>NW_026607065.1:0-588020 GCF_029890125.1 Rhinichthys klamathensis goyatoka
CCATCTAGATGAAGAGCAAGACATCGTGAGCATTTTAATAATGACAAATACTTCTAGCAGATGTAATGTGTGAGAGATAATGTACAGTCAGTCAGTTATTATTATGGCACAATATTTTGCGATAATGACTACTGTACATTATCCATCTTGTCACACAGCGACTGAATTTGCAGACATTAAATATTGATTTAGTTTTAAATTATTTTCAAAATTATATATTTTATAGCTGCACCTTAAAAGGGTTTAAAAATGTAAAAAAAAAAAAAATACCTTACCGTATACAGTGAAAAAAAATTTGAAAATGGTTTAACATTGCATTGTCCTTTTACTGTAAAATACTTAATGTATGGTTTTTGAAAGAAAAAAAATGAGTTCATGCCTGACACATCAAATATGATTACATTTCACACAAATAATTTTGTTTTTTCTTATTTCTGTTATCAATAATGCTCTTTAGGGTATTTTGTGTTACTTTTTCTGTTTGTTAGTTATTTCATGTTGATTGCATTATTTTAGAGTCATGGTCTGTTACCCTGAAGGTTTTTTTTTTCTTTTTAATATTGGCCATATTTTATGGACAAGCCACGATGAACTTTGATTCACCATGTGGCTTTCTATACCACCAGTTGTATCATGGTGGTGGTTATCAGTAAAATCTAATCTTGGTAATTCAAGTAGACCGGTATTAAAATAAAATATAATTTAATGAAATATAAAGTTATTAAAAACATACAGGCAGGCACCAATAATACCTGAAACAGGATCATTTATTGACATTTTCTGCCAAGAAAAAAATAGTTGATACAATACAAAACAATCAGCCTGCATGCAAACAAAACAATATTTAAAACTCCAGCCAAAATATCAATATTGAAGTCCTCTGAGGACTTCATTGGTCAAATACTATGAAAATGCACTCTTATTTGATGCCTGTGTTTGTGTGCAAATGTTTTCAATGTGGTCAAGGGTGCTTAATTGACCAATTACCTATAAATAAACAGTTGATCAAAGAGGATATTCTTGAATAGAACATTCCAATGGGAGTTCATCTAGCAAAATATCAAAACAATTAAATATACTATGTTGGTTATAAAATAAAGAATAAATTCAGAATAAATTTCATTGTCTAATTAAAAGTGTTAATATCCTTTTATATATAATATCCTTTTATAGTCTTTTATATTAAAAAAAGCAGGGAAAAAAGATAAAGTCCCCAAACACACCCAGAAAAGCTGATAGAAGCTGGATGAAGAGATGTGTGAGGGTAAGTGTGAATTTTTCATTTAGAAAATGTGACTGTCCTGGACTTATTTCAAACTTGAATTTTCTCAAAGATTAGCCAATGTGAGCTCTTTTTCACACAGACCACATACACAAGTAAAGGCAAGCCACACAAATCACAGTCTCCTCTGATGCACTGATGCATTTAATAAGAGCGGCATTTTTCAGTGGAGGGAAAGTAATCATTTTTGCACAATAAGGCCCATCTGAAAACGTCCACTCACATTTGTGTGGTGGCAGCATGCAGCCCGGTGGATGCATAATGCATTCCAGTGATAGATTAGACTCATAGTATTTGTGCTGCCCTCTTGATGCTTAATGTCACCTTCTTTAATCATTCTTTCCCAAACAAACAACTTGAGTCTGCTCTTTTCCAAAAAATCTTGGCCCAAAACTGAAGAGAAACCACTCCACTTGGAGTGCTGTATTATTTACAGAATGAATTGCAATCACGGAGCAAATACTGATTGACTGGAATAGAAGAGGTTCATGGAAATAAACTAAGGTCTTAAGTCTGCAACATGCAAACACAGACAAGCGGAGAAATACAAAGAGTACAAAATTCCTGTGGCATGTTCCACAAAACTGGTTTCAGTTGCTACTCAGGTAAGCCCGAGATTAGTTTGAGCAAACTCTGGTTTTTCGGGCTCAGAAGGTGGATTGGTTTTTTAGCTGTGTTCATTGCCATGGTAACTTACGCTACACGGCTAACCCTCTCCGCTTCAGAGTTAATCGCAAACTCTGGATCAAACCTGAGTTGACAGAGAACGTTTATACCGAGCTTTGTGAGACCGCTGAACCTAATCTAAACCAGGTTGGATTTATCTGGATTTGTCAACTCTAAACCTACTCTGAAACTCAGTTTGTTCAGCTAGCTTCGTGCATCAGGCCACTGGACAATATATAAGTACTCAGGGTACGTTTACACAACAATGAAATTGCAAAAAACGGTAAAGTTTTTCCATTGTGTTTTTCGTGTACAGAGTACAACATTGTCAAAACTATCCCCGTTCACAAGGAGCTGCAAAAACAACTAAAAACACTGTATTCTGCTGCCAGGCCTATTGGCGATGTCACTTTGTAAAGAGACACTTTGAACTGAACACGTAATACGCATGCGCATTTCACAAAAATTCGTTCGTGTTTACAGGGAGATGATAACGGTATATCCAGTTCTCTTACGATAGTGGAAAAGGGGAAAACCTCTTTTCCTCGAGATATTGAAGCCAAAAATTATACTTAATTTTTAATCAATGCAAAACGCTTTGCGGCAGCAAGCAGACATAGGCGAGGCGGCTGGCGCGCCTATTGGCTGCTCTGTGGCAAAAGCAGCAGCCTATCGAGAGCGGCTCTGCGTGACGTCTTGACCAATGGGGGCACTTCGCGCCCATTTCGTCACGTCCCGCCAGAAAGGGCGTGGAGCCTCACGCATGGTTGAATCCGGAGTGAGAAGCCGCGCCATCGACGCAAGCCTTCAGCGGGACGAGCCCTCGAGTCTGGAGTCGCTGGCCTTCACCTAGCCGCCTTCAGCCGCCGTACCTGCTACGCTTTTCCTTTTTTTTTTTTTTTTTTTTTTTTTTTTTCGTTGCAACTCACACTTCTCCGAACTCTAAAAGAGCAAGCGTCTTTTTAAAGATGCCTTCCTGTGGCTCGTGCCGAGCCCAACTCAGCGACGGGGACCGCCATGTCATCTGCGTTTCCTGCCTGGGTGAAGATCACGCGGCTCTCGCGCTCGCCGACGGCGGATGCCCTCATTGCGAGCTGCTGCCTATGGTGACTCTGAGGACTCGCCTGGCATCATTCTCAGAGCCTGCATTTCTGCCCGCTGTGGTACCGCGCCGCAAAAAGCGCCGTGCTCAGCGCGCACCCGAGCTCTCTCCTGCCCGCCAAAGCTCGCCGGTTCGCCCGCCAGCTTCGCCGGCATCGCTCCAGTCGCTCACGGATGGACAACGGCCGCCGTCTGCCGCCGCGTCCGCCATTGAGCTTGACGAACCTACCGAGGCATGTTCTCTCCTGGCATCGGATAGTGAGGACTGGGCGAGCTCTGTGGACCTCCCCCCCGCTACCCGCCAGCCCCGTGGGAGACGAGCCGGCATTGAAGCAGAGCTGATGCGTCTGCTCTCTGAAGCCGTGGAGACCATCGGCCTCGACTGGGAGGCGCTCGCGCCACCACTGCGCAACAGACTCGACGGTCGCTTTCTCAGAAAGGATGAAGCCCCGTCACAGTCGAGATCCGCGCCCTTCCTCCCTGAACTTCACCAGGAAGTCGCGAAATCGTGGAACGCCCCCTTCTCCACCAGGCTGCATACCTCTTCCTCTGCTGCATTCTCCTCTGTTGACGGTGCGAAAGATAGAGGTTACCTTTCCATTCCTCCTGTGGAAACGGCTGTAGCGTCCCATCTTTGCCCGCCCTCCGCTGGACGGCGCGCTCAGACGGCGCTACCATCTAAAGCCTGCCGAGTGACGTCAGCCATGCACGGATGCGCTTACACCGCCGCCGGGCAAGCAGTTTCAGCGCTGTACACAATGGCTATTCTGCAGATCTTCCAAGCCGACCTTCTCCAAAAATTGGACGAGGAAGGACCGGGAGCGATCTGCGTGGCGGACTTAAGAAGTGCTACAGACCTCGCTCTACGCGCTGCAAATGCCGCCGCACAGGCCGTGGGGCGGAACATGGCCTCTCTCACCGTGGCTGTGAGACATTTGTGGCTGACGCTGTCCGAGATGACGGAAGCTGAGCGCTCCGTGTTCCTCGACGCACCCATTTCGCCAACGGGCCTTTTCGGATCTGCCGTCAAAGATTTCGCGGACAGATTCGTCGAGGTGCAGAACACTTCGCAGGCCATGAAACATTTCCTGCCAAAGCGCTCGAGCTCCGCTACAGGCCGCCCGAAACAGCCGCCTGCCCGAAGCTCTCAGCCGCAGCCTGCACCACCCGCCGCCGCCGCTTCACAGCGCCGCCAGGCCCGAGACCAAAGACCGCGCTCTCGCTCTACTGTACGCCGCCCCCCTCAGCGCGGGCCCGGCCGAGGATTGAGATCAAGCCCGAGGTCTCAAAGCCTTCCTAGCCTCTCTAGGAAAGCGACGGTGTTCAAATCCCGCTGCGGCCGGATTTCCACCCAAACTTCTCGCTTGTTCAGTTCCAAGCAATGCGAGTGTCCCAGTGTATTTTGCAGTGAGCAAGCCAGCTCCAGGGCCCGCTTGCCTGCACACAAAAGCCATTTTTACGGCTACCCAGATAAATCCAACAAAGAGTGCATTTTCTGGTGTTCCGGCCACGACCGATGGTGTTATGAGTGTTGTAAGAATGCCCACGTCCCAGTGCCCATTCCCACACCCAGACACAGCCCGCCACGGTGCAGGGCTAGCACAAATAAAATTGACTCATGTCGATTGTGCAAACAATGTAGTAAACGCGCCCACATCACAGTGCCCGCTTACACTACACGATGCGTGTCCCTTGGTTTCTGTAAAAACGAAACTAACACACATTCAGTCGGCGTGTTTTCAGTGCAGTAAATGTGCCCGCCATCCCGTGCACACATTCTCTCACAGACACACCGAACCCCATGGGTTTCGCCCCGCTCGCCTTCTCTGCACTATCAGTCATAGAAAAGCTGAGCGTGGCCAGGCTGCCCGCTGTGATCAGCGCGCCCCCCACCTCGCACGCTGTAAACACGGCGTTGAGTTCTCAGCACACCGAGGCTCTCTAGCCGCCGTCAGGCCGCGGCCAGAGCGCGGATTTCATTCTCCCTCTAGCTATTCACGCAGATATGTGGTCAAAGCTCCCCGGGGTATCAGAATGGGTGCTGAACATTATAAAGAGAGACTATTCGCTACAGTTCGCTCGACGTCCCCGCCGTTATACGGCGCGCGTCGAGACGACGGTGAAAAACGAAGTATCTCATCTACTTCGAGCCGAGATAGCGAAACTACTGAGCAAAGGTGCTATAGAACCCTTATCTTAAGCTCAGAGCGAAGGGGGCCTATACAGCAAATATTTTCTGGTGCCGAAAAAAGATGGGGGTCTCAGACCCATTTTGGATCTGCGACAGCTAAACAGAGCGCTTGTGAAGCAACAGTTCAGAATGCTTACAACCAGGAAAATCCTCGCGCAAGTTTGCCAAGAGGACTGGTTTAAGTCAATAGATCTGAAAGACGCCTATTTCCAGATACAAATAGCGTCCCATCACAGGCGATTTTTGAGATTCGCCTTCGAGGGCCAGGCATATCAATATACAGTCCTGCCGTTCGGCCTGTCCCTAGCACCTTGTACATTCAGGAAGTGCATGGACGCAGCTCTCGCACCCCTGAGACTCCGGGGCATGCAAGTTTTGAACTACTTGGACGATTGGCTGATTCTAGCTCGATCTCAATCAGAGCTCCTAGAACACAGGGCCACATTACTCGAGCACCTCGAGAGTCTGGGCCTCACAGTCAATTGGGCGAAAAGCTCGCTGTCTCCCAGGCAGAAAATTTATTTTCTGGGAACAGTGCTGGACTCGCTATCCATGACAGCACGCCTGTCGCCGGAGCGCGGACTAGACATTCAGCTCGTCGCGAAATCCTTCCTCCACGGCACTATAGTCCCGCTCAAAAGGTTTCAGAAAATGCTGGGCTTGATGGCCTCAGCAGCCTCTGTACTCCAGTTGGGCCTGCTTCGCATGCGCCCACTGCAGATGTGGCTAAAAGTGCGAGTTCCGCCCCGGGCATGGGCCGCTGGTCTGTTTCGCCTCAGGGATGATCTAGAGTGCGTCTCAGCCCTGAAACCTTGGAAGGTAACCGACTGGTATCAGTCAGGTGTGAGTCTGGGGACCGCCTCCACCTCAGGATGGGGAGCGCTGCTCAAGGGCAGACCGTTCGCTGGCCTGTGGTCAGAACGGGAAAAGCTCCTTCACATAAACTGCTTGGAGATGATAGCAGTCGACAAAGCGCTACGGTGCTTCTGTCCCCAGATAAAAGGTCACCACGTCCTGGTCCGGTCGGACAACATGTCAGTGGTGGCACACATAAATCGCCAGGGCGGCGTCAGGTCCCGAAACCTTTACAGGTTGACGGAACGCCTTCTGGTCTGGGCTCAGCACAACCTGCTCTCGCTGAGAGCAGCGCATGAGCCTGGTCACCTGAATGTGGGACCAGACAGGCTGTCCAGGAACAATGTCCCAACAGGGGAATGGTCACTGCACCCGCAGACGATCCAACTGCTGTGGGAAACATTCGGCAGAGCGCAGGTGGACCTGTTCGCGTCCCATGAAAACGCTCAGTGTCCGAACTTCTTCTCGAAGAGCAGGGACGCGCTAGCCCATGTCTGGCCCCGCGTTCCCCTATATGCTTTTCCCCCTGTCTCGCTCCTGCCTCAAGTGTTGGAACGAATCAGGGAAAACGGATGCCCAGTGCTGCTCGTGGCCCCGCTCTGGACAAACCAGACCTGGTTCCCAGTCCTGATGCAGCTGGCCAGCACTGCCCCGTGGCCTGTACCACTTAGGAGAGACCTCCTCTCTCAGGCAGGGGGCTCGATTTGGCATCCTCGCCCGGATCTGTGGTCCCTGCACGCATGGGCCATCAACGGGTACCCGCTAACCTCCCAGAGGGAGTGTTAAACACGATCACGCAGGCTAGAGCTCCGTGCACTCGACGGCTCTATTCCTCGAAATGGTCTGTGTTCTCTGCTTGGCGTCAAGCTCAGGGCTTTCACCCGTAGACTGCGGGATTACGGAAGTGCTTTCCTTCCTTCAAGAGCTGCTGGATAAGGGCAGAACCCCATCCACGCTCAAAGTATACGTGGCGGCCATAGCAACGTTTGCAAAACCGGCGTCTGGCCAGCCACTGGGGAAGAACGACCTAGTCGTGCGTTTCCTCAGGGGAGCTCGGAGATTGAACCCTCCCAGGCCCCCTTCAGTCCCGATGTGGGACCTTTCCACGGTTTTGGAAGCCATGAAAGGTGCCCCATTCGAGCCAATCCATTTGTCAGACATAAAACATCTGTCTTTCAAAACGTTGTTTCTCATGGCTCTCGCTTCAGTGACGCGCATAGGGGACTTACAAGCGCTTTCGGTAAGCGCGTCATGTATGGAGTTTGGGCCTAATGACTCAAAGGTCATACTCAAACCTAGGCACGGGTACGTGCCGAAATCCCTCAACACACCGTTCAGGGCCCAGGTGATTTCCCTGTCCGCCCTTCCGGTTCTCAATGAGGAGAAGGACACGAGTAACCTTTGCCCCGTCAGGGCACTAAGAGCTTATGTGTCCCGCTCGTCTGGTTTTAGACAGACTGAGCAGCTTTTCGTTTTGTTTGGCGGACGTTCTAAGGGACTTGCCGCATCAAAACAGAGCCTATCCAGATGAATAGTTGATGCCATAGCGCTGGCTTACACCTCT
The DNA here is from genome assembly GCF_029890125.1 of Rhinichthys klamathensis goyatoka. Lineage (NCBI taxonomy): Eukaryota > Metazoa > Chordata > Actinopteri > Cypriniformes > Leuciscidae > Rhinichthys > Rhinichthys klamathensis. The sequence continues at coordinate 7,660 of NW_026607065.1, forward strand.
AAGGGCCTGCAGTGTCCCTTGGGTGTCAGAGCGCACTCCACGAGAGGCGTGGCCTCTTCGTGGTCATGGTCTAGCGGGATTACCCTGCAAGATATTTGTACGGCTGCGGGCTGGGCCACGCCGTCTACATTTATAAAATACTATAACCTGGAGGTCCCCACCTTACAAGCTAAGCTTTTGGCGGTCTAGAATTCAGTGCGATCTGCCCCGCTGTGTCGGCCCAGATGCTGAGTTTGGCCTGCGTATCGCTCACTGACTGATACAGCAGCTCCATGAGTGTCAACACATGTATGGCCACCCAGTTTAGGCTGAAAGTGTTTCACCCTGACTACGTGGTATAATATCCATATGATTAGCTCCTCTGGATCCTATTTTATAAGGACTGACGCTTCTAGCCCCTCTTCCTTCACTCTTTGTGAGTCTATGGTGATTATACACTACGTGCGCCCCGGGCCTCTGCCCTTGGGACTTTGGTGTTGGATCCCTGTATGCACGGCGTGTTACACTGTGTTCCCCATAGCGTAAGATATTACGCAGTACGAGAGATACTCTCGTAAGAGAACGTACTCGGTTACTAACGTAACCTCTGTTCTCTCTAGAGAGGGAACGAGTACTGCGTATCTTGCCATGCTTACAATACGCTCTGGTTCGCTTCGGCGATGAAAACCAGTGTACCACTTCCTTCACTCTTTGTGAGTCTATGGTGATTATACACTACGTGCGCCCCGGGCCTCTGCCCTTGGGACTTTGGTGTTGGATCCCTGTATGCACGGCGTGTTACACTGTGTTCCCCATAGCGTAAGATATTACGCAGTACGAGAGATACTCTCGTAAGAGAACGTACTCGGTTACTAACGTAACCTCTGTTCTCTCTAGAGAGGGAACGAGTACTGCGTATCTTGCCATGCTTACAATACGCTCTGGTTCGCTTCGGCGATGAAAACCAGTGTACCAGCCTTATCGAGCTATATTTATAGGGCGAGACCACGCCCTTTCTGGCGGGACGTGACGAAATGGGCGCGAAGTGCCCCCATTGGTCAAGACGTCACGCAGAGCCGCTCTCGATAGGCTGCTGCTTTTGCCACAGAGCAGCCAATAGGCGCGCAAGCCGCCTCGCCTATGTCTGCTTGCTGCCGCAAAGCGTTTTGCATTGATTAAAAATTAAGGATAACTTTTGGCTTCAATCTCTCGAGGAAAAGAGGTTTTCCCCTTAGCGTAAGATATTACGCAGTACTCGTTCCCTCTCTAGAGAGAACAGAGGTTACGTTAGTAACCGAGTACATTTTCAAAAGTTCGCATTTTTAAACACCCTTGTAGTTTGTGTTTACAGGGAAAGTTACAGTAAAAAGTTTTCGTTTTTAGTGGAAAACCGTGTTGTGATGTAAATGACTTCTCAAGTTTCAGAGGACCATTACAAGGTTGTTTTTTTCAAGCCAGTGGTTTTAATTTTTACTAGCCCATCCCAAAATAATATAATTCATTTTTTACCTATGCATTTTATATTTGTTATAAATATTTAGCTATAGTTTTCAATAAATGTTTTATTCACTTATAAATACATGCAACAAGCTGGAAATTATACTAATGTAACATCTTAAACACATATGCCTGAAAGCGACGGGTGAGACAAAACATTTTTGTAGCTTTCAACACATTTTCACTGAGGCTTCCAAGACAAGTCATTTTTGCAAATTCAATAAAATCTCATCTATGTTAGCCAACGTAATTTTGGTGACAATTAGCTAGCAGACAACAATGAAAAATACATAATAGAAAACCAAACGTTTTGTCTGTATGACTAACTGTAAATCATCTCTGAACATTGTTGTAACTTCATGATTTATCAACCTTTTATGTAATTACTTTCCCATTTAAAAGAGATAGGCTACCAAACTGATTGCATTTATGGAGCCATACTACAAAACCACACCATGCCAAGCATATACAGACTAGCTAGAAGTTAGCATTATGTTTATTTATTTAAAAATAGAAAAAAATAAACAGAACCATACGTTTATCAAACAAGATTCTCAGACATAAATGAATTACAAAGACTCACTGAGAAGAGGAAAGGATGTGCGTTGCGTTTTTAATACGCCATGAAAATCAATGATACTATGCAAAAATGCAATGGTCAAAAACACCCATCAAGCACATATTTGCACACGAACAATTTAAAGGCAGCACATTGGAAACGTACTCGGTTACTAACGTAACCTCGGTTCTCTCTAGAGAGGGAACGAGTACTGCGTAATAGCTTACGCTAGGGGAAAACCTCTTTTCCACGAGATATTGAAGCCAAAAATTATCCTTAATTTTTTATTAATGTAAAACGCTTTGCAGCAGCAAGCAGACACAGGCGATACAGCTCGCGCGCCTATTGGCTGCTCTTGCGGCAAATGCAGCAGCCTATCGAGAGAGACTCTGCGTGACGTAATGACCAATGGGGGCAACTCGCACCCATATCGTCACGTCCCGCCAGAAAGGGCGTGGTCTCACTTTATAAATATGCTCGTTAGGCTGGTACAAGCTGGTTTTCATCGCCGAAGCGAACCAGAGCGTATTCCAAGCACGGCAAGATACGCAGTACTCGTTCCCTCTCTAGAGAGAACCGAGGTTACGTTAGTAACCGAGTACGTTCTCTTACGAGAGTATCTCTCGTACTGCGTAATAGCTTACGCTAGGGGAACACAATGCAACACGCCGTGCGTACAGGGATCCAACACCAAAGTCCCAGGGGCTGAAGCCCAGGGCTCATATAGTGCATAATCACCATAAACTCACATAGAGTGGAGGAAGAGAGGCTGGAAGCGTCATTCCTTATAAAATAGCACCCAGCGGGGCTATCATATGACAATAAAACGCGCAGCCAGGGTGAAAGCTTTCAGCCTGATCTGGGTGGCCATACGTGTGTCAACACTCATGGGGCTGCAGTAAACTCAGCATCTGGGCCGCACAGCGGGGCAGATAGCACTGAATTTTTTGACCGCCAAAAGCTTAGCTTGTAAGGCGGGTACCTCCAGGTTATAGTATTTCATAAATGTAGACGGCGAGGCCCAGCCCGCGGCCGTACAGATATCTTGCAGGGAAACCCCGCTAGACCATGCCCACGAAGAGGCCACGCCTCTCGTGGAGTGCGCTCTGACACCCAAGGGGCACTGCAGGCCCTTTGCAGTGTAAGCGAGCGCAATGGCATCCACTAGGGGTGGGCGGTATGACCAAAATTCTATTTCACGGTATGACTCATTTTATTTCACGGTAACGATATATTTCACGATATAGATATTTATGTATGTAGTTATTCTCGAAAAATCGACAAAAAGGGCTTTGTATAATAAATAAACCCAAATACTTTAGAAATGAAAATGAAAAGTACATTGTTTTCTTTTTCTCTCATTTGGTAAATTATTTATTTGGTAAACTATTTAGATAGCTAAATATAAACAAAACACACTCATCAACTTTTAGATAAACTGCCCCCAACTGATTGATATTAAATACAACTCATAGGTGCAATTAAACTTTAAATAAAGTGTTTCTGAATCATTTTTCAATCTCATATTATGCTTTACTTCATCAATCAGTTTATAATATCTGAATATTTTATATTGAACTATTCTATTCATGATAAATTAGTTACTTCCTTTTAATTTTGTAGGATAGTAATACTAGTTGTTTAAATGTGTTCCCCGGTACATTTTTGCCATGTCTGCTTAGGCTACACTGCGTTTTTAAGGGGCTTGTTTTGCTCTTTTTGTGATATCTGGCAACCCGTCACCCTGCGCTTTAATCAATAGAAGTTCAGAAGTGACTAGCAGGAGAGCAGCAGTTTAAAAACCGAACAGCAGCTACTGTTAGTGTTGACAAAGTAGCCTAGTTTAAATTATACACACCTTGTAACTGCGTCATTATTTGACCATAGCCCGGTGAACACCGCGCTCCCTCAAGTGCGTGTGCACGCGCGCGTCTTCTGCATCAGTAAAATGCGATCGGTTAATTTGAGTGTCAAAGTTGTAATCACGTATCGAATCAAAGGAAGATTTTATCAGCTGGTTCGGTGGCCAATTGTTTGGAGTTAGAAATATATAACTCGCGATGCATATTTAGTAATTTTGCCTCAGATAGGCTACAGGAATTCACTTTAACAAGCAGGTTGTTCATTACCACGGGCGGCAAGCTGTTTGCGTGTTTAAAAACTATACATAAGAGACGGAAAGATGCAGATAACTATACATTATTTAAGGTTATTTCTATTCGTTACGATATTGATAACTGTTGTTGTCCAGCTTTCCCCGTTGCGAGCGTGCACTAATCTGTAGCCTGGGTGCTGCACTGCTCTAGTGACTGCTGCGCCTTTCCCCCCGAAAATATCACGTTAACAACAACCCTTTAAAAAATGTAATTCCTTTGTGGATCCTCTTGATCTGCTTTCTCCGTGTTTCTTTTTACAATTCGCAGTGTTTCAGTCTCACGCACATGCACGCGAGTTAACCACGCCCACTTATTTGCATTTCGCGGTATACACGGAATAAAAAAATCTGTTACGGTTGACATTTTCTACCGCGGTAACGATATATACCGTCATACCGCCCAGCCCTAGCATCCACTATCCATCTGGATAGGCTCTGTTTTGAGGCGGCAAGTCCCTTGGAGCGCCCGCCAAACAAAACGAAAAGCTGCTCAGTCTGTCTGAAAACAGACGAGCGCGACACATAAGCTCTTAATGCCCTGACGGGGAAAAGGAGACTCGCGTCCTCCTCCTCATTGAGAACCGAAAGGGCGGACAGGGAAATTACCTGGGCCCTAAACGGTGTATTGAGGGATTTCGGCACATACCCGTGCTTTGGTTTGAGAATGACCTTCGAGTCATTAGGCCCAAACTCCATACATGACGCGCTTACTGAAAACGTCTGCAAGTCCCCTATGCGCTTCACTGAAGCGAGAGCCATGAGAAACACTGTTTTGAACGACAGGTGTTTCATGTCCACCAGCTGGATTGGCTCGAACGGGGCGCCTTTCATGGCCTCCAGGACCGTGGAAAGGTCCCACGTCGGGACTGAAGGGGGCCTGGGAGGGTTTAGCCTCCGAGCTCCCCTAAGGAAACGCACGACTAAGTCGTTCTTCCCCAGCGACTGGCCAGACACCGGTTTTGCAAACGTTGCTATGGCCGCCACATATACTTTGAGCGTGGATGGGGTCCTGCCCTTATCCAGTAGCTCTTGAAGGAAGGAAAGCACTTCCGAAACCCCGCATTCCACAGGTGAAAAACTCTGAGCTTGACACCATGCAGAGAAAACAGACCATTTCGAGGAGTAGAGCCGCCTGGTAGACGGAGCTCTAGCCTGCGCGATCATGTTTAATACTCCTTCTGGGAGGCTAGCGGGTACCCGTTGATGGCCCATGCGTGAAAGGGACCACAGCTCCGGGCGAGGGTGCCAAATCGAGCCCTCGGCCTGAGAGAGGAGGTCTCTCCTCAATGGTACAGGCCATGGGGCAGTGCTGGTCAGCTGCATCAGGGCAGGGAACCACGTCTGGTTTGTCCAGAGCGGAGCTACGAGCAGCACTGGGCATCCGTTTTCCCTGATTCGTTCCAACACCTGAGGCAGGAGCGAGACAGGAGGAAAAGTATATATGGGGCAGCGGGGCCAAACATTAGCCAGCGCGTCCTTGCTTTTCGAGAAAAACTTCGGGCAATGAGCGTTTTCGTGGGACGCGAATAGGTCCACCTGTGCTCTGCCGAACGTTTTCCACAGCAGCTGGACCGTCTGCGGGTGCAGCGACCACTCCCCTGCTGGAACATTGTTCCTGGACAGTCTGTCTGGTCCCACATTCAGGTGACCAGGCACGTGCGCTGCTCTCAGTGAGAGCAGGTTGTGCTGAGCCCAGACCAGGAGGCGTTCCGTCAGCCTGTGAAGGTTTCGTGACCTGACGCCGCCCTGGCGATTTATGCATGCCACCACTGACATGTTGTCCGACCGGACCAAGACGCGGTGGCCTGTTACCTGGGGACAAAAACGCCGTAGCGCTTTGTCGACTGCTATCATCTCCAAGCAGTTTATGTGAAGGAGCTTTTCCCGTTCTGACCACAGGCCAGCTAGCAGTCTGCCCTCGAGCAGCGCTCCCCACCCCGAGGTGGAGGCGTCCGTAGACACCACCTTCACACTCGAAGCGGTCCCCAGACTCACACCTGACTGATACCAGTCGGTTATTTTCCAAGGTTCCAGAGCTGAAACACACTGTAGGTCGACCCTGAGGCGAAACAGACCCGCTGTCCATGCCCTGGGTGGAACCCGCGCTTTCAGCCACATCTGCAGTGGGCGCATGCGAAGCAAGCCCAACTGGAGTACAGAGGCCGCTGAGGCCATCAGCCCCAGCATTTTCTGAAACCTTTTGAGCGGAACTATCGAGCCGTGGCGGAAGGATTTCGCGACGCGCTGAATATTTAATCCGTGCTCTGGTGACAGGCGTGCCGTCATGGATAGCGAGTCTAACACAGTTCCCAGAAAGGAAATTTTCTGACTGGGAGACAGTAAGTCCTTCGCCCAATTGACTGTGAGGCCCAGCTCCTCGAGGTGCTCGAGTAATGCGGCCCTGTGTTCTATGAGCTCCAATTGTGATCAAGCTAGAATCAGCCAATCGTCCAAGTAGTTCAGGACTCGCATGCCCTGAAGTCTCAGGGGTGCGAGCGCCGCGTCCATGCACTTCGTGAGTGTACGAGGTGCTAGGGACAGGCCTAACGGCAAGACTGTGTATTGATATGCCTGGCCCTCGAAAGCGAATCTCAAGAATCGCCTGTGATGGGATGCTATTTGTATTTGGAAATAGGCGTCTTTCAGATCTATTGACATAAACCAGTCCCCGTGGCGCACTTGCGCGAGGATTTTCCTGGTCGTAAGCATTCTGAACTGGCGTTTCACAAGCGCTCTGTTCAGCTGTCGCAGATCTAAAATGGGTCTGAGACCTCCATCTTTTTTCGGTACCAGAAAATATCTGCTGTGTAGGCCCCCTTTGCTCTGAGCTTGAGATAAAGGTTCTAAAGCACCTTTGCTCAGTAGTTTCGCTATCTCGGCTTGAAGTAGATGAGATACTTCGTTTTCACCGTCGTCTCGACGCGCGCCGTATAACGGCGGGGACGTCGGGCGAACTGTAGCGAATAGCCTCTTTTTATAGTGTTCAGCACCCATTCTGATACCCCAGGAAGCTGTGTCCACACTTTCGCGTGAATAGCTAGGGGTAGAATGAGATCTGGGCTCTGGCCGAGACATAGTGACGGCAAGGGAGCTCCGGCGTGCTGTAAAGCAGACACTGTGTTTACAGTGTGTGAGGCGGGGGGCGCGCCGATCGCGGCGGGCAGCCTGGCCGCGCTCAAAACCCTTATAGCTGTTTGCTGAGGGAGAGAGAGCGGGGCGAGCCCCGTGGGGCTTAACATGTCTGTGAGTAAATGTGGGCGCAGGACAGCGGGCACATTTACTGCACTGAAAAACACCGTCGGCCTGAGCTGACTGAATGCGTGTTGGTTTCGTTTTTACAGAACCCGTGGGATATGTGGTGTGTAGTGTTTGTGGGCACTGAGACGTAGGCACATTCACTACATTTAGTGCACAATCGACATGAGGCGATTTTGTTTGTGCGAGCCCTGCATTTTTGCGGGCTGTGTTTGTGTGTAGAAATGAGCCCTGGGTTGTGGGCATTTTCAATACACTCATAACACCATCGGCTGTGGCCGGAATACCAGAAAATACACCGTTTATGTGATTTATCTGGGTCGCCGTGGGAACAGCATTTGTGTGCAGGCAAGCGGGCATGGTACTGGCTTGCTTACTGCAAAATACACTGGAACAGTCACATTTTCTGGAACTGAACGAGCGAAAATTTCAGTGGAAGTCTGGCCACGGCGAGACTGAAACACCGTCGATTTCCTAGGAGGCTAGGAAGACTTGTGTTGGTTTCGTTTTACAGAAACCGTGGTAGTGTTTGTGGGCACATTCATGACATTTAATGCACAATTGACATGCGTCGATTTCATTTGTGCGAGCCCTGTACCGTGGCGGGCTGTGTTTGTGTGTAGAAATGAACACTGGGCTGTGAGCATTTTATTACACTTATAACACCATCGGCTGTGGCCGGAAAACCAGAAATACAATGATTACATGATTTTTCTGGGTCGCCGTGGAAACGGCCTTTATGTGCAGGAAACCGGGCCGTGGTACCAGCTTGTTTACTGCAAAATACACTGGAACAGTCGCATTTTCTGGAACTGAACGAGCGAAAAGTTTCGGTGGAAGTCTGGCCGCGGCGAGACTAAATTTTTATCTGCGGTCTTGATGCTGGCCCGATTCCCTGACGACTCGCGCGGCGGTTGCGCGGGCGCCTCCCAGTCGAGGCCGATGCTTTCCACCGGCCTGAGAGAGCAGACGCATCAGCTCAGTCTCAATGCCGGCTCTCTTACCAGTGGTTTGGCGGGAAACGCTAGCGAAGGGGAGGTCCACGGAGCTCGCCCAATCCTCGCTATCAGATGCCAGAAGAGAACAAGCCTCGGTGGGTTCGTCGAACTCGTGGACGGACGCGGCGGCAGGCGGCGGCCGTTGTCCGTCAGTGAGCGACTCGAGCGAAGCCGGCGAAGCTGGCGGGCGAACCGGCGAGCTTTGGCGGGCTGGAGAGAGCTCGGGAGCGCGCTGAGCGCGACGCCTCTTGCGGCGCGGCTCCACTTCGGGCTGTGGTGAAGGCTCGGAGAATGATGTCAGGCGAGTCCCCAGAGTCACCATAGGCAAAAACTCGCAATGAGGGCATCCGCCGTCAGCGAGCGCGATGGCCGCGTGATCCTCACCCAGGCAGGACACACAGATGACGTGACGGTCTCCGTCGCTGAGTGGGGCGCGGCACGAGCCACAGGATGGCATCTTTAGAAAGACGCAGCTCTTTTGTGATAAGAAGTGTGAGTCGCGTCAAGTAAGCGAGCAAACACTTTCAGCAGAGTAAGGATACAAAGTGATATAAAAGGATATAGAACGCCGGAAAGCGCAGCAGGTACGGCAGTTGAAGGCGGCAAGGCCAGCGACTCCAGAGCTCGTCCCGCTGAAAAGCTTGCTTCGACGGCGCGGCTTCTCACTCCGGATCCAGCGATGCGTGTGCTTCGCTGAAGAGATGAAAATCAGCTTATACCAGCCTAACGAGCATATTTATAAAGTAAGACCACGCCCTTTCTGGCGGGACGTGACGATATGGGCGCGAGTTGCCCCCATTGGTCATTACGTCACGCAGAGTCTCTCTCGATAGGCTGCTGCATTTGCCGCAAGAGCAGCCAATAGGCGCGCGAGCTGTATCGCCTGTGTCTGCTGCAAAGCGTTTTACATTAATAAAAAATTAAGGATAATTTTTGGCTTCAATATCTCGTGGAAAAGAGGTTTTCCCCTAGCGTAAGCTATTACGCAGTACGAGAGATACTCTCGTAAGAGAACCAGAGACGCGTTTTGTATAAACCACTCAAGTTTCATTGGCTTATCTCAGGCCCTGATTCTCAGCTTTGGGAGTTCGCGCGCATTCACTTCCGAACAGTTTACGCAATGACGTTAGTAAAGATGACATACTGAGCAGGCACGGATTAACGCACGGGCCTTCTGGGCACTTGCCCAGGGCACTGGGCCAGTAGGGGGCCCTGTAAAATGTAGCCTACTGTGTCTATTCTTTTCAAATAATTATTTTTATTTTATTTTTATTTTCAGTAACATTGTGTTAAATATTGAGGAATAATGTGATTTTTTTGCAGTTGCAAAGTATTAACTAATAAATAAATCAAATAAATAATTTTAATGTATTGCTGCACTGTTGAGAAGGACATCTAGAGGCGAGTGAAAAGCATTGCGTAATGTCACGCGTAGAAGACAGCAAAAACCAAAACAAAAATGAGTTTAAAACCACAACCAAGACAGAACATAGGCTAAGGTGTTTATGTTTTACAATAGGAGCCTATGGGCATTTTTTTTTACGAAATGTCAATCTTCATCTTTATAACAGAAGATAAAATACTATACAACAATCTTCAAGATACTGTAAATCTTTAAATGTGTAACGGATTGTCACCTTAAAAAGTGTCTTTTGTGGTGGAACAAGCAATGCTATATAGCATCTTAATTTAATCTTTGTTTTATTATTTTAGTTCATTAACTTATTGTTAACTCAACTAATTTAACATAAAGACCTGGATACTAGAATTAGGCTACTAATTAAATGTCAACTAGCCTAAATGCATTGATTAGAATTGCCATTGACTAAAGATTTTTCTACTCTACTAGTAGTGTTAAGTGGATAAAAGGAGATGAACCCAAAACAGACAGTGCAACGAACAGGGGGTTTATTGGAACAAAACAGGAAAACAAAACCCACGAGGGGGAAAAACACGACTAGGACAAGGAATGGATGGCAGACTAGACTAGACAATGACTGACAATTCTACAAATAAACGTTCACAAAGACAAGACTCTACACTAAGTACTCACGGGTAAGAAATGGCAAGGTATAGCAACATAGACAGATTCGACAACATTCAGCATAAATTAGGCAATGAACCGACACAAGACAGCAAACACAAGGGCATTAAATAGCAAGAAACTAACGAGGGAAACAGGTGACGCTAACAAGGCAATCATGACTAAACAAGGATAACAAAGGGGCGGGGTTACAAGACGAGACAACACAAGCACATGGCCAACACAAGCACATGGCCAAACAATTGGCCATGCGCTTGTACACACAGCATTGGTTCTGTCATGATCCTGCCACAAGACTAGGAATAATCAATAACATGATGGCAGAATCATGACAAGTAGTCATTCCTTTAAGCAATTAGTCGACTAATCTCACGTTAATATTAATTTCTGCTTAAATACTGAGTGGCATATATAGCCTATTCCGCGCTCAAGCAAGCGCATGCATAAATATTGCCGCAGGCTAAAAAGCAGGCTAATGATAATGTCTGGAAAAAAAAACTAGCCATTTTTATTGTTTAATACTAAAAAATAAAAAATAAATTAAATCAGTGTCGGCTGCAAACATATCTATATCTCCGCTGTAAAGTGGATGCGCCTTTAGAGAGAAATGCACCTTTCATATCATATCAGCCTAATCAGCCGGTCTTTGCTTTCGATTAGAACTATTTCGTTAAAAAGTGGACATTTCAAGCTTTATATAGAAATATTCATCATGTATGTGAGGCTATACACTGTGTTTCAGTTCATTTTTGAGACGCGCTCCAGTTCACGCCACGGAGACCATGAAAGCGCGCCCTGTTTGTTTTATTTTATTTTACAAAAGTGTAGCCGGCGCGGTCTGCACTTCGCCGACTACTGCGTTGTGTTCCGGTGCTCTGAAGACAGGACGCTGACGTTCTTTAAAGCACTTTATATTCTCTGCACAATTCTGTTAAATTTCAAAGAGAGCAAAATTCAGGATTCTATCATCGAGCAGAATCAGCCTCTCTCAATCACGTAGAATGCAGACTGCACATTTAATTACATTCAAAAATCAGAAAAGAAAATACAAAAGAAAATAAACATCACATTATGCTCTGATATATAATGTGTATGTGTCATATTCCGTGTTATCTCTGTTCTCCACTCTGGGCTTTTAGCTCTTACATTAACATTATGCAACATGAAACAAACCATACTTTCAATAGTTAATACATACATTCAGTAATATGCGCGAAGCAACATGTACATGCCTTACATTGGGCTTTTCAGTGCCATTGAACATTAATCAATACAAGAAAACTTTTTAAATGAACACATTATATTCATAACCTGGTATTGGGAGTACATACCTGTTAAATTTCAAAGAGAGCAAAATTCAGGATTCTATCATCGAGCAGAATCAGCCTAACATAAGAAAAAGGGCAAATGAAAAGTGGGCTGTGACACAAGAGCAGAGAATGAAAATCCTGCTGTTCTCTCGGCTTCTTAGATAGGGGCTGCGTTCTAAACCGCATACTCAATGAGTAGGTACTTAATTTCAATAAGTACTTACTTAACGAGTGCTAAAAGAGTAGGTACTTTATAGCCAAATCTCGTTGAGTATGAATCAAGGGGGTAATCCATGGACCGGAAGTTGAAGCCGGCCGGGTGCCGCCATGTTGTAGCAGAACTTCACTTGCGTTAGCATTTCCATTGACTCCCATTCATTTTGGCGTCACTTTGACAGCGAATAACTTTACATCTGAGGCGTTTAAAGACTCCATTTGTCCATTATTTATTTCTAAAGAAACACGGCTCGGCTATAAAGGGCTCCATTACCTTCTATGTTACATTATGGCCCCGTAGAAACCGATTTAGTAAAAATAGGCTAACGATTGCGTCATAACCACTCGACTCTCTGTCGCGCTGTACAGAAATGACCGTCTATGGTACAGACAGGAGGAGAAGCTCACAGGCAATCGGGGGGATGTCCCGTCAAGGGAGAAGCCCATAGATAATGAGTCCATAAAAGCAACGGAATACTTACTCCTGCTCACTCACGCCAAAGAACTCTTTGCTCAAGTTCCTTGTCTCTGCAAGATTAACGTTGGCAATTTTCACGCACAGCTACTAGAAGATTAACGTCTGTCAGACAGGTTGCTCACGTCATCAAGCTTAGTTTGAGTCGGTTTGAGTCTGCGCGTCAGGAACGGAAGTGCTCAAAAATCGCTAAAAATGGGCTTCAACTGTCTCAACTGAGTTCCAATGAGATGGCTCTGTCCACTTCTTATACTGTCTATGGTATGAATGCGATCCGGACATCATCGCCATGTTGACGTTATCATGTGACCTACAACGCGTTATCAAAAGCGCAACAACTTAAAAGATGAACGACACGTTTAATTAATCTATCTGAAAATATCTTGATATTGATGAAAGTTGCTCATTTTGTGGTATTGTTGAAGAAACAGCTGCCCATTTATTTTGTGAATACATTTAGGGTTGATTTTAGCAGTTTTATCCTTAAAACGATATAAATTTTTTATTAAGAATAAGAAACCCTAAAATCGTCATCTCTTAAATATGTTGTTAATTTCTTTATTTTCCTCTTTTTTATTATGAAGAACTATTTAAAGATATTTAGCCTTGTTATTGTTCTTTTTTTCCTGTGTATTATCATATTATGATGTACACAAACCAATGATGTTTTCTGTTTTGTCATTATGATTGTTCATTGTTAGATACAACTATGGTATACATCTATGATCTTGTATGTAATAAGTTTAAATGATATGAACGACAGGTGCACTAACACTTCATAACATCAGTAATTCGACAGCACAACCTAGAACAGTTTTCCTCAGCGTTTGTAATGTCTGCACAAAGGAGACGTGCAGCTGCTCGAAGATCTCTCCTTTGGAGAAAACTGTTGATTTTATACTTTAAATAAGTATCGCTCCTTAAAAATTAATATTACCTCAGAATGAATTGCATTGCAAATGCTGACCAATACTTAATTATATAACTTTTTTATATACTAAAAATGATATAATTTAATAAAACAAGCAAAATGTAATTTGTTTTGTCATATGATTGTTATACATGAATAGTTACACACTATGAATGCAGTGAAACATCTCAATTGTCAGTCAAGCAATGAATGAATGCTTACAGTAGGCTAAATAATTATATTTTATTTACTGACAACAATAAGAAACATGAATAAATGAGTAAAAGAACAAATAAAAGTAACCATCACAATAAACAAATGCATATACAAGACAACAACGCATGAAACAAAGCTTTATTCAAACTACAGGCGCTAAACTATGGAGCGAATTATGTGCCAAAACCTCACACACACACAAAACGTGTTTTACTCACACCCAATGATTCACAAACAAACTCAATGTGGTTTGTAAATGCAAAACATCACTCACAAACTAATGCATATTGTTCTGCAAATAAAAAACGTACCTATCAAACAAATACAGTATGTTTTACATATACATAGAAACGTATTTCTTCAATGACAAAAATATCATCCAAGTACAAATTAAAATCTTTCAAGTACAAAACAAAATTATACAAGTACGAAACAAAAACCTTCATGTACAAAACAAAATTCTACAAGTACAAAACAAAAACCTTCAAGTACAAAGCAAAATTCTACAAGTAGGCTACAAAACAAAATTCTACAAGTACAAAACAAAATTCTACAAGTACGAAAAACTGTCACGTGACTTTTGGCACTATTTTTCCGCGTCCATGGACAGGCAGATTTTCTCACAAACGCAGTTGAGCAACTTCCTCTTCTAGAACAGTAGATGGCGCTAAGATAGCGGATCAATTTCGCGCTAGTCTCTCGGGAGAAACACTGATGTGAAACGCGTGCTTGCCTTTGCCCATGGGAAAATGAGCGGTGAACAGGTGTGTTTCTGTCTTACTTTATCTATAATTTACCTTATTGAGGTTTTGGTAAATGTTAGAAATCCACATTAGCACTTAGTAGCACTCCACTCTAGGATTAGGGAATCTATAAACTGAAAGCTCTGCCATCATGTTGCTTTTTACATTTTTGTAAAAACGTTTCATTTACTGAATGAGTCTATTTCTTTCGTTCTCTATAAATTAATGAGAACATTTCATTTAATTGAAAGGGTCCCACTTATTCATTAATTTAGTTGGAATTCAGTCAGCGTAACTGTTAATGTAATAAAATAATGAATGAACAAAACAAACAATATACAATTGTTTCTTAACTTCCCTGTGGCGTATTGCCCAAATTATTATTTTGGACAGACAAATGAAACCCTCCTTTCAATTAAATTAAATGTTCTCATTAATTTATGGAGAACGAAAGAAATAGATTCGTTCAGTGTACATCACTAATTTAGTAATTTCACACGCGTCTTATGTAGAATTCTTTTTTTTTAAAGCAACATATGATAGAGCTTTCAGCTTAGATTCCCCTATCCTAGAGAGAGTGAAGTGCTACTAGCGGTAATATGGATTTTTGTCTAGATGTAATAAACATTTTGCAAAAGAAAACCTCAATAAGGTTAATTAGATAAAGTAAGACAGAAACACACCTGTTCACCGCTCATTTTTCCTCAGCTGTAGGCCGTGTTCTATTTCGTTACAGAATACATGCCCAAAAATGTAATTTGTAACGTATTCCGTTACATTACTCATTTTATAAATGTAAGAATGCGGCAATCTTATCCTGCTTACTAAACAGGCCTATTCTGGTGGGTGCGGTGCGGTGGTGATGCGTGTAACATGTGGGGTGGCACTGCCAATAAAACACCTTAAAGCTGTCACAAAGAACCGGCAAAAGATTATGAATATGTAAAATATAGCAAGGAGATATTTTAATTGTTTATTAATAAACAAGTGTATTCTTTGTCAGTGTGTCGGCTGAAAACATGAAGTTGACGATGCTGACTCGCGATCTTCGCAGTGAAAGTAGTAAATGTCTGTGAGAGAGGCTACCTTATAGTTTGTAGATTGAGTAATACATTTTTGGGCATGTATTCTGTAACGAAATAGAACACTGCCTACAGCTGAGGAAAATGAGCGGTGAACAGGTGTGTTTCTGTCTTACTTTATCTAATTAACCTTATTGAGGTCTTCTTTCGCAAAATGTTTATTACATCTAGACAAAAATCCATATTACCGCTAGTAGCACTCCACTCTCTCTAGGATAGGGGAATCTAAGCTGAAAGCTCTTTCTTTCGTTCTCCATAAATTAATGAGAAAATTTAATTTAATTGAAAGGAGGGTTTCATTTGTCTGTCCAAAATAATAATTTGGGCAATACGCCACAGGGAAGTTAAGAAACAATTGTATAGGCTATATTGTTTGTTTTGTTCATTCATTATTTTATTACATTAACAGTTACGCTGACTGAATTCCAACTAAATTAATGAATAAGTGGGACCCTTTCAATTAAATGAAATGTTCTCATTAATTTATAGAGAACGAAAGAAATAGACTCATTCAGTAAATGAAACGTTTTTACAAAAATGTAAAAAGCAACATGATGGCAGAGCTTTCAGTTTATAGATTCCCTAATCCTAGAGTGGAGTGCTACTAAGTGCTAATGTGGATTTCTAACATTTACCAAAACCTCAATAAGGTAAATTATAGATAAAGTAAGACAGAAACACACCTGTTCACCGCTCATTTTCCCATGGGCAAAGGCAAGCACGCGTTCTCTTACGAGAGGTTCTCTCGTATTGCGTAAGCTAGCTTACGCTGCGGGAAAGATTCATCTTTGCTGAGAGTTTGAAGCCAAAAAATTATTTCATAATTTGTATCCATTGACAACGCAGTTCCTCTGCGGCAGACCTAGAGCAGGCTAGCTAGCAGCTCATTGGTTCGCTCAGAGAGAACTGCTTAAGCCTATGGGAGAGCGGGGCTGAACCCGCTTCCAATGAGAGGCGCCCGTGCGCTCATTGCATCATAGCCCGCAAGAATGGGCGTGGCTATGGTGTATATAACAGTCTCTCCCAGGCTTATATGTTGATTCATTTCATCTTCAGCAAGCTGCACGCTTCTGCTGTCCTGAGAAAAGCCGTCGCCGTCGAGAAGGCATCACTCTAGCGAGCTCCCGGACCCTGAAGAAGCCGGCCGTCTTCGCCACCTTCAGCCGCCCTGCAAGCTAGCGCCATCCGACGACTGTATCCTTCTTCTTTTCTCTATATCTAAAAGAGCCGAGCGTCTTTTTAAAGATGTCTCGTTTTTCCTGCGGCTCTTGCCGCGCTCCTCTCGAGGACGGAGACCGCCATGTCATCTGCGCTCTCTGCCTGGGACTCGAGCACGCAGAATTCGCCCTCGCGGATGGAGGATGCGACTTCTGTGAGAGCCTGCCGTTGTCGTCCCTGCGGGCACGACTTCTGGCAGCAAAATCCGCTCCCGCGCTGCCTCCCTCTTCGCCGCGTAAGAAGAAACGCCGCTCCCAGAGGCCGCCAGAGCCCTCTGCGGAACCATGCGGGCCGCCGCCGCTTCCGGCTTCCCGCTCTCCCTCCCCACCCCTGCCGGACATACAGTTGCCGCCGAGTGGCCGCTCTGTCGCTTCCGATGACGCCGCGGAGGAAAAGGATTCCTGTTCACTGCTCGCGTCAGACAGTGAGGAATGGTCATCTCTCGGATCCACGAGAGAGTCGGCGGGGATCCGCGCCGGGATAGAGGAGGAACTAATGCGCCTCCTCTCACAGGCCGTCGAACGCCTCGGTCTCGAGTGGTCTCCTCCACCCGAGCAGGCCCCGAACCGGATGGACGGCAGCTTTTTTCATCGGCGCTCGACCCCCGCGTGCAACCGGGCCGCCCCATTCCTGCCTGAACTTCACACAGAGCTGACGAAGTCCTGGAATGCCCCCGCTCTCGGCTAGAAACCGCTCCGATATATCCGCCTCGCTGCGCTCGGTGGACGGAGCCGCCGAAAAAGGTTACTCAGCCATGCCGCCCGTTGAGGACTTGGTCACCGCACACCTCTGCCCGCCCTCTGCTAGATGGCGCTCTTCCCCCACGCTTCCTTCGAAAGCTTGCAGAGCGACCTCGAGCTTTCATGCTCGCGCCTACGCCGCCGCCGGTCAGGCCGCCGCAGCGCTGCATTCTATGTCTGTCCTCCAAGTGCTACAGAGCGATATTCTCCGTGAGTGGGCCGAAAGCGGTAGAAACCCCTCCCCCGCTGTCACGGATCTGAGAAGGGCTACGGACCTCGCCCTTCGCGCCACTAAAGCCGCCGCACAAGCTCTGGGGAGATGCATGGCCAGCCTTTGTATAGCCGAGAGACACTTATGGCTCACGCTCGCCGACATGGGAGATTCTGAGCGCGCCGCGTTTCTTAACGCGCCCCTCTTCCCGACGGGCCTTTTTGGATCTGCTGTCACGGGAATCGTCGATCGCTTTTCCGAGGTCCAGAAAGCCACTCAGGCCATGAATTTGTTTCTGCCCCGCCGCGCTAGCTCTTCCGCAGGCCGCTCTCGCGAGCCTCCTGCCAGAGCTCCACCACAGCGCCCCCCTCCGCAGACTCAAACAGCCCAGCGCAGACAGGGCGGCCGCCCTCGCTCTCGCTCTGACAGCCAGGTCCCCCTCCACTCTCAAGGTTTACGTGGCAGCCGTCGCGGCGTTCTCTGAACCCCGACGCGCTCAGTCCCTGGGCAAAGACGAGTTAGTCATCCGCTTCCTCAGGGGAGCTAAGAGGATGAACCCTCCGCGCCCCCCTTCGGTTCCTATCTGGGATCTTTCTATAGTTCTCGAAGCTATGAAAGCACCCCCGTTCGAACCGCTCGAGTCTGTGGACCTAAAATACCTCTCGCTCAAAACCGTTTTTCTGACGGCTCTGTCCTCAGTAAAACGCGTGGGGGATCTTCACGCGCTCTCATCCAGTGCCGCGTGTCTTGAGTTTGGACCGAATGATTCTGTTGTCATTCTCAAACCTAGACATGGCTATGTCCCGAAGGCGATTGGTACCCCGTTCAGGGCTCAGATTATTTCCCTATCGGCTCTGCCTTCATCCGATAGTGAGCGCGACGCCAATCTCCTCTGCCCGGTGCGGGCTCTGAGATTGTACACTACGCGCGCTGCCGCGTTCAGACGCGCTGAGCAGCTTTTCGTGTCGTTTGGGGGGCGCACCAAAGGTCTGGCCGCCTCTAAACAGACACTGTCTAGATGGATAGTAGACGCTATCGCCTCTGCTTACGCATCTAAATGCCTGCCCTGCCCTCTGGGCATCAGGGCGCACTCCACTAGAGGCATGGCCTCATCGTGGGCATGGTCCTGTGGAATTTCCATTCATGACATTTGTGTGGCCGCGGGATGGGCCTCCCCGTCCACTTTTGTCAGATTTTACAACTTGGAAGTTCCCGCCTTGCAGGCAAAATTACTAGCTGTCTAACGACCAGCTCCCTAAGAAGCTGCATTACTGGGAGTCCCTCACACAACCGGTTCGCCCCTTGTGCTCTCCTTAAATGCTTATGTATATACTTCATGTGCCCGCTCTGCCGGCCTCATACTACATTCACTCCACGTTAAAAATCCCCCGGTATCACCCTGGGATTCATGAGTGGATTCATAGCGCGCACGGCGTTGACCAGGTGTTCCCGCAGCGTAAGCTAGCTTACGCAATACGAGAGAACCTCTCGTAAGAGAACGAATCGGTTACCTAACGTAACCTCGGTTCTCTCTAGAAGAGGGAACGAGTATTGCGTTCCCGGCCGTGCTTGCGCTACTAGCGTTTCGCTTCACGCTGAAATAAATCAACATATAAGCCTGGGAGAGACTGTTATATACACCATAGCCACGCCCATTCTGTCGGGCTATGATGCAATGAGCGCGCGGGCGCCTCTCATTGGAAGCGGGTTCAGCCCCGCTCTCCCATAGGCTTAAGCAGTTCTCTCTGAGCGAACCAATGAGCTGCTAGCTAGCCTGCTCTAGGTCTGCCGCAGAGGAACTGCGTTGTCAATGGATACAAATTATGAAAGAATTTTTTGGCTTCAAACTCTCAGCAAAGATGAATCTTTCCCGCAGCGTAAGCTAGCTTACGCAATACTCGTTCCCTCTTCTAGAGAGAACCGAGGTTACGTTAGGTAACCGATTCGTTTCACATCAGTGTTTCTCCCGAGAGACTAGGGCGAAATTGATCCGCTATCTTAGCGCCATCTACTGTTCTAGAAGAGGAAGTTGCTCAACTGCATTTGTGAGAAAATCTGCCTGTCCATGGACGCGGAAAAATAGTGCCAAAAGTCACGTGACAGTTTTTCGCACTTGTAGAATTTTGTTTTGTACTTGTAGAATTTTGCTTTGTACTTGAAGGTTTTTGTTTTGTACTTGTAGAATTTTGTTTTGTGCATGAAGGTTTTTGTTTCGTACTTGTATAATTTTGTTTTGTACTTGAAAGATTTTAATTTGTACTTGGATGATATTTTTGTCATTGAAGAAATACGTGTCTATGTATATGTAAAACATACTGTATTTGTTTGATAGGTACGTTTTTTATTTGCAGAACAATATGCATTAGTTTGTGAGTGATGTTTTGTATTTACAAACCACATTGAGTTTGTTTGTGAATCATTGGGTGTGAGTAAAACACGTTTTGTCTGTGTGTGAGGTTTTGGCACATAATTCGCTCCATACTAAACCGCACATACTGCCATCTCAACACAGCAGTTCCCATTCTGGGCTTTATCCTGATGAAGTCACCAGAGCTGAGCCGTGCCTTCGTGCCGGGGTTGTGCCGAATTTCGACCCCCTGCTAAATTATTACCCCTCTCGTTGAAGTCAGAACCTGATTAACTAACCCTAATCCTAAGCTTTCCCCGACAACTAATCCTAAACCTACCAATACTAGTGGGGTAATAATTTGGCGGGGGTCGAAATTCAGCACAACACCGGAGCTTGTTGCTGCACTTCACAATCTGCAGTAAGGGCAGATGGAGTGATGGAGGGACTCATAAGGGCAGATGGAGTGATACATGAGGGCAGGTGGAGTGATAGAGGGTCTCATAAGGGCAGATGGAGTGATGGAGGGACTCATAAGGGCAGATGGAGTGATGGAGGGACTCATAAGGGCATTTGTCTAATGTAAACAGTGTTGACAACAGTGAATTATCCTGCATAGCACACATTCATCACTCAGATGTCTTTTTCATGTTGTGATTTGCTCATCTGCAATACTTATACAATATTTTCCTTACAGATGTAAATATACATTTTAAATAAGCGTGTTTAAGATGTATATGGTTATGTAAATCCCCTTTAGAGACGTAACGTTACGTGTGCTTACTGGAGCTCCCCTGTTAGTTATAAGTTACATAATAAAACATGTTTTTACAGCAAAATCACAACTATACTATACTGTCTAACTCCTTTACACCTTGAAGAGTTAAAAGTTTAGGGTAACACTTTACTTGAAGGGGTGTGCATAAGACTAACATGACACCTTCATAATCATGACACCTGACCTTCATAATCATGACAATCCTTGTCAGAGCCAGATACGGCTCTGACAAGGATTGCAAACACTGGTCTACTACCACCGCCTATACATTTTGAGAACAGATTTGAAGTATTAATGAATGAGGAATCCCTGAATGTGATGAATGTGATCGAACACAGACTGAATCAGCCAGTTACCAACACTGCTAACTGGCGCTCAAGGTCGAGCAGACAGCGGCACTCAGCTCAGAGCGCAGCCGAGCACAGGACTCTGATAGTGGGTGACTCCATAATCAGAAACATTATTAGCAGGAATACAACTACGTGCTGCCTTCCACAAGCAACGACTTCTGATGTAAATAGGGAACTTCAGAACATTCTGATGAAACATAAGACTGCAAATCGACTCATCATTCATGTGGGGAAAAATGATATTCATAAAGAGCAGTCAGAACAACTTAAGAAGGATTTCAATGAACTTTTTGAAACACTTAAAAGACTGAAAGTTCAGCCTTTCATCAGTGGACCACTCCCAGCAAGAAGAACAAACAGGTTTTCACGGTTGCTTGGGCTCAACACATGGCTGCAAAAAACCTGCAATATAAAAGGAGTGAACTTCATTGACAACTTCAATCTTTTCTGGAGTCAGAGGCAACTGTTTCAACAGGATGGGCTCCACCCAAACAAACTTGGTTCAAGAGTGCTAAAGGACAACATCTACTTCTCTCTCAATCATCCTTCTGCAGTGTGTGCCAATCCACTCAACCTGAATGGCACACACACACCTGGACACAGTATGAATGACCACAGGACTTCACTTCAGCACCTGAATGGACATGCGGTTGACATATCACACAAGGACAACGATAACACCATGCAGCCACAACAACTTCTGCTCACGGACACAATCTCAGCAGAGCCCCGCCCACAGAGCTCTCCACAGACAGACCGGGACATATCAGAACTGCTCCAAGATTCAGCTCCCAAGGACACTTTTCTGGAAAACAGCGAGGGAAACCAGAACAGCATATTACAGCAACAGCCCCTCTCCCCAGACACGTTATCCCTCTCTCCAGCATCTCCACTTCTGTGCTTCTCAGAGAAAATGGAAAACTGGTGTATGCTGGAACCAAACTATCGCACTCTTTTGCTGCAAGTCCCCAGATGTCAACCAAAAATTGGCAGGCCCCACAACCACCAAAGCCTGCGGGCCCAGCTCGCCCTCCCCCTCCTCCTCCTGTGAGAGCTCTTCGGCCTCTGCCACAGCGCCAGGGCTCACACCCTCCTCCAGCGGCTCGAGGTGAACCAAAAACAACTGATACCAGCTCTCAGTGATATGTGTCGGGTCCCCGCTATGAAAACAGTAACTTTCTTAAATGTTTACAAAACAAGCGGGAACCCAGTGTGCCTGAATCTTTCTCTATTGCCGTTCAATTACATGATAGAAAATCTAAGGCCTTCAAAAGCCGTACAGCAAACCCATCTAATCTGGTGCCTATTACGCACCAAACTAAGATTGCTGTGGGGACAAAAAGTAAGACTGTTAAGTTAGCACTTTTAAACATCCGCTCACTTAAAAATAAATCACTTCTAGTCAACGATTTAATAACCACATACAACCTGGACTTCATGTTTCTAAATGAAACTTGGTTAGAAGACAGCTGCAGTGGAACAGTCCTCAATGAAACATCCCCTCCTAACTTTACTTTTATGAGTGTCTGCAGAGCGGGTAAGAGAGGTGGGGGCTTAGCTGCTCTTTTTAAAGATGTCTATCAATGTAAGCAAATATCATTTGGGAATTACCCGTCTTTCGAATATCTGGGTATTGTGTTAAAAGGTGCTCCACGTATTTTACTTATCATTATTTACAGGCCTCCAAAATGCTCTCCAGCCTTTGCTGAGGACTTTACAGAACTGCTATCAACAATTTCCTCAGAGTTTGACTGTTTTGCCATTGCTGGAGATTTTAACATTCACATAGATAATGCAGAAAACAATATGGCAAAAGAAATCAAAACTGTTTTAAAAACGTTTGATCTGACTCAGCATGTACATGGTCCCACACACAATCATGGACACACTCTAGATTTACTTATCAGTAAGGGTTTAAACATCTCATCGATTGTTATTAAGGATGTAGCACTGTCTGATCATTTCTGTATTTTCTTTGATATATTGATCTCTCCTGCCATTGAAGCTAGATCTGTGTCTTTCAAGAAGAGATGCTTAAATGAGAACACTAGTGTGCTATTTATGAAGGCCATATCTTTAAAACCAAGCATATCTGCTGACTCTGTTGATTTTCTCCTTGATTCTTTTAACTCAAAAGTTAAAAATGTAATTGATGATATTGCTCCTGTGAAAGTCAGGAAGAATAGTGGTAGACAAAAAGCACCTTGGAGAAACTCAACAGCTGTGCAAAATATGAAAAGACAATGCAGAAGAGCAGAGCGCATGTGGCGGAAGACAAAACTTGTAGTCCATTATAACATCCACAAAGACAGCATCCATGCTTTTAATATTGAACTAGGCAAAGCTAGACAGACCTTCTTCTCGAATATTATAAACAGAAACTTAAACAACACACGCACACTTTTTGCTACTATAGAGAGACTGACAAACCCCCCAACAAGCCAGATTCCCAGTGAAATGCTCTCAGACAGCAAGTGCAGTGAGTTTGCTTCTTTCTTCTCTGAGAAAATCAATAATATCAGAAAGGTGATCAGCTCATCCTTGAGTTGCGCTGGGGTCAGACAGATCAGACCACAACCTGAGAAAGTAGTTACTTTGTCTGTTTTCGAAGAAATTGAAGGCACAATTTTGGAAGAAACCGTACAGCACCTTAAAACATCAACCTGCGCCCTTGACGCACTTCCCACATCTTTTTTCAAAAGTGTGTTAAACAGCTTAGAAGCAGATCTCCTAGAAGTGGTAAATACCTCACTTCTCTCTGGTAGTTTTCCAAACTCCCTGAAAACTGCAGTTGTCAAGCCCCTCCTGAAAAAGAGCAATCTGGATAAGACCATCTTGAGCAACTATAGACCGATCTCAAATCTTCCTTTCATAGGCAAGATCATTGAAAAAGTTGTCTTCAATCAGCTGAACAAATTCTTAAGCTCAAATGGAGACTTTGACAATTTTCAATCTGGTTTCCGATCGCTTCACAGCACAGGGACAGCGCTCATAAAGATAATAAACGATATTCGCTTAAATACTGATACAGGCAAATTATCAGTGCTGGTACTACTCGACCTCAGTGCTGCATTTGACACTGTTGATCACGACATACTTCTTGACAGGCTGGAAAACTGGGTGGGGCTTTCTGGGATAGTCCTAAAATGGTTCAGGTCATACTTAGAAGGGAGAGGTTATTATGTGAGTATAGGAGATCATAAGTCTGAGTGGACATCCATGACTTGCGGAGTCCCTCAAGGCTCAATTCTTGCACCACTCCTGTTCAACCTGTATATGCTCCCAATGAGCCAAATAATGAGAAAGAACAAAATTGCTTATCACAGCTATGCAGACGACACACAGCTCTACTTAGCCCTATCGCCTAACGACTACAGCCCCATTGACTCCCTGTGCCAATGCATTGATGAAGTCAACGGTTGGATGTGCCAAAACTTTCTTCAGTTAAACAAAGACAAAACTGAAGTCATTGCGTTTGGAAACAAAGATGAAGTTCTCAAGGTGGATGCATACCTTGACGCTAGGGGTCTAACAACTAAAAATCAAGTCAGGAATCTTGGTGTGTCTCTAGAGTCAGACCTTAGTTTCAGTAGTCATGTCAAAGCAATAACTAAATCAGCATACTATCATCTGAAAAATATTGCAAGAATTAGATGCTTTGTTTCCAATCAAGACTTAGAGAAACTTGTGCATGCTTTTATCACCAGCAGGGTGGATTATTGCACTGGCCTTCCTAAAAAGACCATAAGACAGTTGCAGCTCATACAGAACGCTGTTGCCAGGATTCTGAGCAGAACCAGAAAATATGAACATATCACACCAGTCCTCAGGTCTTTACACTGGCTCCCAGTTACATTTAGGATTGATTTTAAAGTATTATTACTGGTATATAAATCATTCAATGGGCTAGGACCTCAATATATTGCAGATATGCTCACTGAATATAAACCTAACAGATCACTCAGATCATTAGGATCACATCAGCTAGAAATACCAAGGGTTCACTCTAAGCAAGGAGAGTCTGCTTTTAGCTATTATGCCAGCCGCAGCTGGAACCAGCTTCCAGAGGAGATCAGATGTGCTCCTACAGTAGTCACTTTCAAATCCAGACTCAAAACACATCTGTTTAGCTATGCATTTACTAAATGAGCACTGTGCCACTGTCCGTCCGACTGTTTTTACTGTACTGGTTTTGTCTTTGTTTGTTTTCTAATTTCTAATTTATTTATTTTTATAATCTCTGGAAGAGATTTTGAAGGAGAGCGGGAGAGTCTTCACTCCGATGAGGCGAGTGAAGGAGTAAGTTATACTGCTGTATAAGAAGTCGCTGAGAGCGTCGTTAAGGGTAACGGCAGCAGACAGCGCACACGAAGCGTTCTCTGCTGGGGTGGTGCTACACCAGTAATGCCCAGCGGGGCGCTGGGCATTACTGGTGTAGCACCACCCCAGCAGAGAACGTCCCTGGGCTAGAGGTCCAGTGGCACCGTAAACCGGCTCAATCTCTTCCATCTCACATAGGGGTGGACCAGTACTACTTTATTTGATTTTTTATTCTAAACTGTTTTAATTATTCTTATTTGTTTTGATTATTTTAATTTCTTCTATGTAAAGCACTTTGAATTGCCATTGTGTATGAAATGTGCTATATAAATAAACTTGCCTTGCCTTGCCTTGCCTTGCCATGACATGACACATGTTATGAATATGAAGGAGGTTTTATGCATGTTTGTGACAACTGTCATTAAGTGTCATTCGCTCAATTATGACATTTATAATGCAAATATGACATTGTTTGAGATGTCTTTGTTATGACACCTTGACATAAACCAATACATCATAACCTGTCAGTGTTTTTGTCATGACAACTTGACATTACTAAGACAACACAACCTGTCATAAACATGACATAGCAGATTAATTATCAAACTTGAGAAACCACTTAGCTTTATTGGTTAACATTACATTAAACTGTCAGGTGGTTGGTTTTGACATTGGCTGTCATGAAGCCATTATAACTGTTTAATGACTAATTCAATTTGTACCACTGTAGTTGAGGTCACGAAAAATATTCATGACAGTTATAATGCCCTTATGACAGCCAATGTCAAAACCAACCACATGACAGTTTAAGTTAATTTAATGTCAAGTTGTCATGACAAAGACACTGACAGGTTATGATGTTATGGTTTATGTCAAGGAGTCATAACAAAGATATCTTAAACAATGTCATATTTGCATTCAAAATGTCATTATTGAGCAAAAGACACTTAATGACAGTTGTCATAAACATGCATAAACCCTACTTCATATTCATGACATATGTCATGTCATGGTTATGAAAGTGTCATGTCAGTCTCATGTACACCCCTTCAAGTAAAGTGTTACCAAGTTGAGTTTAATACATATGATTTAAACACAAGGAACCGTGTTTATTAACCTTTGAAACCCCCCGCGCCGCTGATCTCCGTGATTTTTGATAATGACGTATACTCTCGCGTGGCCTCCTGGGACAGATGAGTATCATGAGAACCCATCGGACGAGCACTCAAAAATCTGGGCGAAAGCAGTAGATCATCCGGGAACTTCTCGCCTACTCTTTTATGAATACTGATGTTTCGAACGTACTGCTTCTTTCACGTACTGTTTTCGCTTACTATATAGTAGGAAAGTAGGCATATTCGAACGCACTTTAGGTATACGTACGCCCGAATCTTGCGATAATTAGTACGTCACCCAGGTAATTCTCGCCTACTCTTTTGGATTCATACATACTTTTTCGCTCGCCTACTCTTTTTCCCATACTAAATAGTAGGGAAGTATGCAGTTTGGAACGCAGCACCAGTCTGCCCCTCAGCTTGACTGTTACGGCCTAAGCCTTATGAGTGTTGTATTTGTATGATGGGTGTATTTGTTTCGTACTCTGATTAGTCTCTTTTTCTTTCTTCTGAGTGCTAGGCTCCGCCCTTGCGCACCTGTGTCCCGTTGCTCTAATGGCTCCTGCTGATAAGGGAGTGTGAAACAGGATGAGACACACAGCGGTGAATTCCGTGTGTGTCATGATGCCCAGCCAGCCGTTGAAGAGACGTGGTGTTCTATGTGATGTTCTTGTTCTTTGGGTTTGATCTATTTGTTAGTCTCTGTTAAGTATATTTTGATTTTAGTATATAGGCTAGTTTAAGTTATTGTTACCTGTGGAGAGTGGAGAATGAGAGATGTGAGTTTGTGCAATCATTCCTTTGTCTCACAATAAATGTTTAGTATTGCATTTTGCCTCGCGTCTCCTTTTATGTTGCTGACCCCTGTATCAAGGAGAATTTCGTAACATGACCTCCCTGACAGACAGTACTGATCTGCACCCAGATGTCATGGCTACCTTCATCTGATTGGCTGCAGAAGACTTATTAGTCTGTGAACTGTTGTCATGATGCCAAAGAGAACACCAGGAACTGCTCAAAATAAAAAATATCAAAAACCAAAGGAAACAGACTGTTATGAAAATTGGTGGCTTTTTAAGTTAAAAAGTTCCTTGTTTTCATTTTTATATTTCGTCAAATGTAGAATGTATGCAGCTGTTGCTTTGAGGTCTTTATAATGTAGTACATGCATGATAGATAGATAGATAGATAGATAGATAGATAGATAGATAGATAGATAGATAGATAGATAGATAGATAGATAGATAGATAGATAGATAGATAGATAGATAGATAGATAGATAGATAGATAGATAGATAGATAGCAGAGCCGGACAGTAACGGAGTACATTTACTTGAGTACAGTACTTAAGTACAATTTTGAGGGATCTGTACTTTACTCGAGTATCATTTTTGGGGAGTACTCATGACTTTACTCAAGTACATTTGAGAGGCAAATATTGTACTCTTTACTCCAATACATTTCTATCCATAACCGTGAGTACCCGAGTAAAAATAAAAAATAAAAAAAATCTCGGAAACCCTCAATTTGTTGTTTCCCTCTCAAACGTGATTGGATTGTGCAGGCGCCACTGATTGGGACAGCCTATCAGCAATCACTTTCAGCTTTCCGCCAAAGTCAACTCCATGGTCAGATTTTATATTACACATTAATGTAAGCCAAGCATTTGGTTTGATGTTCTTGAGTATGTGGTGTGTTTAACACAGTCAGGTTCAAAATGTGGCAGTGGCGTAGCTCAGTCAATCAGATTTCTGATTTCTTAAAAAAAAAACTTTAGGAGGCAAAATATATTTTTACTGATTATGTGAATTACACTGCGTAAACCAAAGTAGGCTACTACCAAGCGAATGAAGAAGGGTTGGCGCTCAGTCTCCACAGTACATAAAATATTAATTTTGTTTTATTTTATTTTTCGGGTTTGCATTTATGAGGAAAAAACAATGTTATGGACGTGTTCTCCGTTACGGACGTGAGCGCTCTGAAAGCGGCATAAAAAATGCTTTAAAACTTTCACAGAGACATCAAACAGAAAACACAAAACCTTTCTTTAACCTGAATTTTGTTTTGCATTAATTGTATCTTAATTTTAATCAATGTTTCATCAACCAATTGCCTGGGTTTAATAAATAAGAAGTAAATAGCAGACGATAGATAAGAAACGGAGGCGCCGGCACGTGAACTGGATCTCGTCTCATAAATGAACCGAAACTCAGTGTATAAGGTAGCCTACTTGCCTCTCACAGACATGTCTACTTTTAAACAGAAAAAATCAAAACGAAAGAAAACAGACTACAGACTGCTCTCTGCTTATGTAATCTGTATGAAATGTGCATTTCTCTCTGGCGCGTTCACTACTGAAGATCGCGAGTCAGCATCGTCAACTTCATCTAGCCGACACTGACAAAGAAAACACTTGTTTATTAACAAGTGTTTATTAATAAACAATTAAAATATCTCCTTGCTATATTTTACATATTCATAATCATTCCTTTTGCCGGTTCTTTGTGACAGCTTTTAGGTGCTTTATTGGCAGCGCCACCCTTACATGTGGTGTGTGTGTGTGTGTGATGTCCCCGCATTTAAAGATGGGACCCCTCAAAAATTTAATTTAATTAAATAAAGCAACATGGTAAAAAGATGAAAATGACTTGATTTTACTTTCAATTCCTTTTACATTCTCCAAGGTATTAACATTAACATTTTTCATAACTCCATGTAGGACGTTTCTGTGCATAAATGTAAGCACTGTGGCAGTAGACTAGTAATGCAATATTTAGAAAATCTACTCTTGATACTCAAGTACTTTTAAAAACAAGTACTTTAGTACTTTTACTTAAGTAGACATCTGACTGTAGTACTTTTACTTGTACTTGAGTAAAATTTAGCAAGGGGTATCTGTACTTTTACTCAAGTAACAAAGCTCTGTACTCTGTCCGCCTCTGATAGATAGATAGATAGATAGATAGATAGATAGATAGATAGAGCGATATGGCCACTAGATGGAAGCATTGTGCACATTTAAGACTCTAGACGTTTTCAATATAATAGCAGGCACTGTGTATTTCAGAAGGAACACTGCATTTCACACAGCCCATAAATAAAGCACACAGAGAGGAAGAAAAAATAAGGATGATGATGAGTAGGAGAAAGCTTTATCCTCATTATATCCAGACTGAGGGGTCTCAGGACGCAACATTTCTCAGGATGAAAATATCTCTCTTTCCCCCTTTGGATTTAGATCTTGGCACAGACAGATATCAAGAGAGCCATCCCCACTTCTCTTATTCCAGGGATGTTTATAAATTTCCTTAAATGTCCATTCAGCCACTGTCACTTGTTTGCTCCCAGAATATCTAAAGATCAATTGCAGCGGATGTCACTCTGCTCCCATAAGTATGTTGTACACAGATTAAGTTATGTAAAACACAGCTTCACCAAAGCCACCCTTCTCCCAAGAACGTATTTCTCTCAAAGTGATGAAGGTGCAGCAAAACAACCTAAACTTCAGCGCAAACTGTTTGTTAGGAATAAAATGAAGATTTATTTCATAACACATGCTTGTCAAATACATTTGACCGACCACCTCACACAGACAACACTTAAATCGCTTTGACAATTTGAGAGAGAAATAAATATCCTGTATTTCTATGGCTCATATACACACACAGGAAGTCTTAAACAATCTTGTTTGCACTACTGTTCCCCGAGGAGTTGCAGTATGTTGTTAAATCAAGTTATTCGGCATGCGCTGAGTGTCCCTCTGTGCTCTCAGCAACTTGCCTGTGTCCTCACATTGAGAATATGAAAGAACAGATAGAACAAACTATTCTTGACGCAATCAACTCCCAGACTTTTTAATCTACTCAAAACATGTATTAACATAATTTAAAAGAGTTGAAAGGCATGTGAAGCATCTATCAACATCATATCAATCAAAAGCTTTAAAAATTGAACTCATATGAAAGGTAAACAACTTGGAAATACGTTTTGAGAGGGAATCCCAGCTTGAAGGATGCTTTGATTTGCCCGAGTACACTTGAAAAGAGTCTCTATTTTATAAAGTTGTTGGCATTAGTGCCTCCCCACCAGGATGAATGCTGCTTTCAAAGACTGGATTCCTACCTCAGCCTAACACAGTCTCATCCAGATAAAGACACCGTATGTTTCACATTGGGCATTCACAATGTAGCCATGTGTTTTATACAAGCCATAGTCAAAAGGCTCATGTTGTGTTAGGCCTCAGAGAGATGGAAGCTTTACTTTGACCTCACCACTGCCCTTCAAAGCCTTGCTTGCTTTTCTTTCTTTTAGTGACTGTGTGTCACATGGACAACATAACAGTGTGGTATTTTTCTTAGGTTTATTAAGGTGTGGTCACATTGTCCAAAAAAAAGGTCTGTTGTCAATAGTGTAGTGATGTATGAAGCAGTTACACTTTACAATAAGGTCCTAATTAATTAACTAACAATGACCAACATAGTGTTACAGTATTTATTGATCTTTGTTAACGTTAGTTAATAAAAAATTAAACTGTTCATTATTAGTTCATGGTAGCTCTGGTCCATTAAATAATATACAACTTTTGATTTTAATAGTGTATCAGTAAAAGTTGTAGTGCAAAAAAAAAAGTTGTTTGCTGAAAACAAGAAAAAAATTGTCCCAAAGGAGTATAAGAAAAATATGTTTTTTCCCCTTGTAATTGTTTTTTTTTCTGACCTCATTGGCATATTTTATTTTTCTTGATTTAAGCATAAACTTATTTTGATTAATTTTGATACATTTTTTATAAAACGAGACTTAATATTTAATTTTGCTTCTCAAGTAAATGTGTCTTGATTTAAGATGGTTTAGATATTTGTATTGTAAAACAAGACAAAATGCCACGTAAAAAAAAAAATTGCAGTGTGAAATTAACATTGAGTAAGATTAATGAATCCTTTAGACTTTTTTTTTTTTTTTTTTTTTTTTTTTTAGTTTAGGCTATGTTAAATACAATGAACAAAATTATACATGCAACACTTTTTTTTTGCCCCCATTTTTCATGTGCTGAACTCAAAGATCTAAGACTTTTTCTATGTACACAAAGGGCCTATTTCTCTCAAATATTGTTCACAAATCTGTCTAAATCTGTGTTATTATCTCCTTTGCCGAGATAATAGATCCACCTCATATCAAGATGCTGATTAGACAGCATGATTATTGCACAGGTGTGCCTTAGGCTGGCCACAATAAAAGGCCACTCTAAAATGTGCAGTTTTACTGTATTGCCAAAAGGTTGTTGATTGTGGCCTGTGGAATGTTGGTCCACTCCTCTTCAATGGCTGTGCGAAGTTGCTGGGTCCCCCCAGACCCCCCAAAACAGTAAAACTGTTTGAATACTGTGTAATCAGCATCTTGATATGCCACACCTGTGAGGTGGATGGATTATCTCAGCAAAGGAGAAATGCTCACTAACATAGATTTAGACAGATTTGTGAACAAAATTTGAGAGAAATAGGCCTTTTGTGTACATGTAAAAAGTCTTAGATCTTTGAGTTCAGCTAATGAAAAATGGGGGCAAAAACAAAAGTGTTGCGTTTATAATTTTGTTCAGTGTAATATGGTTAACTAATTTGAACAAACTGGACCTTATTTTAAAGTGGTACTGAAGCAGACTTCACACAGATAATTCACTTTCAAACAAAGAAGCCTTATGGAAAATCTATGAGAAATTTTTCACCCTCATGCAACATTTCGGATCATCCACGACAAATTCCCCAAACAATGGTAAATGTGAGCTGAGCGGACCTTTAGTCTATGCCACATCGCTTTCCCACACCAAACACTTTTCAACGGCAACCAAAAGGCCCAAAATTTAATGCACCCTGACACACATTTCAGACAGGCTATATTTCTCCCAGAAAGCCCTCTTTCTCTCCTGTCACAGCCATCAGCTTAGACTGACTGTAATTCAGACAAGCATATCTGACACTAAGAGCACGAGGGCATGTTCAGCCCGAGCCTCCTGAGACTTCCTCCTTGAAGTATAAATGAGATTTGTGTCCCTTGGGATTCACATCATGTCTGTAACAAAACTGGGTTGGTGTCTGGTTGACCTGAAATGGAGGATAAAGCCGCGTCGAGAGGTCTGCAAAGGTGCTGGGGTTTTAAAAAGGTGCAACATGAACCGCATAACCACCGTGGCCTGAGACAAATGTGTCACAACAGGGTGCTAAAGAGCATTTTACCTACGAGACACAACAAGGCTGGCTGTACTTAAGGCATTTGAACATGATTTTATACAGGTGCACTTTGCAAAAAGAAACAGCTCAGATAAGGTTATATTACTTACATGCCCCAAGCCATTTCATTTTCACACAAAGGAAATGTTAAAAATGACATGCTTTATATTAGATAGAGTTATGTGAAGTCTTTGTGCGACATTTGCATTATGTATCTGGCACAGGGACTTTATATCTGAAAGTGAAGGTTAATTTATGTTTACTGCACTTTAGCTTCTGCAAGATAAATCATTTTAATAAATGTCTACTTGTGGAAATGTTATAGTGGCTCAGAGAGCTACAAGTGTGTCTATTCCTGGAGCTCAGCTCTCATGTTATAGTCTGAAGCACAACAAAATACGATCAAAAAGAGACATGTCAAGATTTCAACATTAATCTGACAGTTTTAGTATGAAGCAAAGAGGGAATAGGTTTGTTTTTACGCTATAGCTGAGTGTTCATCACAGCATTACTTAGTTGTCAAAGGCTAAGTAATGAAAGTAGGAGTGAGAGGAATTCACAAACGATAATTTAACAGCAATGCTAAACTGATGAATTAACCCATATTTCAGTTAGTAAGTGCTTCTCCAACAGCCACTTTTGGCCCTGTGAAAAAAGAAAAAAGTAAACTTTCTTTTTACGCATTTTTTAAACACTTTTATAAGCACCACAGGAAAATACTGTATTTTTTTCCCCAACTTTTTTTCTAAAGATTTTTCCAACAAATATCTTTAACACTACTTATATTGGCCTACATATTATCATTTGATAGCATTCTGTGGTGGAATTTTGAAATGTCAGATGCCTTTCTCTTGCTACAGACTAATTTCATAGCAAGTATTTTACATGTATTATGTAAAGTACTATGCACAAAAACGTTTGCATAATTATATTCAAATTATTATTAAAGGTGACCTATAATTCAAAATTGAATTTACCTTGGTATAGTCAAATAACAAGAGTTCAGTGCATGGACATGACATAGAGTGAATCTCAAACTGGACTGTTTTCGCGTTCTCATTTAATTCACGTTTATGAAAAACACCCCTGAAAAACGGTCGGTTCTCCACACAATACCGACTGTGATGCAGTCGGGATCATTAATATGTACGCCTCCAAATATTTGCATAATGCCAGCTCTCAATGCCAGGCGGAACTGCGCAGCCGAAGCATGGCAGTTGCTCAGTGTGGATGTACACATGAACACAAAAGTATTTTTTAGTTCCTTCATCTGAGCCTCTGAAGAAACAATGAGTTAATTTTATTTTCTCTGGAAATTTCCAAACATTTCACCGACTGTTTCCTCAACTTGGGCCAATACAGAGCTGGCCTCGGATCGAGCTACCAAGCAACACTTTCTGATGTGTAATTGTTCAAGTTCAGACAGGTAATCTTTCTCTCAAAATCGTTCAATACTGTTTATGCATCAGTAAGTCAAGCCAGTGACTAAAATATCAGCTTCACATCGTTTCTTTTAGTAGGATGAAAATATTCGTATTTAAATTGTGAACAAATTATATACAGAAAGCGATCAAAGAACAATCTTTCCACACAGCGCGAGTTTATCTGGACACTTGCCAAACTCGTTATGAAATCAATGACGCACGTTACTGCACAACGAAGCTCTTACTGTATTTACATCATCGTGTTTGCATTGGTGAAAGCAGAGAGAGTGCAGAAACTGCTTTGCAATGATAAGATCTTCATTCTCGCGATCAACACACTGTCATCTGCTCAATGCTCATCACGGCAACATTTTATGTGATGGGAATAGATCTAAATACTTTAAAAACATCTCACGATTCGTTAATCTCGATAGCTGTTATGGTAAAAACGTATAATAGCAGTAGTAAAGGTATTCGGGAGAGAGTTTCACATGTAATGCGTAGCTATTTCATATGCAAGCATGTCAGCCAATCACAGCAGTGGCCGCGGTTACACTGAATCCCACAGCAGACACGCCCCTTCAAACAGAGTGTTCAAATCAGAGGCTAAAAGCAGGCTAGGAAAAATGCCATTTATTTCTAAATTATGATTATTTTTTATCTAAAAAACATACTAACATTATAAGGGTAACCCAGGAAACATTATAAAATAATTAAAAAAAAAACATTCTAGGGCACCTTTAAATCGTGCAGTTATTATTATAGACAGTTATGAACAGCACATTTTGCATGATTTGAGAAAAATCCAGCTTTGAAATGCACATAAAATATTTACCTTCATATTTCCTTACACATCACATTATATTTAACATATAATAAATTACTTTTTTACTTATATTTAATAATATTTTAAGATTTATATGTGTGGCTCTGGGACAAGGGACAAGGGTAAAACAATCAAATTAAAAATACAGTATGGCATTTGAAAAGAAGCCAAAAAAAAGTCTCCATGGCAGTTTTAAGTTTGAAATATGTTCATTTTAATAAAAATAAATCCTTGGGACATAAAAGTGCCTGACGTTGATAAAATACTTGAGTGCTAACGGACAGGGAATATTTACCATGTCCTACAGTAAATCATTCATCAAGACCAAGAGGGTCAGAAAAAAATCATTTTAAACATCATTATGTATAGTAAACTAAACATCATGAGAAATGCCAAATCCCCATGCTAATAAGGCATTTAAGCTTATATCTCGGTTCAGAGGTATAAGGCACGTCCTCTTTCTCAGCTCTGGTACTTTCCCCGTGGCATAGAGAAGGTGATTCGTTCCTAGTTCCCACAGTCTCATGATTTGGGAATTAAAAAGTCCCTAGCATCAGTAAAAAGCTCACTTCTCATCTGTGCTTAAGCCTGACATGCTTACATATTTCAAAACCAGAGCACAGACTACTGAAGTGATATATAGTTGTCTTGCTGTAAACAAGCAATCTTGCGACTAGCAATCAAACTATTCTGCGAAAGAACACAGAAGGTTCTTTTTTTAATCAAAAATACAACCCAGTTTTGAAAATGTGGCAGGACTACTTCCCTAGTGAAAAAAGCCTATGCCAAAATGTATTTAAAATATATTTCATGCATAGTACAAATAGGCAAGGCAAGGTTTATATAGCACATTTCATACACAATGGTAATTCAAAGTGCTTTACATAGAGGAAATTAAAATAATTAAAAGAAATAAGAATAATTAAAACAGATAAAAATTAAAAATAAAATAAAATACAGTACAAACAGTCAGACGAGAACAGTGGCACTGTGCTCATTCAGTGAATGCACAGCTAAACAGATGTATTTTGAGTCTGGGTTTGAATGCGACTACTGTAGGAGCACATCTGATCTCCTCTGGAAGCTGGTTCCAACTGTGGCTGGCATAATAGCTAAAAGCAGACTCTCCATGCTTAGAGTGAACCCTTGGTATTTCTAGCTGATGTGATCCTAATGATCTGAGTGATCTGTTAGGTTTATATTCAGTGAGCATATCTGCAATATATTGAGGTCCAGTAATAATACTTTAAACTCAATCCTAAATATAACTGGGAGCCAGTGTAAAGACCTGAGGACTGGTGTGATGTGTTCATATTTTCTTGTCCTGCTCAGAATCCTGGCAGCAGCGTTCTGTATGAGCTGCAACTGTCTTATGGTCTTTTTAGGAAGGCCAGTGAGGAGTCCATTACAATAATCCACCCTGCTGGTGATAAAAGCATGCACAAGTTTCTCTAAGTCTTGATTGGAAACAAAGCATCTAATTCTTGCAATATTTTTCAGATGATAG
The DNA here is from genome assembly GCF_029890125.1 of Rhinichthys klamathensis goyatoka. Taxonomy (NCBI): domain Eukaryota; kingdom Metazoa; phylum Chordata; class Actinopteri; order Cypriniformes; family Leuciscidae; genus Rhinichthys; species Rhinichthys klamathensis. The sequence continues at coordinate 44,157 of NW_026607065.1, forward strand.
TATGCTGATTTAGTTATTGCTTTGACATGACTACAGAAACTACGGTCTGACTCTAGAGACACACCAAGATTCCTGACTTGATTTTTAGTTGTTTGACCCCTAGCATCAAGTTGCGCATTCACCTTGAGAACTTCATCTTTGTTTCCAAACGCAATGACTTCAGTTTAGTCTTTGTTTAACTGAAGAAAGTTTTGGCACATCCAACTGTTGACTTCATCAATGCATTGGCACAGGGAGTCAATGGGGCTGTAGTCGTTAGGCGATAGGGCTAAGTAGAGCTGTGTGTCGTCTGCATAGCTGTGGTAAGCAATTTGGTTCTTTCTCATTATTTGGCTCATTGGGAGCATATACAGGTTGAATAGGAGTGGCGCAAGAATTGAGCCTTGAGGGACTCCGCAAGTCATGGATGTCCACTCAGACTTATGGTCTCCTATACTCACATAATAACCTCTCCCTTCTAAGTATGACCTGAACCATTTTAGGACTATCCCAGAAAGCCCCACCCAGTTTTCCAGCCTGTCAAGTAGTATGTCGTGATCAACAGTGTCAAATGCAGCACTGAGGTCGAGTAGTACCAGCACTGATAATTTGCCTGTCTCAGTATTTAAGCGAATATCGTTTATTATCTGTATGAGCGCTGTCTCTGTGCTGTGATGCGATCGGAAACCAGATTGAAAATTGTCAAAGTATCCATTTGAGCTTAAGAATTTGTTCAGCTGATTGAAGACAACATTTTCAATGATCTTGCCTGTGAAAGGAAGATTTGAGATCGGTCTATTTTCGCTTAAGATTGCTCTTTTTCAGGAGGGGCTTGACAACTGCAGTTTTCAGGGAGTTTGGAAAACTCCCAGAGAGAAGTGAGGCATTTGCCACTTCTAGGAGATCTGCTTCTAAGCTGTTTAACACACTTTTGAAAAAAGATGTGGGAAGTGCGTCAAGGGTGCAGGTTGATGTTTTAAGGTGCTTTACAGTTTCTTTCAAAATTTTGCCATCAATTTATTCGAAATCAGACATAGTAACTACTTTCTCAGATTGTGGTCTGATCTGTCTGACCCCAGAGCAACTCAAGGATGTGGTGATCACCTTTCTGACATTATTGATTTTCTCAGAGAAGAAAGAAGCAAACTCACTGCACTTGCTGTCTGAGACCATTTCACTGGGAATCTGGCTTGAGGGGTGTGTCAGATTATCTACAGTAGCAAAAAGAGTGCGTGTTTGTTTAAGTTGCTGTTTATAGTATTTGTGAAGAAAGTCTGTCTAGCTTTGCCTAGTTCCATATTAAAAGCATAGATGCTGTCTTTGTAGATGTTATAATGGACTACACGTTTTGTCTTCCGCCACATGCGCTCTGCTCTTCTGCATTGTATTTTCATGTTTTGCACAGCTGTTGAGTTTCTCCAAGATGCTTTTTGTCTACCACTCTTCTTCCTGACTTTCACTGGAGCAATATCATCAATTACACTTTTAACTTTTGAGTTAAAAGAATCAAGGAGAAAATCAACAGAGTCAGCAGATATGCTTGTTTTTAAAGATATAGCCTTCATAAATAGTACACTAGTGTTCTCATTCACATTCAAGCATCTCTTCTTGACAGACACAGATCTAGCTTCAATGGTAGGAGAGATCAATATATCAAAGAAAATACAGAAATGATCAGACAGTGCTACATCCTTAATAACAATATAAATACATGATACTGATACTGTTTTTTGTCCCTTGGTCAGTATGAATTGTCACTAAAGATGAAAAATTAAAAAATAAATAAAGGTTTTGTGTCCCATGGACAAGTCACACGGCATAAGGGTGAGGAAATGAGGACAGGCTTTTCATTTTTTGGATAAACTATCCCTTGAAGAGTCCATGATTTGATGAAGAGACTACGATTTGATCAAAGTTTATTCTGTCCGTGCTGTCGTTCTCTCCTGAGGCTTTTAAGTCAGTCAGTCTATTTCCATTTAAAGCTACTCAATACCTGAACTCTATATAAGACTATGTTATGTGAGCAATGCTTAGAAAAAAGATTATTTTCAGAGTTCTCTCAAGGCATTGTAAACTGATTTTAAGTGGATGGATTTGTGTTCTTATTTCAGGGCACCAGCAGATGCCATTGGGTTTGATTAATAACCAGAAAGGTCAGGAGGTTGTAATGTTCCCTTGCTAAAGAAAACGCCTTCCAGGTGCTTGGACAACCAAAAAATCTCTATCTGACTATGTTCTCTGAAAAAGGACATACTGTGTACATGGACCCTCATGCCAAGCATCAAATGTACATGATAGTGTCTGGCTGCACATTAAGTTTAGTTGAAAATATTCTCTTATCAGGACTCAGATGCTTCATGTCTACTGAAACCCCCAAATCATAATAAAAGCACTGACATGAAGAACAACTGGAGCTTAATTAATATGTATGGGCAAGTTTCCTGGAAAAAGATTAACTCTCAGTATGGACTATTATTACACTGTCAAAGGAGATTATACACTAAAAACATCTCCGACTAGGATCAATCTGTATTAGAGAAACAGCTCTTTGTTTTATTCATCTCATTCCCAAGCGCTACGTTGAAAAGAAGAAGCAGAATCTCACCTGTCAAACTAGTCTCAATTTGGTGAACTAATATTATTGTTCTAGACAATTTACAACACAGCAGGCATGAATGGAGAATGGCAATTTGTCGACATTTCGAAAAGACTAATAATATTTAGCTAATGCTAGAGAAACAAAACCAGAAACATACACATAAGAGCTGACAAATAAACTTGAATGTGTGACAATGCATAAACAATGTAGCAGTAGGCCTACATGATTTCCATTACACGAGAGTAGATGTTAAACCTCATGCTGATTTGTACTCGGCTTTCGCCAAGATAAGCACAAACTAAGACGTAGCTTTACAGTAACCTATGCTTCTCTCTCTCCATCTCTCCATCCATTTACGCTTCTTTCCATATGGTGATGTGAATCTCCTTCTGTCCGGCGTTAACGGCTGCAGTATACTTGGCGCGTCGGTACACACAACGGCGGCAACTACAGTGTGGTCTCCCCAGTGGACCAGCACGACAACCATCTCTAGGGTCTTCAAGTGGGCACCTTCCGTCCTCAGTGTTTCGTCGACTAGCCCACGACACCTCAAGAGAGCTCGACAGTGACTCTGGCGTCCCAGAGTCACCCCCCTCCGTCCCCCACTCAACTCAGCCCAGCTTACTGACCTTTACATCCCTCCTGCTGCTGAGGTTGCTCCTTCCTCGGAGTTCACATGTGACCTAACCACAATCTCACAATCTCTCCGCAACCCAACCATACGCGCCAACCCGTTTGACTAAGGCTGTCGAGCCCCACTGTCTTCGTTAAAGTAGTTTCAGTGGCAACGGTTCCGTATGGCATACTACCAACCGCAAAACACAATATTTGCCCAAACACCAACCCTCATTCACGCAATATACACAGGAACGTAATAACTGTAATTACTATGCAAACTAAATAAACCAACAGACTCTTCGAGTTTTTCAAGAATTCTTCTAAACCGTAGCGTGGCGGCTTTTACCCAGCCAGCCAGAATCTTTCCGGCTCAACCACAGCCAGTTGCTGCTCCTCTCTGCTGCTTCAGATAAGTTCTTTACTGTGCGACGCTACTCTTGGCCACTGAATCCGACGTCTCTGAGGAACCGGGTTGTAGAGTGTGCCACAAATCCTCGACAACTCACTTACACTGGATAAACCTGGACCCTCCATCCTCGCTGTTCTGCTTCAGTGGCCAGATGAGCATACCGCAGTTTCTTCCTCTCATATGGCTCATCTACCGCATCCTCCCATGGCACTGTTAACTCTATCAGTTGAACAATGCGTGCTGATCCAGACCACAAAACAATATCTGGTCGGAGGTTAGTGGTGGCAATCTCAGGTGGAAAAATAAGCCGTTGATCAAGATCAGCCAGCATCTTCCAGTCCCTAGCAGCTTCCAGTTGTCCTGGGTGAGAATGGTGTTAACACCTTTTCTTGGTGGTTGCTCGCCTGGGCGGAGGAAAATTGTCTTCTGTGCGTAATGTTTTTCTAGAACAGGTGGCAACTTATTGGTCATGTTGCGCTTGCCTTCCAATGCTAAAGCCAAACATCGCAAGTACTTGGTCATGGCGCCAAGTAAACCGACCTTGGCTAAGAGCCACCTTACATCCTGTCAAAATGTGCCTTAATGTGGCAGGCGATGAACACAAAGGACAAGTGGGATCCTCTCCTACCCAGAGGTTTAGGTTATGTGGTGATGGGAGAACATCATATGTTGACCTGATAAGGAAACTGATCCTACTCTCTTCCATTGACCAAAGGTCTTGCCAGCCCATCGTGTGTTGTTCCACACTCTCCCATCTCATCCACTCTCTCTGCTTGGCCTGGGAAATGGCCTTTATACACCTAATCCTCTCCTCCTGCTTTCGCACCTCGTTGACTACCAGCTTCCTCCTTTGAGCTGGGCCTGCCTTGTGCCATTTAGGAGGAGCTAAACTGAGCCCAAAACCCCCTCTTCCATGCTGTACCTGTCCCACAATATCACCAATTTGAAGGGCAGCCTTTAAATAACTTGCCATAAGTGGCAAGTTATTATTGCAATTCTGGTGTAGGAAAATCATTATTAAATTGCATACAATCTACTATTATTTTTTTCTAATTACTGTTCAGCAGCCTGCTATTAGTGGTTTCTTTCTACCAAAGAAACTCACCCTTTAGTAGCTTTTTTTGCAACGCAGCTGCTAGTAACTCATTGCTTTCAACGGGAAAGCCTAGACCTAACCATTTCTCAATATAAAACACGATCAAGCACGTAAAAGTTAGATAAAAGTAGCCCACAGTTACAATAATTGACTTAAAAAATTACAAATCAAAAAAATTAATGCCTGAAGAACAACCATTATATTAGCGTTTGTCACGTATGGTTTTGGTTTCTGTTTTCATGTCTTTTATTTTGTAACTCTCACTGTCATGCTTCCTGTTTGTCATGTGCTTCCCTTGCCCTCATGTATCTTCTTCTTCTTTTGATTTTTATGGCGGTTGGCAAACCAACTTAACGGTGCATCACCGCCACCGACTGGGCTGGAGTGTGAATCAGGAGATATTGGAACTTACCTAAAAAAAAAAAAATAATAATAATAATAATGTATATATATATATTTTTTAAATGTAATCCTTTTGGCTAAGTCTGTGTCTCTCAGAAACTTAATAACAAAATGATAAATGTTACTGGATGTTTTCCCTAATAAACCTTGCATTGTAAAATTATTCTGATTGACCATTCTGAGAGACTGAAAAAGCTGGTTTCTTTCTTGGCTGTACTTTGCGCATTGAAATAAAATATGCTCTACAGTTTCTAAATGACTACAATGTTGGCATTTCCCTGTTGGATGTTTCCCTATTATATTCAATGAAGAATTGAGCCCTGTGTGTCCTATTCTTAACCGTGTAATTATACTTTCCTCTCTTCTACTCCTACACTCTATATATCCACTTCTGGTTGTATATTACATAAATGTCTCCCTTTATCATGATCCACCCAATACTCCTGCCATTTTGATCTTGCATATGCTTTAATTAATATTTTAGCTTCAGATTTGCTATATGGAACTTGTAATATTCTATTGTGTTTCAGTGTTTGTTTTGCAAGTTTATCAACCTCCTCATTCCCTTTCACTCCAACATGTGCAGGTACCCAAAGAAACCTGCTTTTTAAATCCTTTGCATTTAACTTATGCAAAACCATACACATTTTATGAATTACATCATTTCTTATAGATTTCCCAGATGTCATGCTTTCTAAAGCTGAATAACTGTCAGATATAATCATTATTTAAATAATTTCCCTCTACCCATTCCAAGGTCAACAAAATTGCAACCAGCTCTGTACTGATAAATTATCTGTTATTCTTTCCTGACATATTACCCCATTCTTTGGAATATATACTGCTGACCAAGCATGTCCTGTCTTTGGATCCTTGGAGCCATCTGTAAATATGAATGTATGGTTAAAAAAATGCATATCCATATAATATTTAACAATATCATTCACTGCTACGTCCTTTGATTTATTTTTGATTTCCTTATGAATGCCTAAATCTACATCTGGTATAGGGAAAAACCGAGGTAACCCTATATTCTCAGCTTTCACATCGGCAATCCACCCAAAACTACTGTAATTGGACTTACTGTGTTCCCAGCAGTCTTTTAAGATAGCTTTAGCTGGGTGGCTATCAACTTGTCCCTTCACATTAATCCAGTATGCTAACATCAGTTGTACCCTTCTGATCCTCAAAGGCATCTCACCCATTTCCACTTGCATTGAAGACACTGGGGATATTTTAAAAGATCCACTACATATCCTTAGAGCCTGAGCTTGCATGACCTCCAATGCTTTGATATTAGACTCTGCTGATGACATATATGCTATACACCCATAATCAAAGACAGACCTCATTAGTGCCCAATATACACTCACCTAAAGGATTATTAGGAACACATGTTCAATTTCTCATTAATGCAATTATCTAATCAACCAATCACATGGCAGTAGCTTCAATGCATTTAGGGGTGTGGTCCTGGTCAAGACAATCTCCTGAACTCCAAACTGAATGTCAGAATGGGAAAGAAAGGTGATTTGAGCAATTTTGAGCGTGGCATGGTTGTTGGTGCCAGACGGGCCGGTCTGAGTATTTCACAATCTGCTCAGTTACTGGGATTTTCACGCACAACCATTTCTAGGGTTTACAAAGAATGGTGTGAAAAGGGAAAAACATCCAGTATGCGGCAGTCCTGTGGGCGAAAATGCCTTGTTGATGCTAGAGGTCAGAGGAGAATGGGCCGACTGATTCAAGCTGATAGAAGAGCAACTTTGACTGAAATAACCACTCGTTACAACCGAGGTATGCAGCAAAGCATTTGTGAAGCCACAACACGCACCACCTTGAGGCGGATGGGCTACAACCAGTGTTGTGCAAGTTACTTCCAAACTGTAATACATTATATATTACTTGTTACTGTTATTTAAAAGTAATTCATTACCTTACAATATTACTGTCTCAGAATTGTAATGCGTTACATTACTTCTGTATTACTTTTGAGTTACTTTTACCAAAATAACTATACAGAATTAACATTCTAAATGACTAGGGCTGTAACGATATGCGATATGAAACCGAAATCGCGACACTCAGATCCACGAACCTGCAGAATCGCGACACACCTCTTCCAACTCCCAGCGTTATCCATACCGTCCAGATCCAATGCTACCACATCTTTAAATTACTATTAGTATTATTTGAAGTTAACTTAACATTATAAAATACGTAGACCTACACCACACAACTAGTTGAGGATAAATTATTTAAAATTTGGGAATTCCAGCGTTATGGACATGAGATTTGCAGTCAAAACTTGAAATATAAATTCTCAGAAAATGCATTAATACCAAAATATTGAAACGTCTGTTTATCCATAGGCTCCTCCCTGAAAGGAGTCCAGACATTAGAAAAATATCAGTCTACACATGCGTTTTATATTTAATATTAGGGAAATAGACAGTCATGCGTGACAAAAAAAATCTTTAACTTTTAGGAGGCAACGATTTTTTGTTGTTGTAATTCTGTGAATTACACTGCAAATCGGACGAAGAAGGGTTGGCTCTCCACAGAACATAAAATATTCATTTTATTTTATTTTCGTGTTCGCATTTATGAGGAAAAAAACAATGTTACAGACGTGACACAGTTCTCCATTACGGACGCGACCGCTGAAGCGGCACTAAAAGACTGCTTTAAAACTTTCACAGAGACCTTACACAGAAGACACAAAAGCCTTTCTTTAAAGTGAATTTCGTTTTGTATTAATTGTATCTTAATTGTAATCAATGTTTCATCAACCAATTACTTGGATAAGTTGGCCTATCTATAATTGTCTGCTATATTTAGCCTACTTCTTATTTATTAAATCCATCACGACACGGAGGTGAACTGGAGCGCGTCTCATAAATGAACCGAAAATCAGCGAATAAGGTAGTCTATTCACGGACCTGAAAGATATATCTATATTGAAATGTCTACTTGTAAACAGAACAATTCAAAACGAAAGAAAACAGACTCTGCTTATGAAATGAAATGTGCATTTCTCTCTGGTGCATTCACTAGCTGCGAAGATCGCGAGTTGGCATCGTCAACTTCATCTTGACTTTATTAATAAACAATTAAAATGTCTCTTTGCTATAGCCCATTTGACATATTCATAATCATTGCTTTTGCCGGTTCTTTGTGACAGCTTTTAGGTGCATTATCGGCAGCGCCGCCGCCCTTACATGAACGCGTCACCACCGCATCAAAAACATGATTGCGTGATGAAAACATGAAAAATACCACATAAACATTGCCTAACTGTTTAGAAAGGAAACACAGAACGAATAGCATAATGTGCATACGTCCATCTCGCGAATGTATAGTCTTCTTCATGATGAAGAAGACTATACATTCGCGAGATGGACGTTCATGCCATCTTCACCATTAACCGATTTTCCACTGGCCAGCGCAAGCACAGAGGCCGAAATCATACTTCACGGCACTCCTGTAAAAAATTAATCGCTATACAAATATATCAGACGCTGCCATTTAGTCTTTATTTACAGACTTGGAGACCACACGCGGCTATTGACTGACCACGAACAGGTAATTTAGCCTACTTGCATTTTTCATTCGTTAATGTCTCGCGGTCTTTTTTTTTTTTTTTTTTTTTTACAATTAAAACTAAAAGTCTGTTGTAACGCAAGCCTTACTGAACATGTACCGAGTAAAATATTACTGAAAATTGATTAGTAATGCCTTACACTACTGCGTTACAGCAAAAAGTAATATGTTACTGTAATGCATTACTTTTGTAACGCGTTACTCCCAACACTGGCTACAACAGCAGAAGACCCCACCGGGTACCACTCATCTCCACTACAAATAGGAAAAAGAGGCTACAATTTGCAAATCTTCACCAAAATTGGACTGTTGAAGACTGGAAAAATGTTGCCTGGTCTAATGAGTCTCGAGACATTCAGATGGTAGAGTCAGAATTTGGCGTAAACAGAATGAGAACATGGATCCATCATGCCTTGTTACCACTGTGCAGGCTGGTGGTGGTGGTGTAATGGTGTGGGGGATGTTTTCTTGGCACACTTTAGGCCCCTTAGTGCTAATTGGGCATCGTTTAAATGCCACGGCCTACCTGAGCATTGTTTCTGACCATGTCCATCCCTTTATGGCCACCATGTACCCATCCTCTGATGGCTACTTCCAGCAGGATAATGCACCATGTCACAAAGGTCGAATCATTTCAAATTGGTTTCTTGAACATGACAATGAGTTCACTGTACTAAAATGGCCCCCACAGTCACCAGATCTCAACCCATAGAGCATCTTTGGGATGTGGTGGAACGGGAGCTTCGTGCCCTGGATGTGCATCCCACAAATCTCCATCAACTGCATGATCCTATCCTATCAATATGGGCCAACATTTCTAAAGAATGCTTTCAGCACCTTGTTGAATCAATGCACGTAGAATTAAGGCAGGTCTGAAGGTGAAAGGGGGTCAAACACAGTATTAGTATGGTGTTCCTAATAATCCTTTAGGTGAGTGTATATTTTGTAAAGATGCCCTGCTTGCTCCCCATACTTGTCCTGATAGACAGCATAGGATATTAACAATCTTTTTAAATTTATTAACCATTTTTTTCAAACATCGCAGTACTTGGTCATGACGCCAAGTAAACCGACCTTGGCTAAGAGCCACCTTACATCCTGTCAAAATGTGCCTTAATGTGGCAGGTGATGAACACAAAGGACAAGAGGGATCCTCTCCTACCCAGAGGTTTAGGTTATGTGGTGATGGGAGAACATCATATGTTGACCTGATAAGGAAACTGATCCTACTCTCTTCCATTGACCAAAGGTCTTGCCAGCCCATCTTGTGTTGTTCCACACTCTCCCATCTCATCCACTCTCCCTGCTTGGCCTGGGAAATGGCCTTTATACACCTAATCCTCTCCTCCTGCTTTCGCACCTCGTTGACTACCAGCTTCCTCCTTTGAGCTGGGCCTGCCTTGTGCCATATAGGAGGAGCTAAACTGAGCCCAAAACCCCCTCTTCCATGCTGTACCTGTCCCACAATATCACCAATTTGAAGGGCAGCCTTTAAATAACTTGCCATAAGTGGCAAGTTATTGCAATTCTGGTGTAGGAAAATCATTATTAAATTGCATACAATCTACTATACTTTTTTAACATTACTGTTCAGCAGCCTGCTATTAGTGGTTTCTTTCTACCAAAGAAACTCACCCTTTAGTAGCTTTTTTTGCAACGCAGCTGCTAGTAACTCATTGCTTTCAACGGGAAAGCCTAGACCTAACCATTTCTCAATATAAAACACGATCAAGCACGTAAAAGTATTTTTTTTTTACAATTTTTTTCCAAATGAATCGTAAAAATGATTTTTTTTCCAAATGAATCTTCCATGTCAATTTTTCATCAAACCACATCCCAAGAAACCTAATAATCTTCGTTTGCTCAAGAGGCTGACTGTACAGTTTTAAGGATACAGGTGTGATCTTATGCTTTTTTGAAAAACATATGACTTGTGTTTTAGACACTGGTAATCTAAATCCCCATTTATTTGTCAATTTTCCCACTTCATCAATTGCATCTTGCATTTTTGATTTAACATAAGATTCATTACGGCCTCTAAACCATAATGCTCCATCATCAGCATACAAGGATTTCCCAATTTTCTGGTCTTACCTGTATATTTCTATTACACAAAAAATCCAAAATCCAATTGTATACTTTACCACCAATTCCTAATCGTTGTAATTTAATTAATGACCCTTCTTTCCAAATCATATCATATGCTTTCTCAACATCAAAAAATACTGCTATTACCACCTCCCTATTAGTCTGTGCTTTCCTAATATCTGATTCTAAACATAATAATGAATCCATTGTACTTTGGCCCTTACAAAACCCACTCTGATATGGGGAAAAAGGTCATTGCTTTCTAAATAATGAGTCATTCTATCTGTAATTATTCTTTCCATTATTTTACACAACTACGATGTTAAAGCAATTGGTCTATAACTAGACGGGTCAGATGGGTTTTTCCCTAGCTTTAAAATAGGTACTATAATTGCATGTTTCCACACTAATGGAAGCTGACCGATTTCCCAAATTTTATTAAAAAAAAATTAGTACTATTTCCAGTGTCTCATCTTTCATATTTGCTACCATTTTGTAACATACCATGTCTTTTCCTGGAGTAGTTTGTTTTGAATTAAGGACTGCTTTTTTCAACTCAAACATATTTAAAGGTACGTCTAATGGATTTCCTGAATGTCCTTTCTTTCCTAAAACATCTGATTCATTCTTGATTCATTCTTATCATTTACATTTATAATTTCATAGCTTAAACCATTTTGTATGAAAGTTACTAATCCTCCCCCTCTACCATTCTCTCTATCTCTTCTAACTGCTGAATATCCCTTAATAATAAAATTTAACTCTGATTTCAACCATGTTTCTTGCACACATATTATATTAGGTTTTTATTTTAACTCATCTACATATTTCTTAAATTCTTGGCCGTTTGCTTTCAAACTTCTAGCATTCCATTGTAGTATGCCTACATTTACCACCATTTAATCTACCAGCATTGTGCTGGGTAGACGCTGTACTTAAGTTATCCCTAACTGTTTCCCAAACCATTCCTTTTATCCACAAATATTTTTTAGCTGCTTTCACAATAATTTTAATCCTTTCGGTACGACCCATTGTCTGTGCAGAACAAGTGAAAATTTCAACCATAAAAATCACAAAATCATGTTTGCTGACAACTAAATTGTCTTTCCTTATCTTTCCATCCTTTTCATTTATTATGTCATTTCCAATGCCCTCATTTTGTTTTGGTATTACATTCACTCTGGGGACTAACTTTACTGCTTCAGAGTAATGCCTTCAGTTACCTTAATCCTTTGTACCTCTTTGGCTCTTTTACTAAATTCACAGCCCTGATATGCTGCACTGTGCTCTCATGTATCTTTCTTCTTCTATTAAAGTTTTTTGGCGGTTGGCACGCAATGAAATGGTGCATTACTGCCACCCTCATGTATCTTGCCATGTGCTTCCCTTTCTATGTGTCATTGTCTGATTGGTTGTTGTAGCCATGTGTCCTGTGTTCTCATTGGTTCATTGTTTGATTGTTCTCAGGTGTTTATTGTTAGTCATACTGTCTCTGTATAAATAGCCCTCATGTTCCCATTGTTCTCTGTCGAATTACTTGAAAAGAACTGGAGACATGGTTGGGAGAGATGTCGAGCGGGGATTCAAATGTTTCTTCCTAACCTAAAGACATTTATTTGGTAGTGGCGAAACGAAACACACAGGAATATTACGAGGAGATCAGTTGGTGTTCTTTGCTGTAAGGTCCTTGGTTTTTTCCCCATTTTCTTTTATTAGTAGTATAAGTAAATTATAATATTAGATTAGTGTTGGAAAAGGAGGGGGGTATTGGAGGCCCATGGCTTCAGGGAGTGGAGGGGATGAAGATGGTGGTGGGTGGCATATGGTGGTTAAGGAAAAAGGGGGCTCTAAGAGGGAAGCATCGAGTGAAAGACCTGAAATGTCAGGGGATGAAGGAAATAAAGTTAGGAGAACTGGACATTCTGAAGAGTTAGTTGTGCTGTTTAAAGTTAAGGGAGCTAATCAAGGAGATGCAGGATTTAGAGCAGTTAACCCATTAAAGATTACTAATGCTTTGGAGAGTCAGATTGGCAAGGATTTTCAGGCCAAGATATTATATAATGGAATGTTAAGAGTTTGTTGCAAAAATAGGAAACAGTATGATGATGCTAGAGGTGTTGGGAAGTTGGTGGTTAAGGTGGAGACTTTGGTCCCTAGAGGAAGCAATCAGGGAGTTAAGGGAGTAGTATATGGAATGTTTGCTGGCTTGTCTGAGAAGGAAATCTTAGAAAATGTTAAGGGGGCCCAAGTAACTGAGGTGGTAAGATTTAAGCGTAGAGATGGAGCAGGGGATCCACCCATCCTGTTAACGTTTAAAGATGGTGTACTACCACAGAGAGTGTTCCTAGGGAGTATGGTGTATCATGTGAGGGAGTACATTAAACCACCCTTGCGCTGCTATAATTGTCAGAAGTTTGGACATGTTGCTGGATCATGTCGGGGCAAAAGAAAGTGTGCAAAGTGTGGTGGAGATCATATCATACAAAACTGTAAGGCAGAGACTCCTAAGTGCCCTAACTGTGATGGGGATCATGCAGCAGGGTTTTATGGTTGTGAGCACTTTGTCCAAGCTAGGCGGGTGCAGGTTGTGAAGGATCAGAACAAAGTAACATATGCAGAGGCGGTTCAAAGAGTGACTAGAGAAAGCGGAAATGGAAGCTCTGGGGAAAGGCCGGTTCTAGGATGCAAGATCTCTGTACCAAATCTACCATTTGCATCTTCATCTTCATCTGACATGTTAATATTTAGTAAGGAGTCATTTTTGTCTTTTGTGTCTGATGTGTTGGTGGGAGCCAAGAAAACAACTAACCGGTCAGATGTCATTAGGTTAGTGGTGGGTGCAGCTGAAAGGTACCTGAGTATAAAGCAGTTGCCAGAAAAGTTACATCAATACATGATGGAGAGGCAGTGTATAGACAGATCACAGTTGTTAAAGACTAGCAGTATGGAGGACGTTAGTGAGGTGGATGATGAGGATCCTCATTAACATTTTAATGTGGTATATTCTTCAATGGAATGCCCGGAGTCTGATTGGAAATGGTCAGGAGTTAAAAAGGTTTGTAGATGATTTTAAAGAAGCACCAGCTTTGATATGTATTCAAGAGACATGGCTAAAGCCCTGTCTAGATTTTGTAATTCCAGGTTATGAATGTTTGAGATTAGATAGGCCTGATAGATCAGGAGGGGGTTGTGCAACCTTTGTTAAGACTGGGGTACAATATAGAAAAGTTGACATTAAATCTGATATTGAATGTTTGGCTGTGGAGGTTTGGAGCAGTCCCAGTTCTATTACTGTGATAAATTATTATAACCCCTGTCAACCTTTGGTATTATTAGATTTTGATGAGATAATGGAGAAGGTAAGGTGTCCTGTTATATGGATTGGGGATTTTAATGCGCACAATCCAATATGGGGGAGTGACCACAGGGATAAAAATGGTGCTATAGTAGAAGAATTTTTAGACAAGTACGAGTTGGTAGTGTTAAATGATGGAAGGCCGACTAGGTATAATATTGGGAGAAATACATGCAGCCATATAGACTTATCAATTGCATCATCAAATTTAGCCAGAATTGGTGAATGGCATGTTATAGATTCCTATACACTGGGTAGTGATCATTGTCCAATTTTATGCAGGTTTGGTAGAGATTTGAGGAGAGAAGTGGAAAAGAATGTTCCTAGATATAACTTTTCTCAGGCCAAATGGGATAAATACCAGGAGAAAGCTCAAAGCTTAGTAGGAGGTGTTGATAGTGAGGGTTCTGTAGATAACTGGAATACTTCAATTAGTCTCATGATGCATGAGGCTGCATGCTGTACCATTCCTGTGAAGCAGGAACCTAGGTCACGTAGGCTGGTTCCTTGGTGGAATAAAGAATGTGATGAAGCTGTAAGGAGTAGGAATAAAGCATATAGAAGATTAAGGAAGTATCCAATGTTGGTTAATGCAATGGAGTACAAGCGTCTAAGGGCAGTAGCAAGACGAGTTATAAAGGATGCAAAAAGAAATAGTTGGAGGAAGTTTTGTGGTACGTTAGGGCCTGAGACTCCAGTAAGGCATTTGTGGTCAGCAGTACGTAGAATGTCAGGGGTATATAAAAGAAGATTGATACCAGTGTTACAGAAGGGAGAGGTGGTAGCAGTTTCCAATAAAGAAAAAGCAGACATGTTTGTTGAAAGTTTTCAAGCTGTACATAGATCAGAGAGAATGGGGGTTGAGAGGTGTAAGAAGAGGGATGAATTGATTGAAGTTAATCAGTGGAAGCTGGAGAGGAGTTTAGAAAATGAAAATCCTATTAATCTGTTTTTTTCTTTAAAGGAGTTGAAGGATGCAATTATGTCTGGGGCAAATACTACCCCAGGGAGAGATAGGCTATCTTATGAGTTGTTTAAATATCTAGATGATTTTGTACTTGAAGAAATCTTAGCTTTGTTTAATACTGTGTGGGCAGAGGGTTATTTGCCCAAGGAGTGGAAACATGCAGTTGTGGTCCCTGTCTTGAAACCAGGGAAAGAGGCATCTGACCCTGGCTCATACCGTCCTATAGCGCTCACAGCAGTGATCTGTAAGATTATGGAGAGGATGGTAACTAACAGATTAGTATATTTTTTAGAAACAAGAGGACACTTTGTTGATGTACAGAATGGATTTAGGAATGGAAGGTCTACAATGGAGTCAGTTGCAGTTTTAGATCAAGATATTAAAAGGGCATTTAGCAATAAGGAAATAGTAGTGAGTGTATTTCTGGATATTGAGAAGGCTTATGATTCTTTGTGGAAGGAGGGATTGATGATTAAAATTTTTGACTTGGGAGTTAGGGGACGAATGTTTAATTGGATAAAGGATTTTTTAATGAAAAGAACAATTCAAGTAAAGGTTGGTAGTGTTTGTTCAAAGACTGTGGGCATAGAGAATGGAACCCCACAGGGAAGTGTAATTAGTCCAGTGTTATTTAATATAATGATTAATGATATATTTGGTAAAGTAGAGAGAGGTTTCGGGCTATCTTTATTTGCAGATGACGGGGCCATTTGGAAAAGAGGGCGTAATGTAGAGTTTGTTTTAAAACAGATTCAAAGAGTGTTAGTATCTATAGAGGAATGGGGGAATACATGGGGCTTCAAAATCTCTGCTTCTAAGACTAAATATATAATATTTGGTTTTAAAAGAAAGTTACCTAACATAGGGCTATATATGTATGGGTCTCCATTGGAGAAGGTAAAGGTTTTTAAATTTTTAGGTGTTTGGTTTGAAGAGCGTATGACTTGGGCTGTGCATGTAGATAAAATTGTGCTGAAGTGTGAAAAAGTTTTGAATGTAATGAGAAGTCTGGCTGGGTGTGAGTGGGGGGCTAATAGGGATACGATGCTGCTAATTTTTCAGGCCATGATTAGATCTGTCCTAGATTATGGGTGCTTTGTGTATGGGTCTGCTTCCAAAACTGTTCTGGCTAGGTTAGATGTGGTGCAGGCAAGGGCTTTGAGGCTTTGTTGTGGGGCCTTTAGAACTTCCCCAGTCCCTGCCCTACTCATTGAAATGGGAGAAATGCCCTTATGGTTAAGACGCATTAAGTTAGGGTTACAGTACTGGGTAAAACTTAGTGGGTGTAATCATACCTTTCCAGCAAGGTGTCTGTTGCAAGAGGTTGCTGGAGCTAATAGATATAATATATTTTTTGTCATAGTAAATCAGTGGGCAGGGAAGATGAGCATGGAACAGGGAGGTATTGTAGAGCACACAAGTTGGTTATCAATACCATATTGGGTGCTGCCTGAAATTAATATTGAGCTTGGTTTTCTTCAGGGAAAAGATAAGTGGGAAGTGGCACCAAAAGTAGAGGAATATCTTAATTCAGTTAGTGGGAGCACAATGATTGTTTTTACAGATGGATCTAGAGATCCAGTTAGTGGGAGAGCTGGATTTGGGGTGTATGTGGAGCAGCTAGGGTTGGAAATTGGTCGGCGTATTTCTAATGGAAGCTCTGTCCTCACTGCTGAATTAATGGCAATTTTATGGGCTCTATGGTGGATTGAGGAAGTCAAACCTGGAGAAGTCATTATCTGCTCTGATTCTGCAGGTGCTCTAGAAAATTTAAAAGTAGGAAAATCTAAAGCTCGTCCTGACATTGTCAATGACATCTTGAATGTGGTTTTTAGAACTAGGTTTATTTGCAGCATTAGTTTTTGCTGGGTTCCCGGGCATGCTGGGGTGAGGGGGAATGAATGGGTGGATAACATTGCAAAGGAGAGTTTAGGAAGAGAAGTAGATGTCCATGTATTATTAGGGAGAGTGGAATTGAGAGAAAGAATTAAAGAGAGTTTAATAAGAGAATGGCAGAGAGGGTGGGAAAAGGAAACTAGGGGTAGACACTACTTTTCTATACAACCTGAAGTTAGGAAAAGATGTTCATGCAACATTTTGTCCCGTAGGGACTCAGTTAAAATGTGCAGATTGAGGTTGGGACACTGTGGGTTAAATTATTCTTTGTGCATTGTAGGGAAGCATGTTTCTGGCTTGTGTGAATGTGGGAGTCTTGAGACAGTAGGGCATGTTTTCCTGGAATGCAGAAAGTATAGGGCAGAAAGAAATGTACTTTTTATTAAATTGTCAGGACTTGGTGTTAGGGCTTTTTCTGTTTTATCTTTGTTTGGACACAGTGACGAGCATAAACTGATCTCCAAGGCAGTTCTTCAATTCCTGCATGACACTGGACTGTATGTAAGACTTTAGTTCAAACTTTGACCTGTGGAGGGCAGTAATACGCTCAGCAGCGTCTACACTGCCGGAATCTTACAAGAAGAAGAAGAAGAAGAAAAGAACTGGATTAATTAACAGAATTTAAGGACTTTTTTTTTCCTATTCTATTTGGGAGGTAATGGGCGTCGGAAGGCAAAAAAATGTGGCTGGATCATCCTCCAGAATTTTTTTTACTGGAGTAGATTAGGGGTGTTCTCGAAGCCAAATACCTTATCTAAAATCTCTATGCAATAATGAGTGAAGGGAACGAGTGAGAGTAAAAATGAAACGAGCGCAAATTCGTCTATGCCTGCATCTCTCAGAAACCAGAGTTTGGCAAGAGTAATATCAACTCAAATAGGCTACATCATATACATGGTCTACGATATGATATTGTATATTATTGTATGTATATTTAAATGATTTAAGCCTTGCACAATATGATAGCCTACTCGAATGAATGGAATAAGCACAGCACGATCACAAATCAAACAGCGCGTTAATTTCCGTCTCTCAGCAAACAAACCAGCTCTAATAGCCTCAACTAAGATTCATATATATTAATTACTACTTGATGTCTATTTAAATGTTTTAAACTTCGTATGATGTGATAAACTACATGATATATTTCTTTGTCTCACTCTCTCTTGAAGCTGATCCTCGCTGTCTTCGTGCGTATTTGGCGCTCGAACTGTGAGTTTTTTTTCCACTGCAACTTTGCTGGCTGCGCAACGTCTCATTTTACGACTCTCAACTGTGTGGTTAAGTAGGCCTAGGCCCTAGGCTATATTACAATGGCATCGAACACCGCTCAGCCAATAATAATCAAGAACTGGAAGTGTCCGTTTTTATAACATGTTTTGACACCTTTGTACGGTGGCCGAGACAGCTCAACGCGCTGCAACTGAAGCAAACACATGCAAATGTACGTGTGCAAATAGAAAAAAACGCATGCAAATAGAAAAAAACACATGCAAATAGAAAAACACGTGTGCAAATAGAAAAAAACACCAGCAAATTAAAAAAAACATCTTCATCAGTTTCACAACACACGTGTGCTCCAAATAAGGAAACGCGCTGCAAAAGTTCACAACACAACCAAATACAGAAAACGCGCTGCAAATAACACAGACCACAACGGAAATGTTTCCAGGGGAACCAAATAAGTGACGAACCCGGCTGGGACGTGCTTATTGCTCGTGAGCTTCCCTATGCCATACTCCCTTCGAAGGGCAGATTGCAGAGCCCTTTTGGAGTGAGCGAGGCTCTAGTGTGCTGTTAGGCAGCCGTGTGGAACGCACTTGATGAAGGGAGCAACTAAAGACAACGTGGGATGTTCCCATGACAACGCAGCACGGTGTCCATCAGCTGGTCTTAACACAGAAATATGATGCTGTTAACATAACGGATGCAAATACATTTTTATTTTTAGTTTACAAAAAAAGCTTTTAAAATATGCGTTATATATCTGTGTCTCAACTTTAAAATTTTGGACCCTACATTACCTAACATTTCTTACGAAACTTTTCTTTATGAAAATGTAATAACATGAGACAATTTGTACAGTGTAACTGATGTATAGATAAATATCTTTCCTTAATGTTTTTCTTCTTTTTCTTTTTTATTTATTTATTTATTTTAGTTTCCAGCTCATTGTTCTTTTCTCATTTGTATTCTGATGACATTGAACATATTGTTAATACATTTTGTACATTGTATACAAGTTGTATGTCATAAAAAATGTAATCTCTGTATGTTTTGCACAAACAAATAAATAAATAAACAAATAAATAAAGTATAATTTTAAGCTGTAAGCACCAGCACGCATAGATTTATGGATATCTATGCCGGCACGTCCCAGCCGGGTTCGTCACTTATTTGGTTCCCCTGGAAACATTTCCGTTGTGCTCTGTGTTATTTGCAGCGTGTTTATGTATTTGGTGGTGTTGTGAGTATTTGGAGCACAAGTGTGTTGTGAAACTGATGAAGATGTTTTCTTAATTTGCAGGTGTTGTTTTTTTTTTTTTGCACGCGTTTTTTTCTATTTGCATGCGTTTTTTTTCTATTTGCATGCGTTTTATTTTATTTGCATGTGTTTTTTTTCTATTTGCACGCGTTGTTTTCTATTTACATGTGTTTTCTTCTATTTGCATGCGTTTTCTTCAGTTGCAGCGCGTTGAGCTCTCTCGGCCACCGTACCTTTGTCTGGCTATAGCATGAGTAAAAAAGTGAACAGACGTAAGTGGGTCCAACATCATTGTCTTGTTGTTCTTGTCCCACCCATAATGGTCTCCGACGCCCATGGGAGGTAGTTGACTCCGGCCCACACTGCAGTATAGTGACGGTAATGCACCTTATACTTGGATGCCAATCGCCATTAAAACAAAAGATGAAGATTGTTCTCTGTCTAGCTTTGATGATGTTTTCTTACTTCTGTTTGGTGAGGTTTATTTTTTGCTTGTCAGTCAAGTACAAGTCATTGTTTATTTTGTTCAAGTTTTGTTAATAAATGCTGCACATGGGTTCTCAAGTCAGTGGACTTCCATGACAGTGTTTTGAATACTTTTATACTGCCTGTTTTTTTTTTTTTTTTTTTTTTTTTTTTTACTTATTGTGCTTAAATTTTTTATATGTAATAGGCTACACCTTTCTTTAGATATAAACACAAGCATGGACACATTTTGCTTAGCAAAGTTATAGAGATAAATACATTAAGAAACTATAGTTTAGGATCATAAAAGAGATGCCATTTATGGCAGTCTATGTATCGGACTCAACTATAGCTATTCACAACAACTATAGCTCAAGCAGTAGAGCATAGTGCTAGCAACGCCAAGGTCATGGGTTCGACTCACAGGGAATTAATAAAGATGCGTACAATAACTTGAAGTCAGATTTAAAAAATATGTCTGCCAAATGTCATAGTAAAACAAAGTAAGATTGGGACCTAAAAAGCTCTCCAGTTCCTGGTGCACCTTGAGATTAAAACCTCATGTCTCTCCAATCCAATGAGCTCATCTTCAGACTCCACAGGAGACATGCTAATGAAGTCTTTGCATGAGACAAATTGGTGTAGCAAAAGTGGCATGGTTGTTATGTGGTCTGGTCTGGGTACAAGTGTAAGCCAGAAATAAACCTGTGATGTCACACTAGTTTACTGCATGATTCACAAAATGTTCTTGAAAACTTGATTTTTTTTCTTTCCTGGCTTAATTAAATAATTCAAACCTTAATTCAAAATTATTATTTTTTTTAAATCTAGTTGAACCAACATAAGAAAATTTATTTTAACAAATGTAATAATGTTAAGTTAAACATACTACAAATGAATTAAGTAAAAGTAAATTAATTTGACCCAAACCAACTAAACTGGTTTATTTTGAAATTGTGTGTAAAAACTTTCTTCAAATAAATGCATTTTTTGAATGTATATTTAACAATTAAAACAGATCCTCTCGTTTGCAGTGATCACCAATAACTTTGAAAGAATGGCCTTTTGATTTAAAAACAAAATTAATTATCTGTCTGTTACGTTTGTGGGGTTGTATCTATTTCTTTCCCATTTTCCCCTTTTTCAATTATTTGGATATATGGTGTCTTTCTAAAGTAATTTGAGGCAGACAAATATGGAAATGTTATTTAAAAGTTTAAGACACTCTCCAGTTCCTCCTATGGCTAGAGCATGTGCCTCTTCAGCACTCATCCCCCGTTTAAAAAAAAAAAATCGACATTCAGTTCGGAGAGACTGAAGCAGAGATGGGCGGTATTAAAGTCTTACCCCTGAGACAGAGACACTTATTTTCACATTACATGAGAGCATCAGAATGAAAACATGGCTCATTAGGCCTAACTCACGCAACGTTCTAATCATTCATTAGGAACCTGACTCAAGCGGCTAACCAACGTATCAGCAATGGAGAACATTTTTCGCCAAAATGAACCAACAAAATGAAGATGAAGTCACACTGTCCTGGGGAATCGGTTCTTTGGATGCGTATCAAGAGTCACCGGTGTTTTCAAACTCTTCCGAGTTAAATGGCACAGGACTCGAGCCTCTACTCCTGTCCCGTGCCGTCCCGCTCGGCTTGGCATTGGGGACTTTCATCATCTTCGCGGTGGCTGGAAACATCCTGGTGATACTGTCAGTTGTGTGCAATAGGCACCTGCGAACTCCAACTAATTATTTCATCGTAAATCTCGCTATTGCCGACCTGCTCCTGGGCACAACCGTGTTACCCGTATCAGCCACCTTGGAATTATTGGGTTACTGGGTGTTCGGGAGGATTTTCTGTGATGTTTGGGCCGCTGTGGATGTGTTATGTTGCACAGCATCCATCATGAGTCTGTGCGTAATATCCATTGACCGTTACATCGGAGTGAGCCATCCGTTGCAATACCCCAACATCGTGACGGGACCCAGAGCTTTGCTGGCCATGCTGGGAGTTTGGGTCCTGTCTTTGGTCATCTCTATCGGACCCCTGCTAGGATGGAAGGAGCCTCCGTCACCGGACCACACGGTGTGCGCAATAACAGAGGAACCCTTTTACGCGCTCTTCTCATCGCTCGGCTCATTTTATATCCCCTTAATTGTTATTCTAGTCATGTACTGCCGTGTTTACGTAGTGGCTAAACGGACGACGAAGAATCTAGAAGCTGGTGTGAAGACGGAAACGATGAATTCGGGTGAAATAACGCTGAGGATTCACAGGGGTTCGCAGGTGCACGAGGACACCAGCACTGCAGCCAGAAGTCGCGCTCATCAGGCGAGGAATTCTCTCACGGTCAAACTCCTGAAGTTTTCCAGGGAAAAGAAAGCAGCTAAGACCTTGGGGGTTGTGGTTGGAATGTTTACGCTGTGCTGGTTGCCATTCTTCCTCACTTTACCACTTGGTAGGTTTTTATTATACAGTTGCACAATTTGTCCCCCCTCTCCCATTCATGTTGTCACACTAAGTTGTCACAAAGAGAAGCTACAATGAAATAGATAGAACATTATGAACTTATTAATCAAAATTAAATCCATTAAATCCATCCACAGTGGTCTTGGTTTAAACTCTCTTCCAGCCTGATCATCAAAAAACCAGCAGGCAGTTGACAGACCAGCTAGGACTAGCAAAGCAGTTTAAGCTGCTTAAGTCTTTCTTTCTGTCTTTCTGTCTTTCTTTCTTTCTTTCTTCCTTTCTTTCTTTCTTTCTTTCTTTCTTTTACAGAACATATAAAGGTAACATAAAAATATCTAACCATTTTTGGCCAATTTCTTTTTTAATTAATGATTTGTATAACATGTAGCGACTTGCACCAAATAAACTGAATACTTGCTTCAATCAACTGTTAGATCTATTAAATATCCCCTTATATTTCTGAAAGCCCACATACAAAAATCTTTCTAGAGAAAACACACACACTGTATGTGGTATATGGGGACTTTCCATAGACTTAATGATTTATTATACTGCACAAACTGTATATTCTAGCCCCTTACACTAACCCTAAACGTACCCATCACATAAAACTTTCTGCATTTTTATATTTTCATATAATTATTTTCATATTAGTATGATTTATAAGCTGTTTTCCTCATGGGGACTAAAAAATGTCCCCACAAGGACAAAGACTTCAAATATTGCCATCTTTGTTTGGGGACATTTTGTCCCCATAATATAGGGTTTACCAGGCCACACAGACACAAACACACGAACATTACCATTATGCCAGTCTGAGATATTCTTGCTGGTCTTCCAGTCTGACCAGTAGAAATTTGGCCAAAACCTCTTTAAAACCAGCCAACAGATCAGCTCAGGAGACCAGCTAACCACCTTAGGCAAGTGATATATTATTTCAGCTAGTGTTAGTCGTAGTAATAATAATAAATTGTAGTTAAAATACTGACATTCATAAAATTGTAAATTCTTAATGACATTCCTGTCATTAAGTTTGACATTAAGTCTGGCATCCTTCATCCTGTTTGGCATTAAACATCTTGATGCCTTATATAATGCAATATGCCTGTCAATATTTGTTCTCATGTCATTACTTAGGATCTATGAAAGGTTACCAAACAGCAGTTAAGATGAAACAATCTTTACAAGAAGTAAACATTATTACTGTTTAAATTGAATGCAAATAATGATTCATTGTAATTGGTCTATTGATTCTATATGTCTTAAGAGTTTGGCAAGGTAAATGGAAAA
The DNA here is from genome assembly GCF_029890125.1 of Rhinichthys klamathensis goyatoka. NCBI lineage: Eukaryota > Metazoa > Chordata > Actinopteri > Cypriniformes > Leuciscidae > Rhinichthys > Rhinichthys klamathensis. The sequence goes on from NW_026607065.1 coordinate 67,879, forward strand.
CTTTTTTTTTCAATTCTATTTTTATTTCATTTTGTTAGGCCTACTACAGGAACAACACAAAATACAGAATAACTTTATATTTTTAATAATAATAAACAAAAACATATATTAAAAAAATTGCATAAAAAAATAAATAATAATTTAACATATTAAGAAAATTGCTTAAATTACAGTGGAAGTGTCAATTCTGTGTTTTGTACTCACTTATTCTACTAAACAAATTTGCCTTACACTCACAGGAAATACGTACAATTGATTTATCCAACACAAAGCCTTCTGCTGCTGGACGCTTGAGGTCAGTGGGCAGACCGCAGAGTAGGGGTTAAGACAGAATAAATCTTTTTGCACTTTGTTTCCTGTTCCTCTCACGGGGCCCCCAGTGTGGGGTCCGCTGCATCCGTCGTTTGGCTGTCACAGCAGGGAGTATGAGAACGAGGCCCTGGACCGCAGCCATTCAGACTCAAAGGCAGGTTATTATTAATGAATTAGCATAGTAGTCATTCCTGTCCCAGACAGGGTTATCTCAGCAGGGCAGTGTGCTTCGAAGTTCAGCTGGCCTGGTTCTTAATTAGGCAACAGTGCTTTTCTTTGAATTTAACTTAAGTGGAAAACAGTAGCGTGTTTACTGGATCCTTACAGTGTATTACTGTAGATACAGAGGTCATATTAACATGAACACATCATGATACAATGTTTCAAGTTAATTTAGACAAGGTCACTTTGTGTTTAAATGAAAACTCTTTAAAACTTTGAATCTTTAAAAGAATTTCATTTCAAATTTTTAGTTGGTAAGTAACCGTGTAAGTGGGATACTGATATAGGTATTAAGCTTAAGAAGATCTGCTCATAATTTTGGCTCATTCATTGCTGAACACATGATATGCACATGCTAACAGGGTTTATGAGTCTTGTTACATAAATCTTTGATAAGTTTCCTAACCTGTCAAACTAGACAATGAAAGAAAAGCGAGCCACTTGACTGCATACAAGTTGTACAAAAACAGGATGCAAGGATGTGGACAGTAATCAACTTGTTTGCTTCCTCTGAATCCTATTGTTCTAGAACAGTTACATTCTAGAAGAGGTTTTTTCAAGAGCGGTTATCATAATGAGAGTATTTATTATTTAAGTGAGCTGCTTTGCTGTGTAACATTAATTAAGCTCTATTTAAAGTCCATTCATGATTCCTTTAAGGGATGAAGCCTAGATCTCACTTATACTCTCTTGGCCTTCATTCATGGAATCATTATTTCAGCCAAGTCTCATGGTTCCCATGGTGCTTTGAATGCAGTGGGTCAATGCACTGGTCATGAGGTGCACTGCAGCATAGAGGTGCTTCCGGTTTACACACCAGGGATCTCAGCCTAAAGCAGTTCATGGCACAGATCTACGGCTCTACCACTGAAATTTAAAGTTGGGAAAATTGAAAAATACACCTTTTCTACAAATCTTGCTAAATGTTGGTTTTGTGATAAACAGATGAAGCTTTTCATATTCAGGTTATCAACTCACAACTGGTTCAGCAGATACACATCTTTCACACATTCATATTTCAACAAGGGTTATGAGATGATGGAGCTAAGGTGGTTTTATCTTACTCTACTTATAGATAATCACTATTTTCTTTCTTTCTTTCTTTCTTTCTTTCTTTCTTTCTTTCTTTCTTTCTTTCTTTCTTTCTTTCTTTCTTTCTTTCTTTCTTTCTTTCTTTCTTTCTTTCTTTCTTTCTTTCTTATCCCTAAAGTAAATTTCATTTAATTTCAATTTTCAGAAATTCACATAAACATTTACAAAAGTTGAAATGTTACCTAAATCACAGAGTTGTGTTAGTGTTTTATAAATTATAATGTAAAAGAACACTTCAGTAGCATGTTATCTTTATTCACTTAGTTCTATGTGTCCTAAAAACATAAGCTTGATCATCCAAACTACTGCTGATTGATATGTTTAACCAGTGTCTAATGCACCACGTGCCCTTTCTTCCAAGTTCACATCAAAGAGTAAACACAATATATTCATTTGTTTAAACTTTGTTGTATGATAACTTCCTTCTTTATAAATGCTATGCACATCTGCCATTAAGTTTATTGTCAATGACACATTTTTAGTTTCATACCATCTTGAAAGCGGACAATTTTGCTAAGCAAGCGTTGCTGCCACCTGCTGGATGCTAAAGCAAATAACACATCTTTAAAACAAACAAACAGTTGTATGGCAGGGGGAATAATCACGAACAGTCACAAATTGTGCCAGCAGGGGGCACACCAGTCATGTGTTAAATGAGAGAGAGAACAAAACTAATCCCACTCACACAGCATGACCAAAAATTGACAAGTTTTCTCTGAAATTCACTTCATGGCTTATGCTTTCTCTGAAAATTGTGTCATTTTCAAATTCTTAACATGATTCCAAGTGCAATGTGATACTAGTTTGTAATGTGAATAACTCATGTCATATGGCTCATTTAATGACAATAGCTTTACCTTTACCGGTGTGCTTTCTCTTTGCAGTCGCATTCAACGCCAGCCTGAGGCCACCTGAAACTGTCTTCAAAATCATCTTCTGGCTTGGTTACTTCAACAGCTGCCTAAATCCCATCATCTATCCCTGCTACAGCCGGGAGTTCAAGCTAGCTTTCATCCGCATACTGAAATGCAGATGTCACCGCAGGAGACGGCCAGGTTGGAGAGCGTACAACTATCAGGGCTCACACATCAACTCCTTCTACTCACGGCAGGACTCAAAGGACTCTGTGAACTATGGTAGTTACCTAAATGGGAGCCAGAGAACCCTGTCCTCTGCCAGCCACAGCCCAAGTTATCATACCAAAGGCCTATCACATTTCCAGGAGGATGGACCCAGACATGCCCGGAGCAGGACACCATCTGTGTTATCTGAAAGTACTTTGGATCATCATCTTGAGCGTGTGGAGGAAGATCCAACCCAGTCTGTAGGCCAACCAGATCAAACTGGTATCAGAAACTGGCCTCAAGACTAGTTGAAAGAGTAAGGATGTCAAACATTTAAGTGGCACAAATTGTTTTGTTTTATTCGCCCAAAGTATTGCTCTGGTCATGAGTAAATACATTTAGATCTGACATACAATCCCATTTCCAGAAAAGTTGGGGGACATTTTATTGGGATTCTCTTTAACCTTTATTTAACAGACTAAAGTACAACAAACAAACAAAAGGATATCCAATGTTACAAAAAACTTTTCTGGAAATGGGCTTGTACAACCTGGCATTAATGTACATCACAGTGTGAATGGTATTCTTTAACAAACACAGCATTAAAGCAATTTTGCTCAATTATTTCCCATTCCAAATAATGCATTGATTTCTTTTAATTACTAGAATTATTTTTAATCACAAACGTCAATGTTGTTCTTGCAAAATTGATAAGGCTTTTTCCATCATAGTTTAAGTTATTCATACTGCTTAATTGTATAGACAGAAAAAAAAAAGTATTCATGAGCAAAGGGAAGGGCATACATTTAGCTAAAATGGTTACAAAATTCTAACCTCCTGTAATGAGAAAATGGTTCCCACATTTCAAGAATCTCAGAAAGGATTGTTTATTTATCATCAACATATGCATTTCAGTGGCTCTTCACTGGATATAGACAATGCACTGTACATTTTATTTACAGTCAATTTCCATACATTTTCATAAGCACCCATTTTCAAGAAAGGGGTTTCTATATATTTATTTTTTTATCAGGCTACTCAATGAAACCCCTTAGGAAAACGTTAGAACTGGAGATCAGTTTTCTCAATACTGCCTTGGAACACTTTACATGAGGAATGTAGAACAAGACTGCAAAAATACAAATTTATACAAGTCTTTAAACAGAATTAACCGTTGACATTCTCAAGCTGCAATACAAGAATTGTTTTAATAGTGTAATTAGAAATATCATGATCAGTCCACATCACTCGAACACTAAACCCAGAGCAGAAACAAATGGATTGAGTAAAAAAATATAAATAAATTACACTTAAGATTTAGTAACTGCAACTCAACATAAAAAGGCGAACAGAATATGAAAGAAAAACATTCATAAATTGAATACACTTCCCATCCCCACCAGCGAAATATCTGCTAATAGTATGTAGTAACATTTTTTTTAAAAGAACGTGGCTCTGTGTTTATACACTGTTGTTTTGTAAATATCTGAAGGCCTTTAATTTTCTAGTGTTTCCCCCACAGCATTCTGTGAAAAGGTCAGATCCCAGGACAGTTTTGTTTTAATTTTTCTGTCTCTTTCAATGAAGATTTGAATATGATACAAGATTCAGACTGTTGTTGCAGCATCTGAAATGAAATTATAGCATGAACAATCTTGCTAATATCTAGACTCTATCAAAAAATACCCACTGTTTAAAAGGCTCCTTAAGCAACAAACATATTCTTGGTGGTGGAACCACTTTTGGTGGCCGTGTCAGCATGTGACTGGAATCCAATGATGACCTTTGGTGGCACACCTAATCTTTCCTTGTACACACGCCTGTGAATAAACAGATAAAAATTTAGAAATTTACAGATGAAGGCAAGACATAATAATGTGTGTCTACTTTATAACCACAAATGAAAAGATTTGTAAAGATTAAAGTCACGATTAAACAAGTAGCGGCAGATCTTTTCTTCCATATTGGTGACGTACATCCGAGTACAACGAATTATTGGAAAAGAATAATAATAAAAAAATAAAGTAGGACGGGGACTTGGAGATGTGGGCATGGCCCTCAGGGTGTGTTCACACTTGCAGTTCGATTATCTTGGATCTTTTGGTCCAGACCAAAAAAAGAAAATAATACATTTAGTCCTGGTTGACTTGGCGTTCACACCGTAATTTTTAGACCGAAACTAAAACCTAAAAACTTTTCCGACAGAGCTTGACGAACATCCAAAACAATGCTGTGTTCTGGGCTAAATGAGCTTGCTGTAGGTGTGTACATAATGGTATTTTGACCAGGTGAGAACTCAAGAGTTTATAAAATGTGAGTCAAAACAGTTGCACACAAACGAAGATCTGCTGCAATGATGGTGTTGCTGAGCTCCTATGACAAGAAAAAACGGGTATGATTCAGCATTTGGTCTTTTTGGTTCGTTTAGATGTCTTTGTTCCGTGTTGCGTTCATATTTCAGTCGAACCGCACCAGATTTCACTTGGAAGTAGACCGAGATCCACCTTTTCAGGGGTCTCCGTCCGCTTGTTTGGTGCGCAACAGGGTTCGGATGGCAGCGTTCACACTTATTCAAATGAACTGTGCACCAGAGTTTGTTTTAATTTAACCAAAACTTCCAAGTGTGAACACACCCTTAAAAAGTCACCATGAAATCAAAATGCACAGTTTTTTTTTATTGAATACCGCAGTGTCATTGCAATAACAAACCACAATGACCCAATCATTTCCCGATGGGCAAAATCAAGTCCCGCCCTACCAATGTTCCCTCTAATTTTTTTTCTTGCTGAGCAAAACTTTTTTCTATTGGGCGGATATTTTTCGCCACCCGAGCAAAAATATTCTTACCTGATCTGTACAGCATACGTAGAAACACAGTGGTTTCAACATTCAGTTGTAACTTTTAACTTGAATGTGCCATTTCTATTTTATTTGACCCTTGATGTAACTTATTGGTATTAAATCATACTTTTGAAAAACAAGCAGTTAATTAAGAAGTCACTAAATGAAGAACATTTTAGGTTACCTGAGATTTGTTTTACAGTGCTGTTAACTGTACAGTCTTTACCAAGAAATCCTATGAAAAATAGAAAAAAAATCTTCTGCAGGACAGTTCAATTCTTTACAATAACATAGTTTGAAAGAAAATTAAGCTGTTACACTGAGATGGTTTGGGAAAACCATAAAGTGTTTTTGTACAGTCAATTAATTGTGCACAGGAACAAAGTTAAATGATTGTTTACTGCTTATGAATTTCCAATATTTTCTTTAGCAGGGGGTTTCAAACTTATTAATGGCAAGGAGCCCTAAACAATACCCTTGTGAGATTTCTTTATTTAGGCTTATAATATAATAAAATATAGGCCTAATATAATATAATATAAAAAACCCGAATTGAAGTATTTGAAGTGATATAATATATCCGTTTAAATGCTTCAATTTGTTTACATATTATATTATTATTTAAAAAGATCTAATAGCTAAACATTTTCAATAAAAGTGAATATGTGAACTTTTTTATAGTAATCTAACCATGCCTGAAACACACACACAAAAACATCTATTTAAACTAATGATGTATTTTGAGTTTGCACACGGGTGGGTGTGTAATTGTTACCGTTTTGTGTCCATCATCCGTTATTTCCACCACTTTAATCAAACCACTCTTCTTTAAAACATGACACTGCGTTTCTCGTCGTTGCCTCTCGTATAGAGCTATTTGGTCCGCACACACGACTCACTGCCAATCACACGTGCTCACATCATTCTCTTTCTATGAAACCTGTAAACTGCATTCACCAGTTTTCACTCTATAGCAGTTGACCAGAACACTGAAATTATTTCTCACTTAAACTACAAATCAAATGGATTTCCCCACACATTTCGCCTCAGTCCTCTGCATGGCATTTTATTCTTTTCTGCGCGGCCGAGGCATCAGAAGTGTGCGACCGCACACGCGCGCAGCTTAGAGGGAACATTGCGCCTTACATTTCTTCTTGTTTGAAAAGCCATTTCACTTGGATATACATCACAATACGGAGGAAAAGACTTCCATTTCATGCCGACTTTAAGAATGGAGGCAGATGAATTTGAGTTTGAAGGGGCGGGATTTAAGCGGACTAAATGAATGGAGAAGTACTGCAAACATCACCAGAGAGAAGTCTGCAGTTTCAACTGAAGATGAGGTTATGACCTTTTGAGGGTCAGAAATGAAATGTATGCACGGATGAATCGGTGAAAAATAAGAGAAATAACATGCATTTCAAAAATAGATAGGGTGAATTTTAACCTAGGTGTTCATATTGGTCAAAACTATTTTTTTACCCTATGTGTACAACAGCATCTTTGTTCTCGTAGTCTGTCGTCCATATCGCTATTTTGTCTCCCTTTGTTCGGATGTTGACGACTGCACCGCAGACATCATCACTGTGGTCATCAAATGCTTCTCCCACAAGGCACAAAAGCTAAAAATATATATATATATATTAAAAAAAAAACTGAATTGAGAGAGAGAGCATCTAAGCCTTCAGGTTCTATTAGCACACAATGAATTTTGCAGATAATGCAGTTAAACCGACTAGACAGAGTGCGGACTTACTGTCTCCAACCAGAAGCGGTCCAGGTCGGCTCTGCGCTGCTGTTTGGACAGGGTGATCAGCCAACGGCCGCCCTGCTTGTTTCTCTCATCTTCCCACATGGGCTCAATGCCATCCTGCTCCGAAAAGTGCAAAAGGATCAATTTAGATGGATTCAAAATACTATATATCTTGAAAATGCAATACTGTGCCTTACCTTGAAGAGGGAGTAGTCACATCCTGACATTAAGTTACTTGATAACTGAATGTGATTGTATAACCTGGGAACAGAACACCAAAACCTGCGTTAGTGCCACATTGCTGCTTACAACTAACTATCGGTTTATTTAACCAAAGGTCTTCTTTGGTTAATCATTCATCCTGTCCGTGTCGTTTCGATTCCCTCTTGTTAATACTTACGCCCAGAAGTCTTCCACTGTGTCAAACTTTGAGATGAGACGGAGATTAGCCTGCCATGTTTTGCTTTTGTCATTTTTAAAGAACCAAAGAGCCCATCTGTCCCCCAAAAACAAAACAAAAAATAGATCACTCTTCCAGATTTTTTTTTGCATTACAATGCACAAAAACCATGAAATGTGTGTGGCCTGGGTGACTTCACCTGTTCTGCAGAGGATGTTTAATGTAATCTTCCAGACTCACAATCTCTTGCGTATTTTCAGCGTTTTTTTCTTCTTCTGAATTTGGTGGATTTGTTGAATTTTCCTACAAAGAACATTTCCACTACATTATATATTTTTTTTTATTACAGTTCCACTATTTTATCTAAAGATTTACAAGCCGAATATTCAATATACATTTATCTTTAAATATTAGGGATTAACAAAACACTAAACTTGTTTAAGATATCTAACACTATAAAAATAAACAGACTGAACAGAATAAACCATTTTTGGTTCTTCAGGCTCTGAACCTGGCAGAACCTCCTGAAGAACCTCTAGGCACCCTTTCAATATCCTGCTGCATACTCAAATAACTTAAATATAATATTTAAAGTGTATCAAAGTCTTTCCTTTTTGACAGGGTTCCTGGAAGAATAATGGATATTCTTCAAAGTTCTTGCAGTAACTTCTTCAGAAAACTGTCCTTTTTTGAAAATGTAGCCTACATAAAGGTTCTCCAAAGGCTGTATGTGGATATGGTGCCTCAAGTATCCTTTCATTTTTACAATAACAAATATCTATGTTTATAAAGAAAAAGACAGAGAGACCAATAATCTTGTAACTAAACAAGTAACTGTGTTAACTGTATAAATTTTGACATTGACTAAAATTCCTTCTAAACATTACAAACTTAAAAACTAAACATCTAACAATTGGACTTATTTACTTATATTTTGTTTTAATAAAATATCTGTTTTTGAGCTACATGAAGCGTTGACCATAGAGACTAAAAACAAACCACACTATATTTTTAGTGACACATCAGCAAACCATAAGTCTAGATGGCAGAAACAGAGATGGTTTAACAACATGTTAAATTCACACAGAAAACATCAAATATGCTCACAGCCCCCCTTTCCAGATAAAAACATTAAATATTTAACACTTTTGCACAACATCCTTCAAACACATATGTGCGACAGTCAGACACATGAGCTCAATTGACTGTTTGCTTTAAGAGATATCCCTCTACACAAGCACTGACCAAAATAAAACACGTTTTTAATATTAATAACTACCACGACTATCATCACAATGTTTTAGGGGCACTTATATTGACTCACCGGTTCAGCAGTCGCCATCTTCTACAAATGTGAAGGGTCTTTCCGTGTGTGAAAACACCATTTGATTGGCCAAACTCAAGCGAACACATGTGAGTGAATGAGGAGCACGCGTTTAGACAGTGACCCCTAGAGGACACAGAGAGAAGAGGACTCCCGCCGTAAAGCTATGGTTGTTTATGATTCATTGCTTGAGCAAACACTAGTTTTTCAGTTAACTATTTCATTTATGTATATCAATATAATAGATTGATAAGTATAAATGTATTTCAATGTGTAATTTTACATTTTCTATAACTGAAAGTAGGGAAAATTGTAACCTATCTAAAGTCACCATGAAATCAAATTGGACAATTCTCTTTTACTCGGATATACGTCACAATAGGGAAGAAAAGACTATCACAACTTCCGTTTCATGCCGACTTTAAAGGCTTGTTCACGCCAAGAACAAAAAGTATGAAGATAACTATAAGGATAACTTTAGCATTCACACCTGTCCAGTGCCTGCATATTTGTTGTCTGCTGCTTTAAATGGTTGAGGCTTCCAGCTCTTTAAAGCAGGATGGATTCTGATTGGCTGTCAATGTTTTTTTATTGTCCATTAGCTGAAAAAAAAAAAATCATTCTGAAAGTGATTTTCAACAATATCGTTCCTCTGTGCCATAAACTCTGCTATTCTTATCACATTTGTTACAAATGTGAATTTTTCTAAAGCTATTCCTTTATCTTCATAGTTATTGTGTTTGGTGTGAAGAGGCCATTAGAATTTCACCATTATTTGAAAAAAAAAATGAACATAAGTCTTTTTGAATACATTGATTTATTTTATACATCTATCATATAATTTATTTGGATATTTTATATAGTTGTAATGTACATTCAAGATTTATAACAGAGCAGATTTACACAATAGAATTTGATGCCAAGCCATTAATATTTCAACATTTTAACTATAAAAAATAGAATAAAAAAAGAGGAGGCACAAAATGTTTTCTGTTTGGTACATTTATTCAGTGTGTAACTGGAACTATACACACAAATAACCATTCATTAACAACAGCCAACACTGTAACTATTGAGACAAGGATGTTGATGATTAGTATGTCTTCTTCATGGCAGGACTCACGTTTGAACCCGAGGCTCAAAGCTGCAGGACGGTTCGGATACTGTGGAAGACGCACAAGGGAAAAGTTTGCATTAAGATATCAGTTTGTTTCCCACATTGCATTAATATGATATTACCAAACAGCACCAGATAAAAACAGGCATTTTATAAGGCATGTACCTCTTCCCAGCATGCATCAGGTCAAAGGCCTCATTGATCTGGGTAAAGGGCAATGTGTGAGTAACAAACTCATCCACCATCAGCTTCTTACTCATGTAGTCATTCACCAGCTTAGGAACACTCTCCACACTCTTCCAACCTTAAAAGCAAAGAGAAAATACTTCTGTTATGAAGTTAATTACCTAATATGTTATATTTATGCTACATGCTAAAAGCATATATCATATGCTATTTGAAAATGTAAATGGTAACAAAAATATATAATAAAGTTATATATCTTATTAAAAAATAAGATAAAATAGTAACAATATAAAAAACTAAATAAAATTATTCAATTAATAATATTATACAAAACTAAGAAAAATCATATCTAATAATTAATATAATATTAATTATAACATTTATATTAAAATAAAATATCCATACAACAATAATATAAAATCATATCACAATTAATATATGATTTAAATAAATAAAAAATACTTTTTTTTTCTTTTTTTTTTATACACCCACCACCAAAAGCTGTGCCTTTCCATGTACGCCCTGTGACCAGCTGGAAAGGGCGGGTGGAGATTTCTTGCCCTGCCCCTGCCACACCAATGATGACACTGGTTCCCCAGCCTTTGTGACAAGCCTCAAGAGCAGCTCTCTGAATTCAAAAGAAAAGTGACAATAATAATGGTCATCCTGAGCATCCTAAGCCATATACAACAACTGGGCAATTATGCACTTCACATAAGCACAATAGTGGTAAATATACGGACTCTAATTATGAGTTACCATGGCAGCAAATATTTTGAGGAACAATGACGAATTCAACTAAGCGGAGATCTACAGTTCTGCTGTAACCATCTGGATGGCTGTATTAGTCAGCTTTCGTTCATCCCTATCTAAACAGCTGCTGTTTCTGCAGTTTACCATAATGCCAACATTGCCGATGCATTCGAAGGAGTAGTCAACCCCTCCATCTGTCAGCTCCACCAGCACTTCCTGAATGGGCTTGCTGTGGTCCTTGGGGTTCACAAACTCAGTGGCTCCGAACTTCTTGGCAGTTTCAAACTTGTCTGGGTTGATGTCAATGCCAATGATCCTGGTGGCACCGACTGACTTGCAGCCCATTATGACTGCGAGCCCAACTGCTCCCAAACCGAACACAGCGCAAGTAGAGCCGGCTTCAACCTACCAGGGTGAATATGTGTCTATTGACCATGTGACATTAAGACCGAAGGAAACATTCTAGTAATTATAAAGACATGCACATTAATTAAATGAAGCAGACTTTAGCAGTATTGATGGCCGCTCCGTATCCAGTAGAGATGCCACAGCCCAGCAGACACACTTTGTCCAGGGGGGCATGTTCATCCACTTTGGCCAAAGAGATTTCTGCCACCACAGTGTATTCGGAGAAGGTGCTGGTACCCATGAAGTGGAAGAGCTGCTTGCCTTTACAGCTGAACCTGGAGGTGCTATCGGGCATCAGACCCTGACCTTGGGTCACCCTAAAAGAATTGCATCACAACTGAGCATCTATAAACCAAATGACAGTTAGTATGAACAATAACAAGACCAACACAACCATTCAAAAGTCTGATGTTTACCAAGACATGATATATTATTACAATTTAAAATAACTTTTCTATTTTAATATATCTTAAAACGTGATGCAGCCATTACTCCAGTCTTCAGAGTCACATGATATTACTGCTGCTCAAGAAACATTTTATCAATGTTGAAAACAGTCGTGCTGCTTAATATTTTTGTGGAAACGTGATCTTTTTTTCAGGATTATTTGATGGATAAAATTAAGTTAAAAAGAACCGCATGTTTAAAAATATTTTAAAGTCTCTTTACTGTCATTTTTGATCACTTTATTAATCATGCTGACCCCAAACTTTTGAATGCTAGCGTATTTTCATAAAGGAGATAATGATGATGGAAAATAGATTCATAATTACCTGATTTTCTGACACAGGTTGGTTTTAGGATTTTTACAAAACTTGCACTCTCCACATTGGGGCACATACAGTGGAATAACAGTATCACCTTCACAAAAAGTGAAAGAGCTTCAGGATTTCAGCCGATCTTCCAAAATTGCTCACATTTTACACATTAAATGTCACTGAAGTGAGGGTAAATAGCCCGTTTTGACACACCTGGTTTGAATTTGGTGACCCCTTCGCCAACACTCTCAACAGTGCCTGCCCCCTCATGGCCCAGGATGACAGGAAACAAGCCCTCAGGGTCACTTCCACTCAGGGTGTAGGCGTCAGTGTGACACACACCTGTAGCATGAATCTGAAACACACAACCACACAAGACTTCTCACCATTATATTTGAATTGAATATATATTATTATTAATATTCATAGCACAATACATTTTTCTCTATACATGAGTTGATTGCTTAATTATTTGTAATAAAAAGAACACAATCATAAACACAACACTTCTACATAATCATGCATGACACAAGACACTGAAGACAGCAGGGTCAAAACTGAACGTGCTCGGTGTAAATCTGTCAGAAAACATGGTGCTTTGACAGGGTGCAGCTGCAAGCCGGTTTGTTACAGCTTTAGCAGAGCTGGTGCAATTAAAAAGAGAAATCTTGTCAAGTCAAGTCATCTTCATTTATATAGCGCTTTTAACAATGTAGATTGTTCCAAAGCGGCTTTAGAGTGATAATAGGTAAATAATAAATTAAAGTAACAGATTGTTTTGGCTTTATGGCAGCTCTAGAATAGAGTTATTTTCCAGTTAAAGTTAGTTTTGATTGATTCTCTTCCAGAAAAATAGAGAAATCTTGTCTATATCAATTATACAAAGATCTCATAATGTCCCGATATGTCATTTTAAAATGTTATAGGCAGCCTGAAACGGATGTTGCGATAGTCTTTTTTCCCCTTTGTGTATATCTGAGTGAAACGGCTTTTCAACCAATGATTGGATGGTTGTGGTTTGCTATTGCTATGATCTCATGGGAGTGACAGGTTGTCTCTCCCTCACGCCAGTAAACACATCATCAGAGAACAGATGCTGTTCCAAGAGGGAGGGGAAGTTTTTGTTATTAAAGATTATGAGGGCACATGACTTTAAAAAAAAAAGATGCCGTGCACGGATAAATCATTTATACTTAACACTGCAATATTCCAAAAAAAAAAAAAACAAGAATTGTCCATTTTGATTTCATGGTGACTTTAAAAACAAAGATTTTACGGAGGACCAAAGTACTCTGTGTCATCTACAATCTATGCACATCAAATAACCTATTGCTTTTGTCAAAAGGTACAATGTTCAGATTAATGGTTTACCTTCACTCGAACTTCATGGGCTTTAGGTGGAGCAACCTCCACCTCCTCAATGGAAAGAGGCTTACCAGCCTCCCAGGCCACTGCTGCCTTACATTTGATCACCTGAGGATGAATCAAAGAAGCTGTTAGCTCATAAACACTGTTAGAAGAGATGCTTCTGTAACTATTTTTCACCTAAAATTAAGGTTATGCAAATCACTGCTTTAGATGACTTTATGTAGATGGTGTGCAGGACCAGATGCAGTTAAACACAAAACCAAGTTATGTTTAATACAGTTTATGTATAGCAAAATTAGCAAAAACTTAGCAAAAAAAAATTAGCATTGTGAATCTCTATTCACATGCTGTAAAAGTAGAATCTGTGGTGAAGGAGGGCCGTTGAATGCAACAAGATTAGAATAACATGTTTCTGATCTTTTATGCATGCATTGTCACAAAGCTGAATACAAAAAACAAGGGCAACGGAAAACAGGTCAAAGCAGCACAATGGATCTTTGTATACCTAGATCTGCACTCCTGTCATGCAAGTGCTGCTACATATGAGAGCGTTTTTGATTGAACTGCATTGGCTTGACACTCGATGTTTTTTTTTACAAATGTTGCACATGTGTGTACAGTACATTAAACGCGCACAAATGTATACTATTTATAATTTACGTAGCTGTAGTGTGAAGGCAAATTTCGCTGCTAACTTACTTTCCCAGTTGTGTCCATGCTTTTATTCCACCACGGGAGAGAAAAGGAAGGAGAGGTGTGGCAAACTAAAGAACTCTTTCTTCCACCAATGAGAGACCAGGATGTGGTTACGCTTGAGCAAAGTACGTTGTTTTTCTCAGCGCATGCAGCGCTTTTTGACCTGATAAATAATGAATCAAAGAGCAGTATTCACTCGAACTAGAAATAGCCTGTCAAAGCATTTAAGATGCTTTCTACACTGTAAATATGAAACTGATTAGCTTACACACTTTACGGAGAAAATGTTATTCAACAAGGACCTACATGTATGCTAAAACACAAACAAGTTTTTTTTTTTTCTTAGGGAAGAGGTTTAATCTTATTTATGCGAGGAAAGGTGGATTTTTCAGAATGTCTTACAAAAGGAACAAGTGGCGAATTATACTTCCGGGTTCTGACGTCATACCAGCACCACATATCATTATATATGCAGTTAGGAACTTTTAAATATACAGTCACCAAAAACACACCACTGTTTTTACAATAAAGCTCTGGCAATCCTTTTCCATTTACTTCCATTTCCAATTTCTTTACATTTTTATTTGTTACTTTAAGCTGTAGTCAGCATAGTATTGCTTTTCAAAGAAAAATCTAGACAATTCTCACTTTTGTCTGGTTCTACACTGAAGATCTGGAAAATCCCTGTCTAAACACTCAGTCTAACTCTTGATAACAATACACATTGCCTTTAATAAACAATCTCTGATTGGTTTGCAGACTTAATCTCTCCTATTCAGATGTCACAACCCAATATCTACACTTTAGCAATAGAAAACATGTTGGTGCATCACAAAATAATTAAAAACAAAACTACAGTCATGCACATAACAGATTTTATTTTGCAAGTCCATGGTGGCATCTGGAGGTCAACTGAAACAATTTGCAATTCTGTAAATGCAGACATCCATTATTATCCAACAATGAAAGTGTTTTACATCATTATTTGTGGAGTTAGCTTCACCATTTTGTCACTACATAACACAACCTGTTACGTTACGTTGTTCAAGCAGATACTGGTCCAACCTCCAGCGAATGTAAAAACGCAAGTGGATGAAAACCAACCACGTAAGGTTGTGGAGACTCCCGTCCTCTTGTACACAGACATGTGGCAACTTAAAACATTAGTCCTATCAGTAGATCAAATAAAAAAAATCCACTGCTGAGAAAATACATTTATAATACAAAAAGTTCAGCTGTACAAGAGTGGCATTAATTAACAGTCAAAAGACTCTGGCAAGGCCCCAAATGCTGCTTCTGGCTTCTCACCGGAGGTTTCCACAGCAGATGAAAGGACAGATCCCACCCTATGAGTCCTTCATCATCTTCCACCTGCAAAGAAAGTAGAAAAAACATGATGTGTTACTCCTACTACAATGGAACTGGAAAAGAGCAGCTCAGATGCATTCATATTTTATAAAGTACCATTATTCAGCAAGGATGAATAAAATGATCAAAAGTGACAGCATAAAAACATTTACAAAATTACAAAACATTCCTATTTCAAATACATTGTTCAATTGAACTTTCTATTCATTGTAGAATACTGCTAAAATAAATACATCACAGTTTCCACACAAATATTAAGCAGAACAATATTGATCAAATTAATAAGAAATGTTTAAGCACAAAATCAGCATATTAGAATGATTTCTAAAAGATCATGTGACATCACAGGAACGAATTATATTATAAAATATATTAAAACAAAAAAAGTTTTGTATTGTAATCATTTCACAATATTACTGTACTATTTTTGAACAAATATGCATGTATTGGTGCAGCATGAGATATTTTTAAAAAACATTATTTAAAATCTTTTGAACGGTAACCAAGGAATGTGTTTGAAAATACATGAAGGGGAGCAAATGATGGAATTTGCATTTTTGGATAAAATATTCCATTTACATGAATTAAGTACTTTCATCCAATTTCATTATTAATTTCTGAGGATCAGCATTGCTAACTTACCTCTGAATCCACGTCCACCGCCTCCACCTCGGCCTCCTCTGAACCCTCCACCACCACCTCCTCTGCCACCTCCACGTCCGCCAAATCCTCCACGACCTCCACGGAAGCCTCCTACAAATACGACACTCGTTTTAGGATTCATTGTGTAGAGCACAATGTGAATGCTACACACTGCTGGGTCCATTAAATAGGTGTTATTACCAGAGATAATGATAAAACCGAACCAATCAGCATATGTATATTGTTTTCTTGTGTGGTCTTACCTCCTCTTCCACCTCTTCCTCCTCCTCTACCTCCACGGGGCGGCCCCTTCTCACCTGGAGGCCTGGGGAGGAATCTCTGGAGGGGCAGGAGCTTCATGGGGTCGATGTAGAACTGATGCAAGGGGAGAGAAAGTTAATTAAAATATTCTTCATCATAATACTGTTAGTCACATCCTAGTGTATTGATAAGATGCAGAACAGCCGAAGGAAGCCGCTAAAACTGCTTAAAGGCTCATAAGAATCCCTTTGATATTCTGGAGCAATATCCGCTTCTAAATTATGGAAATCCTAAAAGAACACTGATTGTTGTCTAATATTTTAAATAAAACTGATAAGCAGTGGGGTGTATTTAAAAAAAATATTAGAGAAGACCGCTTAAAAAGGAAAAAGTTATGTGGTGTTACATCATGCTATATATATATATATATATATATATATATATATATATATAGCTCAACAGCAAATGTTTCAAGTGGTTTCCCCAAAAGTTAAAAATTGCAATTTTTATTGACTTCTGCACTCAAAATTATTCAACCCACTGAATAGAATCCCCCACAACAACATAAATCTGCAAAATGTGTGTTGTCTAATCAAGCCCTTTATTAGCTGCACCAGGTGCTAGAACACATGAAATATCTGAACTGGCTAGGTTTGTGGAGTGTTGCATTTGACTGCATGTTAGAAATATGTCACTAGAATGGTCCAAAAAGTTGAGAGAAGAT
This sequence comes from Rhinichthys klamathensis goyatoka, assembly GCF_029890125.1. NCBI lineage: Eukaryota > Metazoa > Chordata > Actinopteri > Cypriniformes > Leuciscidae > Rhinichthys > Rhinichthys klamathensis. Next base: position 85,168 of record NW_026607065.1, read on the forward strand.
TGGACCTTCCAACAGCACAATGAAGACTTGGTTGCAGAAGAAGCCCTGGAGATTCTACAGTGGCCATCACCTGACTTGAACCCCATAAAAAATCTCTGGTGGGATTTGAAGAATGCGGTTGCAGCACGCAAACCCAAGAACATTACTGAACTAGAGGCCATTGCTCATGAGGAATGGGCTACGATTCCACAGAAATGCTGCCAGAAGCTGGTGTCTGGTTATACGTCTCGTTTGCAGCAGGTCATAACAACAATAGGGTGTTCTACTAAGTCAGGGAATCCCAAAGTGTGGTACACATACCGCTGCCACCAGGGGGTGCGCGAGAGGAAAAATGTAATGGCAGTCTGTTTTTTTAAGTGGGATTTTTCCATACAATAAAATAAAAAAACATGAACAGTAAAAATTTCCTTTGTAATCGCTTTTATTTTAAATAAAAAAAAACTATAATTTATTCGTTTTTGATAGATGCTGTCTTCTACGCACTGCAGCTGCTAGGCTATATGTCACGTGATCAACTTCTAAATTCAAATGTGCTTTCGCGCGTTGGCTGGGCCAGTGCTGTCATATATCACAACTATTGAGTGTTTTCAACCACATAATGTTTATTTTAGATTTCAGACATGTAAATACACATAAGTACTAGCAAAACAATGATTTTGATTTTGCTGATTTCTATGAAAGCAGCAATAATAATCTTTTTCATTATAATAAGACGACACGTATTATTCATATCAGATACACATTGTGTAAGTAGCTTCACATTTAACCCTATTCTTCATCCAGTTCACCGGCCTCTTACTTTCATGTATTTCGTGAGAAGTGGAGGAATTGACGTGCTGTAAATCCAACAGATCCGATTCTCTGAACTGTGAAACACACTAACATGGCGCCGCCCATCGCGCATACAGCTCAACTAACGCGATCGTTATGAAGGTGTTTAAACAACAAAACACATCGACTTACACATATTTGACAATCGGAATCAGTGTTTTATGCTACAGCTAATACATTTGTGAATATTTTTGACAAAAGGAAAAATGAGATAAAAGCAGATCTGTTGTGGTTGCGCTGTGTCACGTGACAAGCAATGACGCATCACCATGGAAACATTAAAGTGACAAGTTCTAAATAACGGTCGCCTTGGAAAAACTCACGCTGGGGAGTCAGTTAAAATATTTTAAACTTACATGTGAAAGGGTTAAAAGTGGAAGCTTGTGAGTAGCTTTGTTGCATTATATTGAAATTTTGTTGATGTTGTTATTGTCATGCGTGTTCTGGTAATTTGAGCATGATTAAACATGAGTCTTTATATGGCGATAAAACAAAGCTTTGTTGCGGGTTTTTTTTTAAGTGGGGATTGGGGGTGCGCCAACCCGGTTGGGACATAGAAGGGGGTGTGCAGGAAAAAAAGTTTGGGAACTGCTGTACTAAGTAGTAGCCTAAATATGCTCACCATAAAGGGGTTGAATAATTTTGAGACTGTAAAAGTCATTAAAAGTCAAATTTTCAGTTGAATTTTGGGAAAGCGATTGAAACATTTGTTGTGTTGAGCTTTTCAATTACTCTTGTTTGATTTGTTTATTGCAAACAGCTGAAAGTCTGTAAATTATGCCAATAAACCTGATTTGCATTGGGGGTTGAATAATTTTGATTACAACAGTGTTGTGCGTGTGTGTGTATATGTATATGTATATATATATATATATATATATATATAAATAAAGTTAAAAAGTACCATAAAAATAGGGTTCAAAAACATTACACATCCAGAAAAATAAAAGACTGAGCTTACCTTCTGTAACTTTTTGAAGGAGGATGCCTTCATATTTTCAGAAAGTTTGACTGAAAAATACTGAGGAATGTGTTAAGGAAACAATTTAGCTCATTAATCCTGTAAAGCCTGACATATGAAATAACATTCAGAAAAATCATATTTTAGTGGAAATGTATTAAACCTTTAGAAAAAAAAAATAATTTTGACAGCAAACACAAGTGTACCACATTTTTTAACATTTATACTAAAAGGCTTTTTACTTGCTAATATAATATAATATATATACATATACGTGGTATATATATATGCACACACATAACCTATCAATTGTGTGCAACAGTTTCTCAGCAAGGTTTTGATCATGTTGATAATAATTGGCCTTAGACATTCATGTGTCAAATACAATACAGTAGGCTTTCCAAGATAGCAACATAGTGGCTCTCATCTTGTACGATTTCCACTACACGAGAGTAGATGTGGGCCGACACTATGTTGCTGTCTGGATTTATAGTTTTAATTGTACAAGAACACTTCACCTAACTATCACTATTAAGTTTTGAAGTCGCTGTAAAATTTAACAGCACTGTTAACATCACATGCAAAAACATGTAAGGATACAAAATCACGAATCTGCCCAAAGATCTCGTCCACTTTTCCAATCTGTTCTTTGTTTTCCAGATATATAGGAGCGTTGAAGTAGGGGACTTTGTTTTCCTCCGTCACACATTTACAGACAATTTCATCCTCACAAGGGTGCAGGAACTCTCCCACAGCTGAGACACGAGGAGCATAAATACAATGTATAGCATGAGACAAGCAGTCGCAAGAGAATGCAAACAAACAGAGGGATGAAAGAAAGCAAATATACCTTACCGATAACATATTCCGGTGGACCAAAGTCTTGATATCTGTTAAATCCACCTCGACCTCCACCTCCACGACCCCCTCCAAATCCACCTCCACGACCCCCTCCGAATCCACCTCCACGACCACCTCCGAATCCACCTCCACGACCACCACCTCTGTTAAAACCACCGCCACGACCCCCACCTCGACCACCACCCCCGCGGAATGACATGATAAAGATCCTGTAAAACACATAAACGAATCGCTGATTACATTGGGCAACGTGGTATTTAATTACGAGAAAGTCAGCGTGAAGTTTAATCATCATGATGATCCAGACAAATCCTGGAGGAAAAGACTGACGTTACATATCCAGACCTGATGCAAATTTTGGAGATTTTAAAACTTTCCTTATCATATTATCATATCTTACATGAAAGAAATAACAGTTGTTGTAACTGAGTAACGTTACTGTCGATCATGGTGAACCAGGGAGGTTAGCCTTTTAGCACATCAAATACCTCCCGATTGCAAAAATATTATAGACAAATAACACCAGTCGGTATTCTACATAAACATGTTATTCTAAAACGTGCACTGAAAAGTGAAAAGCACAATTTACCTTTAAATGTGCCCGGTTGGACTAACAATGAGCACGCTGTTGACTCTGGAAACACATGTGCCTTCTGCCACACTGCCTGCCGTAAGTGAAAACCGGCTCACAGACTGTCGTGAACAAGGAAGTCATGACCATGTTTGGACGATAGGGGCGTTCGTGTCAAGTAAAAGCAAAACTTACGGTTTACAACATTCTTTAGAAAAAAGTTAACATATTACAATAGCACACATTTCAAATGTTTATGTTTATTTTTAAGACTTATACATGCATTTTTTTTCTCATTTAGGGCATATGTTAAATTAATTATTCTGATCTAATAGTTTTGGCACATTTTTACTGTTTACATTTCTAACATTTGTTTCACATTTTTGTTACTGTTTGATGTTAATTTAATGTAAAAGTAGGTTTCATTCATATATCACTTTTCTAGAACTCACTTTCCAGAGCCTGTAAAATATAAACACAACTAGATGACAAAAAGTTTTTGAAGAAGCACGTCTCAGATTCTAAATGACTCGTCACCCATGTCAAGTCAAGTCACCTTTATTTATATAGGCCTAGCGCTTAATAAAATACAGATTATTTCAAAGCAGCTACAGTGATAACAGGAAAATTATTCAATGATGCGAACAGAGTTCGTTTCGGGTGTATACAGCATCTCTAAAAGAAAATAGTGTCATTGTTCAGCTGAAGTCAGTTCAGAGTTGATTCAGTTCCATTGTAAATATCATCAATTATTAATCTATAAAACAGTTCTGCAGACAAACAGTTATGTGGTAGTGCAGTCAAATCAATAATATTGTTGAATATTAAGTGAATATTAAGCAACCCAGAAACGTGACATTGACAAGGATCCCAAACTCCATCAGGTGACAAAATGGAGAGAAAAAAAATCCTTGAGAGAAATCAGGCTCAGTCTGGGGGCCAGTTCTCCTCTGGCCAATAAACGAACACAGTGTCATTATGATTAAGGCTGCATCACAAGTCAGAAATCAGATTCTGGATTGGTAGCATTAGAATATTCATCCAGTTCGTTTTGCTTGAAGATCGGATTCAAATCACACAGGTAGAGGACAGGGTCTGTGAAAAGGACCTGTCTCGTTGTTGTGGTCTTTGTTGAGGATCTGTGCTGACGGCTGTCACGTCGACGAGGCCTTCACAGACGACTGTCTAGTTGAGGATCTCTGCTGACATTCAGGGCTGCATTGTGGTCTGACCGGATAAGACTGACATACAGTAACCTCTGGATAAATAGAGATTAATATTATCATATAACAGTATATACAGTGTATATAATATATATATATATATGCAACCCTATATACTGTATGAATGCATGCACTGAGGTAACAGCAGAGGTCAGTCTTGACACATGATGAGCTGAGCGGTAGATTACAGTTTCTCTGAAGGGGCTGTGATGATTGTGAGGGACCGGAACATTTGGATTCTGATCAGGGAACTGCTGGCTCTCCTGGGTCTACACACTAGAAGGCGATATCTGTAAATAGAAGTCAGTTTCCCCCAAATCTCTCAACCTGTTTTTTTTTTTGTTTTTTTTTAGTTTTTCTTGAATGCCGCAGGCAACTGTCAGCATCCAGCATGGGAACTTGAGTAGTGTACTGAAAAAGAGGGAGAGAGAGCGCTAGACAGCTAGAGAGAGAGAGAGTACCCTACATCAAGAGGAGTGCCGCACTTTATGTGGAGCTTATTATAACCTTGTGTTGTATATCTTGTACCACAAAAACCTTTACACTTTCCCTTAAACCTTTTAGAGAATAAATCCTGCCTTTATACCTGCACCTAACTTGACAGTGACTGGAATTTTGACTTTATCTCTTCTTGGCTGACTGAGAGACACAACATCTGAAAGTTGATGTTAGGCTATAGCACATGCACAGAAGCTGTGCTACTTTTCATTGAGGAGATGGAAGAAATACCCAGACAATGCTTTATATGTGCAAAGCATGTGTCTGAATGGACAGTTTCAAAACAGAACTGAAAAAATGAATTTTGTTCCTAATATATTATGTATTTAACATATATGAATGCACTTGATGAAACCTTCATAACGTGTGAAATATTAAATAATGTTTAATATTAGAAGAGCCAAAAATTCAGTTCATCAAGGACAATAGCATTCAAAACCGCGTCTAAAATGCTTTGCAGTTCAAATTCCCCATTGCAAGGCTCACAAGTTCTTTACCTCCACAAATTCCTTTTGTGCATTTCAGGACATGAACCATGTGATTTAATTGCACAAATGTGGAGTGGTTCCTATCCTAATGTATCGATTTCGTGGTTGGGTAATCCGTGATTGTCACACTGGTCAGTCAGAATACGGGGTAGAGCATGTGGCCTTGTAGATTGTAATGGGGGGAAAAGTCTGTTAATTGCCCCTGAATGCTGAAAGTAAATTAATTATTGATCGCTTACGCGCTCTTTTTCTGTACTTACATAGCTTTACAAATATCTCCCGTAAGTGTAAGTACATTTCCACTCCGGCATAATTACACATGGAGGGAACCCCCTTGTCTATTCTGGATTTGTTTGTGAATCTGAAAATGTCTCTCACAATTTTTGAAATCGCAATTTTTTTTGTGCAAAATCTATCAATCAGTTTGAACTTAAATTTATTCTAATTTTAGTATAAAATATATATATATATAGTATTTATAAAAATATTTTTCATATATTTATATTAAAATTATACACTAAAATTCATAACAATTTGTGTTCAGTAATACTTTTATTTAGCAAAGACACATTTAACTGATCAAAAGTGACATTTAGGATAATGTTACAAATATTCATATTTCAAATAAACAAAGGTTCTTTGTAACTTTCTATTTATCAAGAAATCCTGAAAAATCACATTTTTCAACATTGAAAGAAGTGTTCTTCAGCACCATGAATCAGCATAATGATTTCTGAAGGATCATAAGACACTCAAATTACATTTTAAAGCTGCAGTTCGTAGTTTTTGCTCTTTGTCGCCATCTCTGTTCGAAATTTGCCATTGCAGTTATTCTCGAAATTATCCACTTTACGTGGGTTGTGCCTCGGCACGGCACAGTGCAGATGAATCCAATGTTTTGAGGAGAATGTGCGGCTGTCAGTCACTGCGCCGGATACTGTCTTTCGGAATCACAGATTCTACTTTTTGGAAGTATGACCAACATCTCATGTCATCTGAACAAATAAGTAACATCCACTTTTGTTCTGACCAACTAAGGGGAAAAAAGCATTGCAGTAAATCGCGCAGATTAAATCTAACAATCGCTTATCATATCACGTTCAAACCATGCAAATTATACTTTGTTCTCAAATTGTTAATGTGAACAACATCACCATTGCGTGACTACATGTAATGCCCTTCAGATATTTATCCTTGTTTTCGCATGGGCCCGGTTTTTTCTGTAGCCACTCCGAAGTCCAAAGTCTTTTGCATTTTACAACGGGTGAGTCTCCAGTTGTCACTGGTGATTGTCGTTTGAACCTTTCTGGATCCGTCATCAAATTAATAAGTTTAATTATATCAAGTGCTGTGAGAAAAGGCTATAAATCTCCACCTCCAGCATCCTCACACTCACAGCCTACTAGCCGAGACTCCTTCTGTATGTGTACAGATGTGACGTAATGACTCAATATAGCCTACTAGCCGAGACTCCTTCTTTATGTGTACAGCTGTGACGTAATGACTCAATATAGCTTCTACTAGCCGAGACTTCTTCTTTATGTGTACAGATGTGACGTAATGACGCAAATAAATGCTTGAATTTCCCGCGGAAATCCACCAGTACCACTGGAATTAAAAACATTATTACAAGCTTACCGCTTTGATTCGAGCTAAGGCAAGCAGATAGTTTTGAACACTGGCTGGTTATGCACTTGCTCAAAAAATTATTTTAGATAATTTTTAACCCAAAAAAGTTACGGACTGGAGCTTTAAGCTACTGCAAAAAAAGAATACAGTAATTTAAGTAATAGTATTTCACAATTTTGCTGTTTTTACTGAATTATATAACAGTATATATATAGTATATATATATATATCGAGATCCTTTTCACTGAACATAATAAGCAACTTATTATTTACACAATTAACATAATTATGAATGAAACTCGATGTCATTGGCTCTTTTTTTGTCCTCCCTAGTGCTTCTGTGCACAAACTAGCCATAACATCATTACCTGGATATACGTGGAGAGACAGAAGAAGAGAGTAGGAAAAAAGAACGTAACTGAATGAAATTACTTAATGTGGGTGAGGGAGGTCTCTCATCCAATCTGTGTTCAGGATGACACTGAATGCAAAGCACAGATCCAAGCCAACACAAGCCTGCATCATTATTCTGGCCATTGATTTTCCACTGGGCTTCCAAAGGGCCTTGTGCTCTTTGAAATGAAGTATAAACAAAGTACCAGCATGATATAACAGCATTTTTATTCTGCTTCGGGAGGCAGCAAGCCCTGTGGATTAGAGGTTTCGCTCAAAGAAACACAAGTGGTATGCATGTGTGTGTCCATTTCAAATGGCACACTGTTCTCTCAGCCCGTGTAAATGACACATGTTCTCTGATCAGGTTGAGTCAGTGCATTCTGAGTGGGTGAGGAGAACTGAGCGTTCAGGGACATCTGAGACAGGTCATCTGATGCTTAGAGCCAGCCTGTGATGCATTCTGAGTTGGCATTTCACCTCTTGAGATGAGAGACGATAAGAGCTGGCATTATGTTTGGTTTTCTTTAATGCTTTGACAGGCTGAGTCTGATTTAACCAAACTGAGTGAAGTGTCAGGACCAAGGGTGGGAAGAACAGCAGTGATAAAGATCATATCTGTTAAGATCCCAGAGTTATTTCTTGGTTTTGTGTCGGCAGACGAGTATAGGTTATAGTTAAAAAAGGAAAAGAAAAATAAAGAAACTAAAAAAGAAATAGTGGTCAGCTTTTTGAGTGTTTCTTCAAATTCAATGTCTATATCCAATCCATAGTCAAGAATTTCAATGCATTTTCATATTCATGTTTTCTCAGGCGGCAGATGGACTCTTTTATTACATTAAGAGAATATAACCATACTGGTTCTGTACAGCTACAAATGGGAAACCCAAAAGTCCATGGCACCAGGTCAGATAATTGTTAGTTACAAGCAGGAAAATCTCTTGTTTGGTACTTTGATGTTAGTAAATCAAATACTTTCATGTATTGTAATTGGTTCCCTTTGATATTGCCCAGTTTTACACATTCCATCTCGCTTTGCCTTCTCCGTTCCATTCAGAGCAGCATTGATGACCAAGATTATACCCTGAAAGCATACATACAAATAGCAGTGTCATTAGAGCTGAGAGGTTTTCCATGCTCTCCCTGCCCCTACTGTTCATCCACACTATCCTTTCAACAAAATCAGAGAAGATAATGTGTATTATTAGGTTTCTCATTCTCTTTAATAAGTGATGGGTGAGTGCATTTCTTTTCCATGTATCAAACCGGTCTGCAGGGGATTCCCGGGTGCCATCACTGGATGAACTGGACCGAGGGACTTTTGAAGTCTGGTCGTGATAGAGTAGTGGTTATAGGAATCGTTAAACCATAAATGATCATTCTTTCTTTTACTCACCCTCGTGTCATTTCAAACTTGTATGATTTTGTTTCTTTCTTCTGTGTAAAATAAAAAAAAGGTGAATTGACTGGGGCTTCGATCTTCAAATAGGACACAAAGAAGTCTCATAAAAGTGATTCATACGACTTGTGCGGTATATTCCAAGTCTTCTGAAGATGATAGATTTGTGTGATGAAAAAGACTGAAATTTAAATAATTTAGATAATGAAACTTGACAACTAAATCTCTCCGATTTGTTTCTGATCTGTTTATTTATTTATTGTAATTCTTGGAGCTTGTTCCCCCATTTTCTGTTGCATTATACTTTCATCATACAAAATAATAATAATGTGTGTTCCATGGAAGTTGTGGCACGAGGGTAGTAGGCTAATGGCATAACTTTCAGTGTTGGGTGAACTATCCGTTTAAGAAGCATAAAGGTTGTTGGATTAATCACAGATATAGGTGAGCCATAACAGGCCATGAGGTAGCTATATCACGGTTGAGGCCTCGAGCAAGGCACTTTACCTGTAATTATATTTGCTACAGTGTAAGCCACTTGAGAAAGAGTCATCTGCTAAATGTCAAGGAACTGCATGATGTTTGCACTGAGGAGATCACTAACATTTAAAGAGACTGTTAAGTGCCAGTGTAGGAGCCATGTTCATTTTTGTTTCAAATACAAAAATTAAATTAAAAAAAAAATATTAAAGTTTTCTGTTTAGTTATTATGTTTTCTCAGTGTGTGCTCCTCCTGCAGGTATTGGGAGAAAATTCGTAATAAAGGCTGTCATTCAGTTCTGCATGAGGTGCTGATACCAGCCTAAAAATCATTAACCGCAAGATGAGAAAGTGCGGATGAGCATTTGACAGCGTGTGTTGGAGTGACAAGCTTATAGGGCTCAGCATTTGTGTTTTGTTATATTTATATTCAACAATAAATATCAATGAACGTCATTTAAAGGGATACTCCACCCAAAAATGAGAATTCTGTCATCACCCTCAAGTTGTTGCAAACCTGTATGAGTTTATTTCTTCTGCTGAACACAAAGGAATATATTTTGAAGAACGATTGGAACCAAACAGTTGTTTGGCACCATTGACTTCCATAGTAGAAAAAAAAAATACTATGGAAGTCAATGGTGCCAAAGTTCCAATCGTTCTTCAACATATCTTCCTTTGTGTTCATCAGAAGAAAGAAACTACTTGAGGGTGAGTAAATGATGACAGAATTTTCATTTTTGGGTGGGGTATCCCTTTAACTTGAGTATCTTCGCAATCTTATGAGTCAAGACGGATCTGCATCTCTGCAAAGTGAACAAGAACATCATCAACAAAACACAAAGGGTGTTTACAAACCAGGTTTCTTGAAACATAGGCTAGTTCTTAAATTGTGTGGCTGGTCCTCTCAGGCAATTTGGGGAAAATATCCTATTTCCCCTCCACAAATCCACCTCACTTTTCCATTATATGTCACATCAATGTTTCAATAGCCACTGTGTTTGTGACCAATATGATTCCATTTATATTTAATATCTGCTTTATCCAAAATATTCTGCTGACCATAGCAGTGCTGATTCATGCAGTGTCAAGAGCAGACACAGCAAGACTAGATATGTCCTTATGCTGATGGGGTATTGTTTCTGTACCATTGAGAGCTTTCTAGTTGTCAACAAAGAAGAATCCAAAGCTGTGTATTTCAAAGTCATGCCACCAATGACACATTAAAGAATTGCTAACAGTGCTACAAGACAAAGTCATCATTCAGCATGACAGATGTGTGACAGATGCTGGAATAAAATGGTAAGCATTTTACAAGCATTATTTTTCACAGCTGACTGTGTGGCCATTGTAATAATGCAATTAGATTTTTTAAAGCAATTTAATAAATCAATGTTACTAATTTTTGAATTCATTTATTTACTTTTTTTAAATTAAAATAATTAATTCATTAAATCAAACTTATATTAAGTTCTCATGTTACTCACCTTAGGATGATACACTTTGTTTTGTAAGTCACCTTGGATAGTAGTGTCTGGTAAATATATAAGAAAATGTAATTATATTAAAATTAGCATAATTTTATAAACTCCACCCCACTAATATAGGAATAATTTAACCAAAATATGTATTTCACCAGCATGCTGTTGTTGTTATCAACACAAAAGGATATATATATATATATATATATATACTGTATACTGTATACTGTATACTGTATATATATATATATATATATACACGTATATACTGTATATACGTATAGTAAAATATGGAGAATTGAGACCAGGTTCTGAGTTCTGCAGTAGGGGAGAGGAATTTCTCCGTTTGTTTCTCACACAAAGCTCTAGAAGGTTCGGCAAGTACTGTAACATACATGTCATATGGAACTTTATGGTTCTTTTATGGTGCTTTTTGTTATTTTTGGAGTTTGACAGTCATCATCACTATAAACTGTTGAAAGTGTCTGAAAGATTATTTAGAAGTCCTCCTTTGCGTTTGACACGAAAATGAACAGCATATAGGGTTGGATCAACACGGAGGTGAGGAAATGATGACAGAATATTTATTTTCTTCTGATGCATGAGCAATGGTCTCTCATGTCACCTATAGCAAAAGCTGCATGGACCTGGATTGGGAAGAATGTTTCAAGGGCCAAGAAGCTAAACAGCTAAAGAAGTACCCCAGACCAGACCTGAAAAAATCCTGGCTCCAGAACTGAGCACCTATGAGCAAAGATGGCAGATTTCGGATCAATTGAGATGAATGGGAATGTAAGTGGATGGCTTTCTGCAGGTATTACAGACCTCCTTATAGCTGGACTGGGTAAATTTGTCTAAGAAAGAGATAAAAAGGTGGGGGTGAACAGAGTGGGAGAAGATGGGAGTCATTTAAGCACTGCCTCTTCCACCCACACTGATACTGCAGCAGCTCCTCATCCGCAGTTCCATGTTAAATACCATCATCCTTCCCCTTTTCCACTCTCTCTCTCTCTCTGCTTCTCTGAATTCTGCTTGTTGTGTCCACAGCTTTTATTGCAGTACCCCTCAAGTGTCCTACAGTCTCTGCCTCATGTTTGAGGAAGAAAAAGATGGACATTTCATAGAAAACAGTGTTCTTTGTGTCAAGTATTCCCATTACATATTATCTAACAATGCGTTACTGTTACATGTGTATACTATATTCCTTAACGGGGTACTTTACTGCTGGCAAAATGGGCTTTCAACAAAACTCAGCTGCCTATACAATAGAAAGATGTTTTTTTTTATGCTACATGAATAGAGAAAACCAAGAAGAAAAGGCTGTTGTCTTCCCTTTTGCCAAATAGGTATGAAAACTTCAACACCCTGTCACGGGTCTATGATGGAGGACTCAAATGCAGAACGAGTGTTAACAGGTTTTATTGACAAACAGTAGACAGAAGACAGGATGTGTTGGGAGAGGTGAACAGTCCAAACAATAGGCAGGGATGAGACACAATGACAGCCGTAGTAACTAGCCGAGCAGCACTTGTAACTAGCAAGATGACTGGAAGCTCGAGAGTAGAAATGGCAGAGCAGAATGAGACCTCAGAATACTAGCAGTAGCCAGACAGGAACTTGTAAGTACTCCAGCAAGGCACTCAGGGATCTCAGGCTCAGCACCAGGCTTCCTCCAAAGCCAAGAGTGTAAGCAGTCAGGGACACTCTGCTAGCAGGACTGGAACTAGAGACACAGAAGACAAGACAGACAGTACCGATGGCAGAACTAAAGAACAAAATACTTCTACAAATAAAACACTGTAGACTTTAGTCACAAGAAACAAACTATGTAGCACAGTAGTACAACATCTAACGAACTGGCAACACATGAGGGAAAGAGCACACACATAAAGGGAGTTAACAAGAGTAACAGGTGAGAACACTTAGACAAGGAACAGGTGAACACTCACGTAAACGAGGACTGAAACAAGGGAGCAGAGAACATGAGGAACAGGTGACAACACTCAGACAAACGAGGACTCAACTAGACAAGAGGGCGTGGTACAGGGAAACAAGGAGGCAGGAACAGAGGAGCACATGGCCAACACAAACACAACCATATGTTCAAGCACAACACAAACATAGAGACATGAAACAAAGACAACACAGACAAAGCTGCCAGAGCAAGACCCTGACAGTACCCCCCATCTAATGGACGCCTCCAGGCGTCCAAAACAGGCATAGAAGTCCAAGGAGGCAACAACTGGGGAGGCGGGTGTGGCATAAACATAGAAGTCCCAAACTGACCAGGAAACACAGAGGGAGGGATGGGGCGGGTGGGAACAGAACCGGGTAAAAAGTTCAAGGCTGACAAAGGAGGTGCCGGCTTAGGGGAACCATAACCAGGAAACGCAGAGGGTGAGACGGGAGGAATGGGAACTTGATAGGAGGTACTCTTGGACACAGGAACTGGCCTAACTGGTCTGGACTTCCAACTGGGCTTGACAGACTTGGGGGCAAAGACATGACTAGCAGGATTGGTGAAGGTCTTGGAATCAGGTACAGGGACTGACTCAGGAGTGCCCTCCTGGGCTGCACTGACGTGCTCTGGGACGGACTCGTGAGCGCCCTCCTGGGCAGCGCTGGCTTGCTCGGAGACTGACTCATTAGCGTGCTCTGGGACTGCGCTCTCTGGAGCAACGCTCACCTCAGCGGGCTCGGGGACCGCCTTCACAGCAGCGGGCTCGGGGACCGCCTTCACAGCAGCGGGCTCGGGGACCGCCTTCACAGCAGCGGGCTCGGGGACCGCCTTCACAGCAGCGGGCTCGGGGACCGCCTTCACAGCAGCGGGCTCGGGGACCGCCTTCACAGCAGCGGGCTCGGGGGCCGCCTTCACAGCAGCGGGCTCGGGGGCCGCCTTCACAGCAGCGGGCTCGGGGGCCGCCTTCACAGCAGCGGGCTCGGGGGCCGCCTTCACAGCAGCGGGCTCGGGGGCCGCCTTCACAGCAGCGGGCTCGGGGGCCGCCTTCACAGCAGCGGGCTCGGGGGCCGCCTTCACAGCAGCGGGCTCGTGGGCCGCCTTCACAGCAGCGGGCTCGCATTCTGCAGTCTTGACAGGCTTGGCAGAAATGTCTAGGGACTTGACAAGACTTGTAAGACATTCAGAGAAGGCCTCTGCGGCAATGACAACAGGCAGCTTGGGAATGACCTCTGTGAACATGACAGGACTGGGAGAAATTGTCTCTGAGGGAATGACATTACTAGTCAATGGCTTAGAAAATGGTTCTACTGGAATTGATACCTCAGGAACCACTGGACCTGGAGCTTGAGAATGGAGAATTGTAGACTGTTCTGCACAGGCCTTTCTCTTCTTCCTCCTTCGACGGGCTGATACTGTGTGCTGGACAGCCTCTGTAGTATCTACAGCTAACTCAGCCAAACCAGGCAGAATAGCAGTGACCGTTGACTCAGCAGTGACTGAAACAGACCTAGCAGACTCAGAAGTAACAGGAACACTCTGGGTAGTTACTGGGAAAACAGAGGTTAAGTCAGCAGACTCAGAGGTGGCTGGAACTGCCTTAATTGTCTGAGAGATGACAGCGGTTGACTTGACTGGGTCTTGAATAACAGAAAATGACGTGACTGGGACTGACCTGGATGCCTGAGAGATGATGGTGATAGGTTTGACTGACTCTGGGGTAGCTGTGGTGGACTGAACTGTCCTATTCCGTCTGAATCTTAGTTTCTTAGTGGAAGCCAGAGGAGGATCATAAATGTGACGAGACAGGCGAGGAAGGGCAGGGTGGTTGTTGAAAGCAGATTCCGGTGGACTTGGCGGCATTCCCCACTTACTGCGATTACCAAGGTACCTAGAGAAACCCCAGAAATCCAGAATATGGAGAGAATCCATCTCCCATGCAGGCAAGGGGTCATCCAGGCAGGAGTTAAAAATGTCCTTGAGAGCAGCATCATTATAATCTAGCCCCACAGACATGGTCCAAAAGAATTGGGCAAAACCCCCCACCTCAAAACCATCCTGGCGAAGAGCAGTGAGACCACGATGACGAGCCATTCTCTCCTGGATGTTAGCAGGTGGCAGGATCTTGATGCTCATTCTGCTGAGTCCTGAACTGGCCAGCTCGTTCTGTCACGGGTCTATGATGGAGGACTCAAATGCAGAACGAGTGTTAACAGGTTTTATTGACAAACAGTAGACAGAAGACAGGATGTGTTGGGAGAGGTGAACAGTCCAAACAATAGGCAGGGATGAGACACAATGACAGCCGTAGTAACTAGCCGAGCAGCACTTGTAACTAGCAAGATGACTGGAAGCTGGAGAGTAGAAATGGCAGAGCAGAATGAGACCTCAGAATACTAGCAGTAGCCAGACAGGAACTTGTAAGTACTCCAGCAAGGCACTCAGGGATCTCAGGCTCAGCACCAGGCTTCCTCCAAAGCCAAGAGTGTAAGCAGTCAGGGACACTCTGCTAGCAGGACTGGAACTAGAGACACAGAAGACAAGACAGACAGTACCGATGGCAGAACTAAAGAACAAAATACTTCTACAAATAAAACACTGTAGACTTTAGTCACAAGAAACAAACTATGTAGCACAGTAGTACAACATCTAACGAACTGGCAACACATGAGGGAAAGAGCACACACATAAAGGGAGTTAACAAGAGTAACAGGTGAGAACACTTAGACAAGGAATAGGTGAACACTCACGTAAACGAGGACTGAAACAAGGGAGCAGAGAACATGAGGAACAGGTGACAACACTCAGACAAACGAGGACTCAACTAGACAAGAGGGCGTGGTACAGGGAAACAAGGAGGCAGGAACAGAGGAGCACATGGCCAACACAAACACAACCATATGTTCAAGCACAACACAAACATAGAGACATGAAACAAAGACAACACAGACAAAGCTGCCAGAGCAAGACCCTGACACACCCATACTGCATGTTGCCACTCCTACCAGTCTGCTATGGACTTACCAGAGTAAAAAAAAAAAAAACGCCTTGCTTTAGTTGGAAATAGTTCAAACTTTTAGTCATAATGGCGTCTTGTTTCCAAGAATGGATGCAAGAATTCAAAGAGTAATCGTTTAGCGGGAGTGATTGAAGGAACCAGCGCATTATAGGCAGTGGCTGAAGGCTGCAGAGAATTGTAAATACAGAGAGAACGCTGCAACGGAAAATCTGAAAAATCCTCTGTTTGTTGTCAACAATTCAAATTTCATGCCCATTTTTAGCGTCATGCTGTTTATAGAGTAGACATGGTGCGATCATTTTTTTGTGATAAACCTACTCTTAGGCCATGTTTACACGGAAACGATCTGAAGAGAAAACGCAAAAGTGGCGTTTCGTTTTCACTTTTTATTCTGCGTTTAGACGAGCGTTATGGGGGGGAAATCTGCGTGCATATGGAGACGCAAAAGTGTTAGAAATGCGATGTAGTATGCACTCCAGGCGGCTAGGTGGCAATGTGAAGCACTGCCACACAACAACAACAAGTCCGTGCGCCTGCGTACAACCTTCCTTCTACTTCTCTCCCTAGTAGCGCGAAATTGAAAAGACTCTTGGACGTTTATCAGAGCTGCTAGGGCAACTTGAAGGTCCGACGTGTGGAAATAATCCGACATGTTGGTTGTTATTTTCCTGTACTGGCGCATGCCTGTGACGTAAATGCGTACGCGACGAGAGCCGCCATGAGCAGATTTGTGTTTTTACCCGTTTAGACGGAAACGCGACGGTGGAGCGTTTTTAAGATTTCCACTTTGGAGGGTGGTTTCACTTTTTTTAAGCCCCAAAAACGCCGTCGCCGTGTAAACGAAAGGCACATCCGATAAAATATTATTACGTTTTCACCCGGAATCGTTTTCGTGTAAACAGGGCCTTACAGTAACTGCTCTGTTAATAACCCTCTGTCGATCAGACTGTCCGTGGGCAGGACAACAAAAATGCAGAAGTATAATCTAGTTTTCACGAAAGCCCTGAGAGCTGTCAAAAGTCAGCCAGCTGACTTTTGCTGACAAATAAACACAAATTTCTCAGTGCAGGTAACATGGAGAACGAGTAAACATTTGGTCATTTACATATACTACTGACATCGATTTGTAACAATATAAAGCGGGTTCAAAGTTACACTTGAAAGTTACACCAATCAGCTTTTTGATCAAACTTTATTTTTCTTTTGAACTCTTAAAATATGCAAATGCGTTACCTACAACAGAAAAAATATCATTAAAGCATAGTTTATATTTGACATGCTATTGAACAAAGTTTTGCTTAATGATTCACATAAAGTACTGCAATAACCTTTAAAGTTTCAAAATGTATTGTCCACTCACATGTACTCCTACCCCTGTTCTTCTCAAACCTGTATACTATTTTTTTTAACATAGCACCACTGGTTGTCTCTATAAAGAAAATGTTTAACTATGTCTTTTTTTTCTTCCCCCATTCAAGTATACGTATTGGAGCTTGTATGGCTATTTCACATAGATAACAGCTGTTCAAGCCGTTTCCAAGATGGCCGCTGAGTGCTATGCTGTATGTACACATACAATGTACATATATAAATAGTTAAAACATTCAACATACAGCTTCTCACACGCACACTCTCCAACACATCCGCTGTGCACTTCAACATCTTCCACTCCTTTTACCCTGCCTCACATTTTTCCTCTGTGCAATCCCTTTGCATAATTCATCTGTTTTATCGCCGCACAAGGGTCTCGTCAACACCAGCTAATTTTAGCGAGGGACAAGAGGAGGCTTTGTGATAAAGCTGAGAAGTGTCTTTTTCTGCTCCGACTTCAAGTACATGTGGATATGTGTGTGTATGTTTGTGGCTAAGCACTGTTCCTCTCAACATCCTATCACTTCAATGAACCAGTTTTATGCCGCGTGCTTTTATATTATCTCTGCCTCACTCTTATTTTTTCTTTATTTCCCCTCTTTTTACAACTTTCAATTTCTCTTTACATTTCACTTTCTCTTGTTTTCGAAGGATATTTCAGTTCATCAATGCTCATTCGAGCTAGCATGTGCTGTTGCGGGTTGTCTTTACAGCAGGGGTCTCAAACTCGCGGCCCGCGGGCCATTTGCGGCCCGCGGGGTGATATTTTGTGGCCCCCTACTTGACATTAAAGTTTAATGTTAGTGCGGCCCGTCGTTGCGTGTGCCGCGAAAAAAAAAAAAAAATGTATCACTTATGAGCTACCATAGATAGTCTCGTGACAGCTTACGGAGGGTTTGTTGTCAATAGTTGTCATAGACAACCGCGAAGTACAAACATACTGCGCCTGGAAAAAATGAGCGCGTCGCTTCAATTATGAGCGCGCTTGCCGCGCGCCTACATTTGAAATTACGAACTTGAGCGCGCAAAATATGTGAGCGCGATATGTGAACGGCCCCTTGGCGAGCTACCACCAATCAGGCCACGAGCTACTGGTAGCTCGCGAGCGACGTGTTGGAGAGAGACCCTGCTCTAAAACAATGTGAGAATAATCACTTTGAGCTTGTAATATGTGTCCAACAGGTTCATAAGAAGGTTTGCTTTGATTTGTGCAGTCAGTAATTTGAGACACTATACAAAGAATTCAATAAGACGGGCAGACATGACTGCAAATATTTGTATTTCAAAAGCAATAATTGTTTTTCTAAGTATAATAAAAGGAAATGTGCCTTCCAAAAAAAACATTCAATATCATTAATGTGTTGTATAAAGAAAATAAAAAGGCCATAAGCAAATATAAATATCACAAATATGTGTTATAGACAAAGAAAGTTTGTAAAATGAACTTCAACTGTCAGAAGGACAGCTCATAAAGAACCAATCATGTACAGAAAGGAATGTTCAAATTCAGAGGAACTGTTCAGAAGAAACGTTAATAAATATTGAGAAGATTGGATCAGTTGTGCTCCTTTTTTGGAATACTTGAATACTATTTTTTTGTGGAATACTTGATGCGGCCCAGCCTGACCCAGACTCTACCTCTAGCGGCCCCCAGTTAATTTGAGTTTGAGACCCCTGCTTTACAGTGACAGGCATGTCAGTGCATAACAGTAGGGTTTCTTGTTTCTTTGTCTTCCCAATTATGCCCTGCCTAGCTGTCTCCCTTTCTACTGAAGATAGCGGTAGCTTCATATCCTATGGGCTATGTTTTATTAATTGGAAACTCTGCAAAATATTGACCCCGGTATTTGTCCAACCTAATCGTGTTTACTGTGCTTCCCAGCAGCATGTAAATAATCCCAAATCAGCTTTAATGAGTTAGGAGAGAGTTTGAACTGCCTGCGAGCATGAAGCGTGGATGATTCAAGCTTTCGGAAAGGGGAGCGGTTGGTTTCTGTCGCTTTAGCGCCAGTGCTATAGAGTGTGTTTTTGTAAAAGAAGGGAAAATGGTTGAGAAAGATGAAAGGGTTGCAATGAATATGTGATTGCCACTTTGCATGCTTGTGTGTTGCATGCTGGGGCAATGTGGATATAAGTGTTTGATGACAAACTCATTTGCTCTATGATGTGATCATTAGCATTGACGTTTGATTTGGTCAGCAGAAAGAGAGAGACATGAAGAGAATCTGTATGTGTGGGTGTGTGCATATGCAATTTGTGTGTATACACACTCACCTAAAGGATTATTAGGAATACCTGTTCAATTTCTCATTAATGCAATTATCTAATCAACCAATCACATGGCAGTTGCTTCAATGCATTTAGGGGTGTGGTCCTGGTCAAGACAATCTCCTGAACTCCAAACTGAATATCAGAATGGGAAAGAAAGGTGATTTAAGCAATTTTGAGTGTGGCATGGTGGTTGGTGCCAGACGGCCCGGTCTGAGTATTTCACAATCTGCTCAGTTACTGGGATTTTCACGCACAACCATTTCTAGGGTTTACAAAGAATGGTGTGAAAAGGGAAAAACATCCAGTATGCGGCAGTCCTGTGGGCAAAAATGCCTTCTTGATGCTAGAGGTCAGAAGAGAATGGGCCGACTGATTCAAGCTGATAGAAGAGCAACTTTGATTGAAATAACCACTCGTTACAACCAAGGTATGCAGCAAAGCATTTGTGAAGCCACAACACGCACAACCTTGAGGTGGATAGGCTACAACAGCAGAAACCCAACCGGGTACCACTCATCTCCACGACAAATAGGAAAAAGAGGCTACAATTTGCAAGAGCTCACCAAAATTGGACAGTTGAAGACTGGAAAAATGTTGCCTGGTCTGATGAGTCTCGATTTCTGTTGAGACATTCAGATGGTAGAGTCAGAATTTGGCGTAAACAGAATGAGAACATGGATCCATCATGCCTTGTTACCACTGTGCAGGCTGGTGGTGGTGGTGTAATGGTGTGGGGGATGTTTTCTTGGCACACTTTAGGCCCCTTAGTTCCAATTGGGCATCGCTTAAATGCCACGGCCTACCTGAGCATTGTTTCTGACCATGTCCATCCCTTTATGGCCACCATGTACCCATCCTCTGATGGCTACTTCCAGCAGGATAATGCACCATGTCACAAAGCTCGAATCATTTCAAATTGGTTTCTTGAACATGACAATGAGTTCACTGTACTAAAATGGCCCCCACAGTCACCAGATCTCAACCCAATAGAGCATCTTTGGGATGTGGTGGAACGGGAGCTTCGTGCCCTGGATGTGCATCCCACAAATCTCCATCAACTGGAAGATGCTATCCTATCAATATGGGCCAACATTTCTAAAGAATGCTTTCAGCACCTTGTTGAATCAATGCCACGTAGAATTAAGGCAGTTCTGAAGGCGAAAGGGGGTCAAACACAGTATTAGTATGGTGTTCCTAATAATCCTTTAGGTGAGTGTATGTTCATATATGTTAATTAGCTTGAGGGTCATCTTGAATAATATTTAAAGATTAACCCAGCTGATTCTTAGAAAATTGATGGAGTTACTTTTCTGTGAACATGTTGGAGAATATAATTTCTGCTGGTTCTTAGAAAAAAATTGCAGTTGGCAGAACTTTAACTTATGACTCTTAATTCAATGCATCGATGACCTTTTTTTCTGCTCTTTTGAAAAATGATCTTTCCATGTCAATGACATATTAACATTATAATGCGGCTAATGATCTAGGTGATCATATTTATATATGGGTTTATCGTTCATCTCTCTCACTGACAGCTTCTTAAAATTGCATTCTAAACACAGACTCAGCAAATCTATGAATACCCGGGCACATAAGATTCATGACCACATTAGGGCGATCACTAATGTGTGGGATGAGAAAAGGAAGAGAGAGGAAACGCATTGGCAGTTGAAATGTAATTTGAAAAATATAATGCATCCTTTAACACAAGCTTGGTTTGAGGAAAAAAAAATAGTATGGTGATGTATCATTTCAGTCACTCTGATGTACAAAACCTAGAGCACTTTATATGCAGTAACACATAGATGTGAATTGAATAAAGAGTCTATTTAGCGAATTCTGACTGACATGTAAACGTTGACATCAGTGTGATGTCAGTGTATACAGTGCCATTCATACGTTTGGAATATTGTGATGACTTTGCATTTGACTTTGCATCTTCACAGTTGCTAAAGTGGCATATTTTTTATATTTTGAAGTGGAAAGTGAGATTCCCCCCACTCAAGGATCTCCATGGAATTGATAAATAACACAAATGAATGAAGTTTTTATAAATTCCATATTACATTTCAAATTACTCATCATTACCTACACTACCAATCAAAATTTTGGATTTTGGAGTTGGTAAGAATTTTTTTTTTTTTTTTTTTTTTAAAGAAGTCTCTTATCCTCACCAAAGCTGCATTTATTTGATTAAACAATAATTAGTGGATTAAAAATTATACTTTTTTTTAGGATTCTATGAATAAAAGTTAAAAACAGCATTTATTTGAAATAGACATTTTGTACCCTACTTTACTGTAAATTTTGATCAATTTAATGTGCACACACACACACACACACACACACACACACACACACTATGCCAATCTAAATTGTAAAAATCCATGAATTTATATAGAAAATCTGATGCAGCAATTTACAATAACACAAAAGAATTTAAATACAGTCATAAACAATATCTAAATTATAGCATTTGTGAATCAAGCACTAAAACAATGTGTATATAACATTAACTGCACTATCAGCAGCCCCATTTCATTTTAGTGAATTCCCCTCCAACTTCAAAACCAGTGCTGTATTAGAAACCGCCTTTTTCCAATGTGCCATGTGACCTATGAAATGAACTGTGACCTTTAATTTCCCTTTTTCATCTCTGAATAAAGACTTGACCCCATCTGCAGCCACTGCTGACACTTATTGCTGTCCTCCGTAAGGGAAATGGCCTCTCTGAGGAACATGGACCCGAGGTGGCGAGGCCTCACTTCAGTCTGCCATTGCGGCGACCCATGTGAGTGTGTTTATAAGTGGCGGGTGTATTAGCGGGTAGGTGGATTTGAGCGATGACTGTATTTTAAACAGCCCCGTGGACGAGTACGCATGTGGGCTGAGAGGTTACGAGGTACAATTCAGGTGAGATGAAGCTATACATTGTGTGCTAGTGTGTGTTTTGTGTGTATCAGCAGTACTGAAAGCACCTTTCAATGGAAAGCGGTAAGCAGTGTAGTGATGAACTACGCTGGAGCAGCCGGTGGCATTCACCTTCAGACAGGGGTCACACACAGCCTCCGTAAAGAGCCTGTAATAACTGTTCTCCCAGCCCGAGCTTACTGGTACAAAACATAGCTAGAAAACAAACCACGCGGGTGCTTAAACATAAAAACACCGAACCGCACGAATCTCTTTGTGTATGTGAAGAAAGCGCTCATTGATCAGATTTTAATTGTTTTTTTGCTTCTTCCCTTCCAGCTTTTGTGAAGAGAGATTCAGGCAGATGTCAATTAAACTGCAGTAAGCTGGCACAAAGTGGGCAAGTGTGACGTTCTGGAGATGATACCCTCTTGACCTCTCCAGGAACAGCTGGCCGTTGTCAAAAACATCGTTAGGCGAGTGGCGTGATGCAGAGCTGTTCCAGGTAGGTCAATGTGACGCATCAACACTCACAGTATCTCGCGCCTCTACCTCCTTCAGCTAACAACTCATCGTGCTGACTGATCCCTTTTGATCTCTGGTAAACAGGCCTAAATTAATCTCATTGTCAGACTGCGTAACACATTCCATATTTAACTATAGAAAGATCTTTTAATGCCTGTTTATAAACAAGGATTGAAAGCAGAATATGTGCCTGCAGTGTTAAGCTGGAGAGTCTGTGTTCTTTCTCGCTACAAATCTAAATTACGTGTGTAACACATCAACCCATAATGCAATTACAAGTCAGCAAGAATTATTTTCCATGTGACAAAAACCCTGCTAATAGACTATTAGCTCTCATAATTTGTAAAATGATGTTAGAAATACGCTTTGTGAAAATTAGAAAAAAAAGATTGAAATTTGAATAGAGATGGGTCAAGAAAAACATGACAAAGTGTTAATTTTGGTAACACTTCCTTTTACAGTCCTGTTACCCATGTACTTACAATGTACTTACTATAGTAATTATAATTACTGGGTAATAACTAGGTACTAACCCTGAACCAACCCCTAAACCTACCCCTAACCCATGTACTTACCTTATATTAGCCAGTACTTTCTAGGTAAGTACACTGTAAGTACACGTAAGTACTGTACTGTAAAAGGAAGCGTTACCTTATTTTCACATATGAAAAATGTGAAGTGTATATTCCCCATGTCTTGTCTGGACTTTTGTTGCATTTCCTTGCCTAGTGCCATGTTTTGTAGTCTTTTGTAGTTTTTCTTGTTGATTGGTTCTCAGATTGTTCCCAGGTGTGTCTTGTTTGAGATGTCTTGTGTCTTGTTTGTGCCCTTTGTGTAGATATATACCCCAGTGTTTCTCATGTTCTTTGTCTGGTGTTGTCCTATGTGGATGTTATGTGTGCTCTGTTTAGTGCTGTTTGGAAGTGCTATTCATTTCTGTGGTAAACATCATTAACTTAGGGGCCGCTTACACGACACCATTTTCAACCGAAAACTTTTAATGCGTTCTGGGCATTCAATTACACGACGATGGCGTTTTGGTGGCCTGAGAATGCAAACTGTAAAGTAGGTTTCAAAGTGCAAGTTTTTGAAAATGAGTTTTGAAAGCGATACCATTATCATCTCTGTATGAATATACTTTAAATATTCCAGAATGCATATAAAATCACTACTGGAGAAGCAAACAACAACAACTTTGCTTAAATGGACACATGTAAGATGTAATGATGCATAAATCTGCAGCATGAACTGCAAATTCAAACAATTCATTGAATTTTAATTATCAGAGTGATGCATCAATGCATAACATCCCAAGCATTTATATCATCATACTAATCGTTTGATATTTTCATACTAATAACTATGGAGGAACAGTAACTGGGTGCAAATTATCAGCAATTATCTCACCAATGAGCGTGGAATGGAAATCCCAGATTGGAGTTGGAGTGGAGTGATTACAAAACTCTGATTGAAAGTATAGGTACTGAGAAAGAATGGAAGGCTTAAAGTTAATCTCACTGCAGAACTTCCCTCTAGCCTCTTCCCTATTTGTCCGACATAATGATCCCTCAATCCCATTGAGCATACTAACCCAAACAACATTTCATTTAATCATCCACATCCCCGCCTCCTCTTTCGCTCTACTTTGTCTTCTTGAGGAATACACATGTGGCTTGTGCAGACAAGGAAGGAGTTTTCCATTCCCAAAATGTAATCCCATCAGTTGTGGTGGACTAGAAGACCAAGGATGCCCCACCGTTGGCATCCGCTTCATCAAAACTCTTCCCTCGTCCTGCTCCCTACCTTTGTAGTGAAAGTGCTTGTCAAGAACAAAGCCACTGTAATGGCGTATTCAGAGGTGTGGATGGGGAAAACGGACAGAATGACATCTCAATGTCACTATGCTGGAAAAACTTTCAAAAGCCTTTTGCTCCCGCTTGTCTCTGAGGTTTGGATCATGTCCAGACGTGTCGCCCGCTTATTCTTTTATGTCATTGTGGGTTCACGCATCGTCCATCCATATGCAATCATTTAACTTTTTTGGTATGCATCAGCCATCGATGCGGTTGCCATGTTCAATCTTTTTTTTTTTTCACACACCCTCAATGTCAGGGAAATAACTTAAAATGATAGGTTCAATCCAGAGAGGCCTGCTGTAACACCAGCTGAGTATTACTTTCACATCTGAGCTTGAGAGCCATGAAATGGCTTCCCTCTTGCCTTCCAGCTTTACAATCTAACATTACACCAGGTCCTGGAACACAGTCCCGTGGGGCGGTGCACCTCACGGTGGATACATCACAGGGAAAAACAGACAAAATCAACAAGACCACGGGCCCCTTGGGGCCAAATGCAGGCTCGATTGCATCGAAGAAAGAGGCCACCCTCACCTCGCTGCTCTTCTCCACCACAGAAGTGTGTGAAGTGTATCCACTTGTTGGCTTCTATTAAATCCTTCTGCCTCTGACAGAGGTAGGCTAGTTGTCGTTTTACATGACACTGACACTACCCCCAACAGGTGAAACCACACAGCAGCTTGGAGATCCACCTCAATACAGCTGTCGTTAATGTAAAAGAAAGGACAATCATTACCGAAACCTGCTATCAATTGTTATTTCAAGTGTGGGCATTGTGTTATTTTAACACTTTAGAATACTGTCCTGTCATTAATGAATAACTACACAGGAACAAATGAGTAATGCAATATTAGCATTCTAGTAACTGCTATTAACTAACAAGAAACTCTGATTAATTAATAAGCAAGTAATAGCGCTCAATTAAATGAGGTAGTTCACTATATAGCTAATAAATAACTATTTTTTCATACCTCCCAGAGGACTATAAGAACTACTGTACTGTATGTGAATAATGCATAATGTTAAATTAATTCTAAAGTGAAAATCATGTTAACCCACTAGTAATGACTGAAGTGTTACTATATACTTCTAAAGGTATTACTAATTATTTGCAACAGTATTCTTAAGTAAAAAGCATGATAACGTACTCGGTTACTAACGTAACCTCGGTTCTCTCTAGAAGAGGGAACGAGTACTGTGTAATATCTTACGCTACGGGAAAACCTCTTTTCCACGAGATATTGAAGCCAAAAATTATCCTTTATTTTGAATTAATGTAAAAAGCGTTGCGGCAGCATCCAGACATAGGCAAGGCGGCTCGCGTGCCTATTGGCTGTCCTGCGGCAACTGCAGCAGCCTATTGAGAGAGGCCCTTGGTGAAGTCAGATCCAATGGGGGCGCTTCGCGCCCACTATGTCACGTTCCGCCAAAGCGGGCGTGGCCTGGGCCTATAAATATAGCTCCATGGGCTGATATAATCTTGTTTTTCATAGCCAAAGCGAACCAGAGCGTGTTGCAGGCACGGCAAAGATACGTAGTACTCGTTCCCTCTTCTAGAAAGAACCGAGGTTACGTTAGTAACCGAGTACGTTCTCTTACGAGAGGTTCTCTCGTACCGCGTAATATCTTACGCTAGGGGAACACAGTGTAAAACGCCGTGCATGCTGGGATCCAACTCCAAAGTCCCAAGGGCAGGTGCCCGGGGCTCATATAGTGCATAATCACCAGGGACTCACAAAGAGTCTGAGAAGAGAGGCTAGAAGCGTCATTCCCAATAAGTTAGCATCCTAAGGGAGCTAATCACATGAACAGTGTTCCACACAGTCAGGGTGAAAATGTTCGGCCTGAACTGTGTAACGGTATGGGTCTTACTTTTGCCCATGGAGTAATTTTATCGATCAGCGAGCGGTGCTCAAGCGGTTGTAGTATTCTGAGCCGAAGCAACGGGGCAGACAATACTGATTTTAGACCGAAAGTAGTTTAGCCTGTAAGGCGGGAACCTCTAGGTTATAAAACCTCATAAATGTAGCCGGGGAGGCCCAGCCTGCCGCCATACAGGTATCCTGCAAGGTAATCCTGCTAGACCAAGCCCACAACGAGGCCATGCCTCTTGTGGAGTGCGCTCTAACAGCTAAAGGACACTTCAAGCCTTTAGACGTGTATGCCAGCGCTATGGCATCAACTATCCATCTGGATAGGCTCTGTTTCGATGCGGCTAGTCCCTTAGCACGTCCGCTGAACGAAACGAAGAGCTGCTCAGTCTGTCTGAAAACAGACGAGCGAGACACATAAGCTCTTGATGCCCTGACTGGGTAAAGGAAGCTCACGTCCTTTTCCTCGTTGTAAACCGGCAGGGCAGA
This sequence comes from Rhinichthys klamathensis goyatoka, assembly GCF_029890125.1. Taxonomy (NCBI): domain Eukaryota; kingdom Metazoa; phylum Chordata; class Actinopteri; order Cypriniformes; family Leuciscidae; genus Rhinichthys; species Rhinichthys klamathensis. Next base: position 112,252 of record NW_026607065.1, read on the forward strand.
CAGGGAAATAACCTGAGCCCTGAAAGGTGTGTTGAGGGATTTAGGCACGTATCCGTGTCTTGGTTTGAGTATGACTTTCAAGTAGGGGTGTAACGGTTCACAAAATTCACGGTTCGGTTGGATACGATACACTTGTGTCACGGTTCGATACGTTTTCGATACAGCAAAAAGAAAGAAATGCAAGAGAAATTTTCCTTGATTTTAATTTTATTAAAACTAACATCATAAAGTATGCTATTTTTTTTTTTACTTTGAGCAATGATGGAGCTATATTTGAATTTTCTTAGGAGCATATAAAACTGTCACGACAGACTGATGGAAGCAAGTGCAGTTTAACTCTTTATTTAAAGGTAGTAACAGTGAGAGAGTCCAACACAGGCAAACAGGTGAGTGGCACAGGAACTCCGATGGTCAGATGAAAGGTGAAGAAGCAGAGGTGCGGTGAAAGGTGTCCAATACGCGATAATGTCCAGAAAATCCACAGAACGAGAACCGGAACAAGGAAGGCAAGAGACTGGAACGCGACAGGAACACAGACACACCGGGGAAACCACATACAACGATCTGACAGGGAAGATGAGAAAGTGGTGAGTATAAATACACATGATCTGACAAGCTGCAGCTGGTGAGGGGATAATGAGCTGATAGATGATGAGCGCTGATGAGCGGAACGCCCATCTAATCAGCGCGCTGACATATATCAACAGAAACACGAGACAAGAAGAAAACGTAGGATTTACCAACCGTGACAGTACCCCCTTCCCTAGGAACGCCTCCTGGCGTTCCCAGACTCCCTTACCTGCCGATTGTAATCATCGATAAGGGAGTGATCCAGGATGTCTCTAGCCGGTACCCAACTTCTCTCCTCCGGACCGTAACCTTCCCAGTCCACCAAGTACTGGAATCCGCGTCCCCTCCGTCTCGAGTCCAGAACACGATTGACCGAATAAGTAGGTTCCCCGTCTACGAGACGTGGCGGGGGGGGGGGGGGATTAATGCGAGCAAAAAATACGGGCTTAATTTTGGAAACATGAAATACGGGATGAATCCTCCTGTACACTGGAGGAAGGTTGAGACGGACTGTCACTGGACTAATGATTTTAGTGACAGAGAATGGGCCAATGAATATTGGTGCGAGCTTATTCGAAACGGAGCGGAGAGGAATGTCCTTGGTAGAAAGCCACACTTTTTGGTTACCTATCAAGTTCCGTATCAATTACAAAGTACTATTACTGACCTATAAAGCCCTAAATGGTTTAGCTCCTGTGTATTTAATGGACCTTCTATCGCCCTACAATCCATCGCGTTCTTTAAGATCACTAAATTCGAGGCTTCTAGTCATTCCTAGGATATCTAAGTCCACTAAAGGAGGGAGGGCGTTCTCACATTTAGCTCCTAAACTCTGGAATAGCCTTCCTGATATTGTTCGAGGCTCTGACTCGCTGTCCCAGTTTAAAACTAGATTAAAGACGCATCTTTTTAGCCAAGCATTTACATAATGCTTACCTTTTATAAAACTGCTGAATCAGATCAAATGCATTTAATACTATAAAACTTGAAGAGACTGTAGGTTATCTGTATAGGTTGCATAGTATTTGCAGTCATTACGTTCCTGTGTATATTGCGTGAATGACGGGTGGTTGGGCAGATATTGTGTTGCGGTAGGTAGTATGCCATACGGAACCGTTGTCCACTGAAACTGCCTATTCACGCACCAGTGGGGCTCGACAGCCTTAGTCAACGGGTTGGCGCGTATGGTTGGGTTGCGGAGAGATTGTGAGATTGTGGTTAGGTCTCAGCAGCAGGAGGGACGTAGAGGTCAGTAAGCAAGGCTGAGTTGAGTGGGGGACGGAGGGGGGTGATTTTGGGACGCAAGAGTCACTGTCTTCATGTTTTGTCATTTACGCCTGTGTTATGGAAATCATCATTATGAACAGCAGCTACGCTAATTATTTTCCCTTTGCTTTTCTGCTGTTATCTCGGGACGCGAGTCCCGAGAAAATGGCGTTCGTCAGCTCCAGTTTGTATCCAGCCTCTCACGGAGACTTCAGATGCTCCAATCACAAAGCCTATGAAGTGACGACTCAACACGGGCGATATGGACTCTCTATGGTGGACGGCACTGATCCTCAACAACTCGTCTTAAGACCGGCGTGCATACTTGGACTTCCAAAAAATACTCTAAATGTTCCGATCCAATCTGACTTGTAATGCTGCCCGAATCATGCACTGTTCCTTCGTTGGCCAGAGGAGAACTGGCCCCCCGACTGAGTCTGGTTTCTCCCAAGGTTTTTTTCTCCATTCTGTCACCTGATGGAGTTTTGGTTCCTTGCCACTGTTGCCTTGGCTTTTGGCTTGCTTAGTTGGGGACATTTAACATTTAATATTCAATAATATTATTGATCTGCCTTACTTAAGGTGGACGTTGACGCAATTTCTTTTAGAAACAAACTTTGTTATATTGTTTTCATGTTATCACTGTGAAGCGCTTTGATACAATCTGTATTGTAAAAAGCGCTATATAAATAAAGGTGACTTGACTTGACTTGACTTTGGAACCGACGACGTATACGGGAGGCCTCCGCCGGTGGCGATCGGCTTTGGCCTTGGTGCGTGCCCCCACTTGGAGTAGGGTCTCACGGGCTCTAGTCCAAGTGCGGTGACACCTCTGGACGAAGGCGTGGGCGGAGGGGACCGCAACTTCGGATTCCATACTAGGAAAAATTGGTGGCTGGTAACCTACGCTACACTCAAATGGTGATAGGCCCGTGGATGACACTGGCAACGTGTTGTGGGCGTACTCCACCATAGACAATTGCTGACTCCAGGAGGAAGGATTCTTGGACACTAAACATCGCAACGTTCTCTCCAAATCTTGGTTGGCTCGCTCAGTTTGACCATTGCTCTGGGGATGGAACCCAGAGGACAGACTGACAGTCGCTCCCAGAAGTCTACAAAACTCTTGCCAAAATTTGGACACAAATTGGGGTCCTCTGTCAGAAACCACGTCTGTCGGGAGGCCATGAAGCCGAAAGACGTGGTCAACGACAACCAACGCTGTCTCCTTGGCTGAAGATAATTTGGGCAAGGGAATGAAATGGGCCGCCTTCGAGAACCGGTCCACCACGGTCAAAACTACCGTGTGACCCTGGGAGGGTGGGAGGGCGGTGATAAAATCTAGCGCGATATGGGACCAGGGTCTCGAAGGCACCGGCAGCGGTTGGAGTAACCCATCTGGAGGTCGATTGGAAGTCTTACCCGTGGCACAAACTGAGCAAGCCAATACAAAACTGCGAACGTCACGAGCCATGAGAGGCCACCAGAATCGTTGCTTAACCAAAAACATAGTACGATTGCTTCCTGGATGACAAGCCACATTGGAACAATGACCCCACTGAATGACGCTGGACCGTAAACCCTCCGGCACGAACAAACGGTTCGGTGTGCAACGAGTCGGAGGCATTACCCCTTCTAAGGCCTTCTTGACCTTCGATTCGACCTCCCATGTGAGTGTAGAGATGAATAGATTCTCTGGTAAAATGCACTCGGGAGTAGACGGGCGATCGGAACGGTCAAAAATGCGCGATAAAGAATCGGGTTTGATGTTTTTGGAACCCGGGCGGTACGAAAGAGTAAAGTCAAAACGTCCGAAAAAAAGAGCCCACCGAGCCTGCCTGGAATTAAGTCTTTTAGCAGTACGAATGTATTCCAGATTCTTGTGGTCGGTCCAGACGATAAAAGGTACCCCTGTCCCTTCTAACCAGTGGCGCCACTCCTCCAAAGCTAACTTGACCGCCAACAACTCTCTGTTGCCAATGTCATAATTGCTTTCGGCAGGGGATAAACGATGCGAAAAAAACGCACAAGGGTGCATCTTGTCGTCTGAAGGAGAGCGCTGGGATAACACTGCACCTACCCCCACCTCTGACGCATCGACCTCCACCACGAACTGACGTGATGGATCAGGGGTTATCAGGATGGGGGCTGAAACGAAGCAACCCTTGAGTTTAGCAAACGCAGCTTCTGCTGCGTCTGACCACCTGAACGTCGTTCAGCCAGTCGGCTGAAATTGCGAATAAAACGCCGGTAAAAATTGGCGAACCCCAGAAACCTTAGTAGGGCCTTACGGGAATCTGGACTTGGCCAATTCACCACACCCTTAACCTTGTCAGGATCCATGCGCATTCCCTCAACCGAGATGATGTGACCTAGAAAAGGAACAGACTGTGCATGAAAAACGCATTTCTCCGCCTTGACAAAAAACCCATTCTCTAGCAACCTCTGAAGCACTTGTCGAACGTGTTGCACGTGTTCCTGGAGAGACGAAGAAAAAATCAATATGTCATCCAGGTAGACATATATGAACTGGTCGATCATGTCTCGCAACACGTCATTGACAAGTGCTTGGAAGACCGCTGGGGAGTTGGAAAGGCCGAACGGCATAACCAAATATTCAAAGTGCCCCCTAGGGGTGTTAAAAGCGGTCTTCCATTCATCCCCCTCCCTGATACGGACCAAATGATAAGCATTCCTTAAATCCAGTTTTGTGAAGATAGATGCTCCTTGCAACCTCTCGAAAGCTGAAGACATCAACGGCAAAGGATAAGTATTCTTTACCGTGATGTTGTTCAACCCCCGGTAATCAATACAAGGTCGCAACGATCCATCTTTCTTCCCCACAAAAAAGAACCCCGCCCCCGCTGGAGAAGAGGAAGGCCGGATGAATCCCGTTGCTAGAGAATCAGAAATGTATTTCTCCATGACCTCTCTCTCTGGGACAGAGAGTGAATATAACTTGCCCTTAGGCGGAGACGTACATGGCAGTAAGTCTATAGCACAGTCATAGGGACGATGCGGAGGAAGAGAATCAGCCCGAGACTTACTGAACACCTCCTTCAGATCCCGATACTCCGTGGGCACGTTTGATAAATCCACTGTCTCCTCCTGTAACACATGAACAGGAACAGACGGACAGGCAGACACAAGACAAGACTTTTGACAAAAACTGCTCCATGATGCCACCGATTTGATCTGCCAGTCTATTTTGGGATTGTGACGGATGAGCCATGGGTGACCAAGAACGATGGGTGCTAGTGGAGTGTCCAGAATGTAAAAGGAAATAGTTTCAGAATGATTGCCGGATGTGATGAGTGTGAGGTCTTCGGTGATCAGTGAAATCATGGGGAGTCTTTGTCCATTGAGGGTGTGAACGTCGATCTGGTGTGAAAGGGGTTTGAGGGGAATTTGATATCTGAGTGCAAATGAGTGATCCATGAAATTACCTTCTGCCCCTGAGTCCAGTAGTGCCCGACAGTCGTGGAGGTGAGTTGACCATCGGAGTCTTACCGGGAGGGAGGTAGATGTAGATGAGGGCTTCTCGGCAGAGATCCCACCCGACAGTAGCCTCATACTTACTGTCGGGCTGGGCCTTTTAACGGACAATTGTATGCGCAAATGTCCAGCTCCACCGCAGTAAAGGCAAAGGTCCAGGGATCTCCGCCTCTCCTTCTCCTCCCGGGAAAGCCGGGCTCGACCCACCTGCATAGGCTCGTGATCGTAGACGGGGCTGACCGCGCCCCCGCCTCCCGAACGCATTCCCTCGGCACCTCCAGAGGGACGGTCCGGTTGAAAACGTCTGGTGCCTCGTGATAGACGAGTGTCCACTCTTAGTGCCAGCGCGATCAGATCATTAAGTCCGGTAGGCAGGTCCATGGCGTAAATCTCTCTTTGGACGCGGTCAGCCAGCCCATGCAGGAACATGTCCCACTGCGCCTCCTCGTTCCATCGGCTCTCAGCTGCCAGGGTGCGAAATTCGATCGAGAATTCTGATACGGATCTTTCTCCTTGTCGTAATTCGGCCAGCACCCTGGCAGCTTCTCTTCCCGTCGCGGCCCGGTCGAAAACCCGCCGCATCTCTTCGGAGAGCCGCTGGAACGAGGAACAGCAGTCGTCTTGGTTAGCCCACACCGCCGTTCCCCATAGCGCCGCTTTCCCCGTCAGAAGCGTCAGAACAAATGCGACCTTGGTCTGCTCCTCCTGAAAGGTTCTAGGTTGGAGAGAAAAGTGCATATCACATCTGGTTAAGAACGCACGACAGTAATTGGGTTCACCTGCATATGGCTCAGGGACTGGTAGACGAGGCTCTGACGGGGATGGGTCCGCTGGTGGTCGTGGGGGAATTGGCGGTGCGGGTGGCGCAGCGGGCACGCAAAGCTGTTGAATCTGTTGGGTGAGCCCGGACACCTGCGCCACTAAAGCCTGAACAGCACGAGCCGTATCATTGATATTCTTTTCTTGGATGTCCATTCTTTGACTGCTGTTACTCAGAAACGCCTCTAATGATGAGGAAGAGTCTCCTGCTGCTTCCATGTTTGATGGTCAGATCGTTTTGTCACGACAGACTGGCGGAAGCAAGTGCAGTTTAACTCTTTATTTAAAGGTAGTAACAGTGAGAGAGTCCAACACAGGCAAACAGGTAAGTGGCGCAGGAACTCCGATGGTCAGATGGAAGGTGAAGAAGCAGAGGTGCGGTGAAAGGTGTCCAATACGCGATAATGTCCAGAAAATCCACAGAACGAGAACCGGAACAAGGAAGGCAAGAGACTGGAACGCGACAGGAACACAGACACACCGGGGAAACCACATACAACGATCTGACAGGGAAGATGAGAAAGTGGTGAGTATAAATACACATGATCTGACAAGCTGCAGCTGGTGAGGGGATAATGAGCTGATAGATGATGAGCGCTGATGAGCGGAACGCCCATCTAATCAGCGCGCTGACATATAACAACAGAAACACGAGACAAGAAGAAAACGTAGGATTTACCAACCGTGACAAAAACAAAACAGCTCCTTGGACAAAATTAAATGTAATATTGTAGTAGTTATAAACAAAGGTTTATTTTAGTTCAGATTAACATTTGAGGGCACCAATTGTATTCATAATGTCGAAATAAAACCGACGTAATGTTACTTGAAAGCATTGTAGCCTACTATTCCTGCCAAACTTCAATGGTTACAGTTAGTAGTGTTACTACAGTAAATCCATGGTGAATGTTGCTGATCTGTGGACACTGGATTGTTCATTCATGGCACGTTTCTTCCTGGTTTCCACGTCAGCGCTGTTTGATCCGTTAATAAGGGAGAAATGTTAATGTTTCTCACTAGATCTCGCAGCGATGTTATTACTTCAGTTCGAACTAATTATTTTTCTTTACTTTACTTTACTTTCGCTGTGTAATAACAGTGCTGTTTGATTAAGATCGGCTCGCGCTGCATTTGCCATTTGATGTTGGCCAATGTTATGGTCACGCCAGCGTCTCTTACATTATGAGCGCGCTTGCGACGCGCCTATTTTGAAATGACGAAATTTTGGTCGGCAGGAAAAATGGTCCAACGAACGGTTCAATACAAATACGTGTATCGTTACACCCCTACTTGCGAGTCATTTGGCCCAAATTTCCATACACGTTACGCTTACTGAGAGCGCTTGGAAATCCCCTATGCGCTTCACTGAAGCAAGAGCCATAAGAAACACTGTCTTGAATGACAGATGTTTCATGTCCGACAAATGAATTGGCTCGAACGGGGCACCTTTCATGGCTTCCAAAACCGTGGAAAGGTCCCACAGGGGGACTGAGGGGGGTCTGGGAGGATTAAGCCTCTTAGCTCATTTAAGGAAGCGGATGACCAGATCGTTCTTCTCCAGTGACTGGCCAGTCGCGGGTTTTGTAAACGCTGCTTTGGCCGTGGTCTTTTCTTGGGACGCAAACAGGTCTACCTGCGCTCTGCCGAATGTCTCCCACAGCAGTAGGACCGTCTGCGGGTGCAGAGACAATTCTCCTGCTGGAACATTGTTTCTGGACAGTCTGTCTGGTCCCAAATTCAGGTGACCAGGCACATGTGCTGCTCTCAATGAGCGCAGATTGTCCTGAGCCCAGACCAGAAGGCGTTCCGTCAGCCTGTAAAGGTTTCGGGACCTGACGCCACCCTTGCGATTTATGTAGGCAAGGCAAGGCAAGTTTATTTATATAGCACATTTCATACACAATGGCAATTCAAAGTGCTTTACATAGAAGAAATTAAAATAATCAAAACAAATAAGAATAATTAAAACAGTTTAGAATAAAAAATCAAATAAAGTAGTACTGGTCCACCCCTATCTGAGATGGAAGAGATTGAGCCGGTTTACGGTGCCACTGGACCTCTAGCCCAGGGACGTACTCTGCTGGGGTGGTGCTACACCAGTAATGCCCAGCGGGGCCCCCACAGAGCACGCTTTGTGTGCGCTGTCTGCTGCCGTTACCCTTAACGACGCTCTCAGCGACTTCTTATACAGCAGTATAACTTACTCCTTCACTCGCCTCATCGGAGTGAAGACTCTCCCGCTCTCCTTCAAAATCTCTTCCAGAGATTATAAAAATAAGTAAATAAATAAATTAGAAATTAGAAAACAAACAAAGACAAAACCAGTACAGTAAAAACAGTCGGACGAACAGTGGCACAGTGCTCATTCAGTAAATGCATAGCTAAACAGATGTGTTTTGAGTCTGGATTTGAAAGTGACTACTGTATGAGCACATCTGATCTCCTCTGGAAGCTGGTTTCAGCTGCGGCTGGCATAATAGCTAAAAGCAGACTCTCCATGCTTAGAGCGAACCCTTGGTATTTCTAGCTGATGGGATCCTAATGATCTGAGTGATCTGTTAGGTTTATATTCAGTGAGCATATCTACAATATATTGAGGTCCTAACCCATTGAATAATTTATATACCAGTAATAATACTTTAAAATCAATCCTAAATGTAACTGGGAGCCAGTGTAAAGACCTGAGGACTGGTGTGATATGGTCATATTTTCTGGTTCTGCTCAGAATCCTGGCAACAGCGTTCTGTATGAGCTGCAACTGTCTTATGGTCTTTTTAGGAAGGCCAGTGAGGAGTCCATTACAATAATCCACCCTGCTGGTGATAAAAGCATGCACAAGTTTCTCTAAGTCTTGATTGGAAACAAAGCATCTAATATTTTTCAGATGATTGTATGCTGATTTAGTTATTGCTTTGACATGACTACTGAAACTAAGGTCTGACTCTAGAGACACACCAAGATTCCTGACTTGATTTTTAGTTGTTTGACCCCTAGCGTCAAGGTATGCATTCACCTTGAGAACTTCATCTTTGTTTCCAAAGGCAATAACTTCAGTTTTGTCTTTGTTTAACTGAAGAAAGTTTTGGCACATCCAACTGTTGACTTCATCAATGCATTGGCACATGGAGTCAATGGGGCTGTAGTCGTTAGGCGATAGGGCTAAGTAGAGCTGTGTGTCGTCTGCATAGCTGTGGTAAGCAATTTTGTTCTTTCTCATTATTTGGCTCATTAAGAGCATATACATGTTGAAGAGGAGTGGTGCAAGAATTGAGCCTTGAGGGAATCCGCAAGTCATGGATGTCCACTCAGACTTATGGTCTCCTATACTCACATAATAACCTCTCCCTTCTAAGTATGACCTGAGCCATTTTAGGACTATCCCAGAAAGCCCCACCCAGTTTTCCAGCCTGTCAAGAAGTATGTCGTGATCAACAGTGTCAAATGCAGCACTGAGGTCGAGTAGTACCAGCACTGATAATTTGCCTGTATCAGTATTTAAGCGAATATCGTTTATTATCTTTATGAGCGCTGTCTCTGTGCTGTAATGCGATCGGAAACCAGATTGAAAATTGTCAAAGTATCCATTTGAGCTTAAGAATTTGTTCAGCTGATTGAAGACAACTTTTTCAATGATCTTGCCTATGAAAGGAAGATTTGAGATCGGTCTATAGTAGCTCAAGATTGCACTTTTTCAGGAGGGGCTTGACAACTGCAGATTTCAGGGAGTTTGGAAAACTCCCAGAGAGAAGTGAGGCATTTACCACTTCTAGGAGATCTGCTTCTAAGCTGTTTAACACACTTTTGAAAAAAGATGTGGGAAGTGCGTCAAGGGCGCAGGTTGATGTTTTAAGGTGCTGTACGGTTTCTTCCAAAATTGTGCCTTCAATTTCTTCGAAAACAGACAAAGTAACTACTTTCTCAGGTTGTGGTCTGATCTGTCTGACCCCAGATTAACTCAAGGATGAGCTGATCACCTTTCTGATATTATTGATTTTCTCAGAGAAGAAAGAAGAAAACTCACTGCACTTGCTGTCTGAGAGCATTTCACTGGGAATCTGGCTTGGGGGGTTTGTCAGTCTCTCTATAGTAGCAAAAAGTGTGCGTGTGTTGTTTAAGTTTCTGTTTATAATATTCGAGAAGAAAGTCTGTCTAGCTTTGCCTAGTTCAATATTAAAAGCATGGATGCTGTCTTTGTAGATGTTATAATGGACTACAAGTTTTGTCTTCCGCCACATGCGCTCTGCTCTTCTGCATTGTCTTTTCATATTTTGCACAGCTGTTGATTTTCTCCAAGGTGCTTTTTGTCTACCACTATTCTTCCTGACTTTCACAGGAGCAATATCATCAATTGCACTTTTAACTTTTGAGTTAAAAGAATCAAGGAGAAAATCAACAGAGTCAGCAGATATGCTTGGTTTTAAAGATATGGCCTTCATAAATAGCACACTAGTGTTCCCATTTAAGCATCTCTTCTTGACAGACACAGATCTAGCTTCAATGGCAGGAGAGATCAATATATCAAAGAAAATACAGAAATGATCAGACAGTGCTACATCCTTAATAACAATCGATGAGATGTTTAAACCCTTACTGATAAGTAAATCTAGAGTGTGTCCATGATTGTGTGTGGGACCATGTACATGCTGAGTAGGGTTGGGTACCGAAACTCGGTGCCAATAGGGAACCGGTTCCGACGTAAACGGTAGTAACCAGACCGAATAAGAACAACATTTTCGGTGCCTGATTTCGGTGCCTAACTTCATTAGGCACACACGCAAACACACACACGCAAGGTCTCTCACTCTCTCCCTCTTCGCCGTGCCAGTGCGTGTGCTACACAGTTTGGAGCACAGTTTCTTCTGTCTCGCATGCGCGCCCTTTCTCGCAAGGTTTGGCTGCATTTCACGTGTAAAATTACGTGTCAGAACGCCCTCTGGGTGTGCCGATAGTCTGAATCCCATATAGAATCAAGCCAATTCATTGGCTGATGGGGCGGGCGCCGCATCGACGCACTTACGTCGTCATATTATGTTGGCGCGCGCGCGCCGCCATCTGCTCCTCAGATTTCTCTGCCGAAAAAGGAAGCTGGTCGGCAGCGCGAGGAGCTTGGCAGCGTCCCGTTCCCTATTGAGAGATATGTTACACCAGTAACCAGAGATGTTCTCTTTCATAGGTTCACTCAACGCTGCGTAGCTAAGAAGCAGTGGATTTGTAGGCTGCTGTATCACGTGCCGTTTGAACTGACGCGCTACAGCGATCTGTCACATTTCAAAGAGCCAAAACGTTATTTATTGTGTGAATCTCGTAAAAATATTGACAGAATCTGACAGCTGTGGATTTGTTCCATATCAAAAGTAACCTTCTCTGTCTTGTCTGTCGGTGTCAGTGTCCTCTTTGTCCGCGATTTTTCTGTGTGAAAAGGGTCATTTGCGTGAGTCTCACGGTCAATGCGTGAGAGTTGGCAGCTCTGCAATCTCCAGTATTATTACATTGTTTGATACAATATTGTTTCATTTGATATTATGTAAATATTAATTTTTATTTTATATTGGTTTTATTATTACCATATGTTACTTGTATTTATATTGTTTAAAGATTTAAGTTAATATTGTGTCCAGTTTGGCCCTGTAAATTAAAGGGTATTATTTTTTTATACAGTGTGTGCGGTTTCATTTTCTTAAGTACCGATTTAAGAACCGTTTAAGCACCGGAACCGTTTAAAAAATACAGAGTAGGTACTGGAATCGGATAAAACCCAACCGATACCCAACCCTAATGCTGAGTCAGATCAAACGGTTTTAAAACAGTTTTGATTTCTTTTGCCATATTGTTTTCTGCATTATCTATGTGAATGTTAAAATCTCCAGCAATGGCAAAACAGTCAAACTCTGAGGAAATTGTTGATAGCAGTTCTGTAAAGTCCTCAGCAAAGGCTGGAGAGTATTTTGGAGGACTGTAAATAATGATAAGTAAAATACGTGGAGCACCTTTTAACACAATACCCAGATATTCGAAAGACAGGTAATTCCCAAATGATATTTGCTTACATTGATAGACATCTTTAAAAAGAGCAGCTAAGCCCCCGCCTCTCTTACCCGCTCTGCAGACACTCATAAAAGTAAAGTTAGGAGGGGATGTTTCATATAGGACTGTTCCACTGCAGCTGTCTTCTAACCAAGTTTCATTTAGAAACATGAAGTCCAGGTTGTAGGTGGTTATTAAATCGTTGACTAGAAGTGATTTATTTTTAAGCGAGCGGATGTTTAAAAGTGCTAACTTAACAGTCTCACTTTTTGTCCCCACAGCAATCTTAGTTTGGTGCATAATAGGCACCAGATTAGATGGGTTTGCTGTACGGCTTTTGAAGGCCTTAGATTTTCTATCATGTAATTGAACTGCAATAGAGAAAGAGTCAGGCACACTGGGTTCCCGCTTGTTTTGTAAACATTTAAGAAAGTTACTGTTTTCATAGCGGGGACCCGACACATATCACTGAGAGCTGGTATGAGTTGTTTTTGGTTCACCTCGAGCCGATGGAGGAGGCTGTGAGCCCTGGCGCTGTGGCAGAGGCCGAAGAGCTCTCACAGGAGGAGGGGGAGGGCGAGCTGGGCCCGCAGGCTTTGGTGGTTGTGGGGCCTGCCGTTTTTTGGTTGACATCTGGGGACTTGCAGCAAAAGAGTACGATAGTTTGGTTCCAGCATATACCAGTTTTTCCATTTTCTCTGAGAAGCACAGAAGTGGAGATGCAGGCCACCACTGACGTTGTTCGAGCGAGTTCAGCGAGTTCAGTTCTGTGCCCAGAAAAGATATTCTCTGACTGGGAGACAGCGAACTTTTCGCCCAATTGACTTTGAGACCTAGATTCTCGAGATGTTCGAGTAAAATGGTCCTGTGTTCTTTGAGCTCTGTGTGTGATCGAGCTAGAATCAGCCAATCGTCCAAGTAGTTCAAAACTCGCATGCCCCGAAGTTTCAGGTGTGCGAGAGCCGCGTCCATGCACATTGTAAATGTACGTGGTGCTATAGGGACAGGCCGAACGGTAGGACTGTGTATTGATATGCCTGGCCCTCGAAGGCGAATCTCAAGAATCGCCTGTGACATGACGCTATTTGTATAAACTGCGAACTGCAGCGAATAGCCTCTTTTTATAATGTTCAACACCTATTCTGATACCCCGGGAAGCTTTGCCCACGCATTTGCATGAATAGCTAGGGGTAGAATGAGATCTGGGCTCTGGCCGCAACATAGTGGCGACAGGAGAGCTTTGCTGTGCTGTAACGTAAACACTGTGCTTGCAGCGTTTGAGGCGGGGGGCGCGCCGATCGCGGCGGGCAGCCTGGCCGCGCTCGATTCCCTTATAGCAGTTTGCTGAGAGAGAGCGAGCGGGGCAAGCCCCGTGGGGCTTAACATGTCTGTGAGTGAATGTGGGCACATTTACTGCACTGAAAACCAGGGCTGAACGATTTTGGAAAATAATCTAATTGCGATTTTTTTTTAACCAATATTGCGATTGCGATTTAATATGCGATTACTTTTTAAGTTCTTTATCTTCTGTATTATTCGACAAAGAGAAGCAATAAATCATTGTATAGTAGGGATGGGAATCTTTAGGCACCTCATGATATACTTTTTTTTCGTAATTAATATTATTAATAACAGTTAAAAACTTTATTTGTGTAATTATATGTATTTTTTAAAATAATTATTAAAAAAAAGAATTTTAAATAGGCTATATAAACGAATATAGCTTCAAAATATAAAAGCTAGTACATAAAGAGGAAAAAAAAAAAAAACATATTACAAGCAATAAACAAAGAGTGCTTTCAGTATTTAAAAGTATGGCTGTCTGAATGTTCAAGAGCTGTGAGTGATTTGTCTTCTCAGTTTAGGTACGATAAGCTGCATTCACACTAGTGCACAGATCCCTTTTGAAATATAAGATGTGGTTTGTCCTGTTGGTTTAAGATATGACCGACCGTATTTACATTCATTTCGCATCATAAAAGCATTTTGAGATGCCAGTACATTAACCAATGAGTCGCTCACAGCCGCATGCGCGAGCACTCTTCACAAAGCGAGCGTGAGTATTTTAAATTGAAAGCAGCCTTCTCAGTGATTTTCATATTTTAAATATTTAATCCAACTGCATTCCAAAATACATAAATAATGCCTTAGTATAGCATTTGTGAGGAAAATTCCGGAGGGCGAGACCCCGAACTACAAGAGTAACATAAAGCAAAGCGGCAACCAGTGCGATAAAGCCCGTGAATGTCCTTGTAATTCGCTTAACTAAACCTTTCCGAACTTTATGAAAGATTATTTTTCGTAAGGTTTGAGCGGTTTCGTGTGTGTGTGTGAGAGAGAGAGAGAGAGAGAGAGAGAGGCAGAATACGGCTGTTTCTAAAGCACACGCAGCGTCATCACGCATCTGTTTAAAAACTAAGCTCAGACTCGATTCTGAAATTCTCTGAATATACATTATATATTAATTATATATATATATATTACAACATAATATCACATAAATCAAACAAACTGTTCTTTCCTGTATATGCCAGGCCTATACGCCTAGCGTGCCAAGTTGATGCTACATCTGCAGACTGCTTTTCTCTCGCGTGTCACGTGACCGTAATCGCAGCCTTTGCGGTTTAAAAATCGTTTCATCATATCGCGATATTATCGCAAATGCAATTAATCGTTCAGCCCTACTGAAAACACCGTCGACCTGAGCAGACTGTATGTGTGTTGGTTTCGTTTTTACAGAAACCGTGGGACAAGCAGTGTGTAGTGTTTGTGGGCACTGGGTTGTGGGCACATTCACTACATTTAATGCACAATCGACATGAGTCGATTTCATTTGTGCGAGCCTTGTACTGTGGCGGGCTGTGTTTGTGTGTAGAAATGAACACTGGGCTGTGGGTGGGCATTTTTATTACACTCATAACCAATGTTGTTTTCGTCAACGATGACGATAACGAAATTATTTCGTTGACGCACTTTTTTATGACGATAACGCGATGATGACTAGCTAAAAATGGCTCTAAGGTGACTAAAACATGACGAGACATTTTTGAGTTTTCGTTGACAAGACGAGACGGAACGAAAAATGACTATAAGTCTGACGTTCGCAATGCATGTCATTTCTGCCTGTTTTGCGCGAAATCTGTCTGTTTTGAGCTAAAAAAGTATCAGCAATGCTGCCGCTTCCTATCATTGTTTTGGGTACCCATGCCGCGCGCGCACCAGATTCCACACAACAACACACCTGTGGGTGCTGCTAGTCACTCACCACATATCTTCAAAGGACCATGGCGGCGAAACGGGCTTGGTCGGAAACGACAAGATGATTTATGGACATACTTTCAGTTTCAGTATAATCCAGCGGTTCTCAAAGTGTGGGGCGCGTCCCACTGGCGTGACAGGTTTCCTCCAAAACGGGAGGAAATTTTCCGTTTTATGCCTTTTTATCTTTATTCGTTCATGGCGAGTCCGCATCGTCAAATTCATCTTTGCAGCGACACCGAAAACACCAGTTTATTAATAAACAATTAAATGTCTCCTTGCTATTTTTTTACACATTCATAATCATTACTTTTGCCGGTTCTTTGTGGCAAGCTTTATGCGTGCGGTCGTGTGCTTGAGTGCGGCTATAACGCTCAATATCCCGTATAGCCTATTAGTAATTAAATTATTATAATGGGGCGATTTGTCCACTAATGGCTTAAATGAACAACTATTAGTCGACTAGAATAAAAACTTTAGTCGGAGGCAGGTCTTATTCCACATATTCTCGAACCAGCATGCAGGCCATTCTGTGTTGAGCGCGCGACCCTGAGCTGAATGAGCGAGCGGGGCGGAATATTCAGAAATGTTCTCTCCGCTCACATGCTCTGATCGGAACAAAGGAATATTAAAGTAATTAATCATTAGTTTATATTTTATACACTGCCCATACACTACCCATAATTTTAATCCCATATCAAACACAGTATGTTATGTCTATTTTAAAATATCTATATATATCACGTTTTTAAGTAGGCTAAAGGCAGAGAGCTGTGTGCATTTTTCTTCCCTTTGCCACATCATATCTCTGTGAGATGGGCTTTTCAGCTGTTTCAGTTTCACTTAAAACAAAGTACAGATCTCAGCTGAACATTGAGCATGACTTTTGAGAAATTGTGCAATTATTCAAAACAGGCTCATTGCAGCCAATGCAGGGATAAATAGACCTGTCTTGCCAAATGGATTTCTATTCTTTTCTTTTTTTAACAGATTGCAAAGTGGCACTTTTATTTCTTTTCTATTTTTGAACTTGATTCCAATTTTGACACAGCCGCATTTTATTTTCTCTATTTTTTAAAGACTTTTTTTTTTTTTACTAAAATTGACTAAAACTTGATTCAAACCTTTTTTGCATTTTCTGCGACTAAAGCTTGACTAAAACCTTTTTATGTTTTCGTCGACTAAAACTTGACTAAAACTGTTAAGTTTTTAAGTGACTAAAAATGTGACTAAAACTAAAAAGCATTTTCGTCCAAAAGACTAAGACTAAAACTAAAAGGGCTGCCAAAAACAACACTGCTCATAACACCATCGGCCGTGGCCGGAACACCAGAAATTACACTCTTTATGTGATTCATCTGGGCGTTTGTGTGCAGGCAAGCGGGCCGTGGTACCGGCTTGTTTACTCCAGAATACACTGGAACAGTCATATTTTCTGGAACTGGACGAGCGAAAAATTTTGGTGGAAGTCTGGCCGCGGTGAGACTTGAACACCGTCGTTTTCCTAGGAGGTCTAGGAAGACTTTGAGGCCTCGGGCTTTATCCCAATCTTCGGCCGGGGCCCACGCGGAGGGGGGCGGCGGCCGGCAGAGCGAGAGCGTGGTCTCTGGTCCCGGGCCTGGCGGCACTGTGAAGCAGCGGCGGGCGGAGGCTGTGGCTGGGAGCTTCGAGCAGACGGCTGTTTTGGGCGACCTGCTGCGGAGCTAGAGCGCTTCGGAAGAAAGTGCTTCATAGCCTGTGACGTCTTCTGAACCTCGGCGAATCTATCCGCGAAATCCTTGGCGAATGATCCAAAGAGGCCAGCTGGGGAGATGGGCGCGTCGAGGAACACAGAATGCTCCGAGTCCGGCATCTCCGATAACGTCAGCCAAAGGTGTCTCTCAGCAACGGTAAGAGAAGCCATGGTCCGCCCAATGGTGACCGGTGGGATAACCCATTGTATCTACATGCTAATACACATAGGCTAACTGTTCTACCTTACTTTCTGCTGCTACCTAACTTTCTACCTAATTTTACACACAGACACATACATAGAAACATACACAGAAACACACACACACACTCACACACACACACACACACACAAAGACTAGCTAGCTAACTAATTCTACCTAATTTTCCACACACACACGCAATTACAGGTAGGCACACACACTGTGGACCACACACACACACCACACACCCCACACACCCCACACACACACCGCACATACCCCACGCACACCACACACCCCACACGTACACCACACACCCTACGCGGCGCTCTCTGATTTCGGCAAAAATCTGAGTTATTAGTTATTAATTAAAAATCATTAGTTATTAATTAGGGTCCGTTTACACAACATCGTTTTCAACTGAATCATTTTTATAACATTTTCACCTGTACAGAGGAAAAAAAACTTTTGTCGTGAAAAAAAGAAAAACTTTTGTAGTGTCGATGAGGCCTTCGCAGGGGATAGTCTAGTTGACACGGCCTCTGCTGACACTTCAGGGCTGTGTTGTTTGTGTGTCTAGGCACAGGTCCTTCATCTGATCTGGATACAGCCCGGATCCGGCTGACTATTTACATGTGTTATCAAGATGCTCCTCTTCCGGGGTTATCCATCGAGACGGCACTTGAGGCACCTGAACAGGTGCTATTTGTTTAGCAAAGATAGAGTCGTCGCTGCATTTGCAGGTCATAGTGCTTGGCAAGTCCGAAGGGTGTTATGTTCCTCTCGTGTACAGGTCATAGCATTTTATTGATCCCAATACAGTCAGTAGGCATAGGTCCGATATATCTCTTTTCGTTAGGCCCATTGCCCTCAGTCCTCTTCCTGATGGACCATACATCAGGCCACGACTTGATATGACAATTGGTAAGTGCTTAATCTGTTTTGTTGTGTTTAGCCAGTTCTTGATCGCGGACGTATTTGGAGCAGAACCATACTTGTCTGTTTTTAATTTGTAGGTCAGTTCCATTCTCGGGTTGTTGACAATTGAGACGTCCATCACTGTGTAGTGGTTTTTGTGTTGTATAATCAGGTCCGGTTTGATGAAGCTGTTGACTGTTGGTATGATCGGTTCAATCCAGGTTTTTTCCACTTTCTTTCTCATTCGCTTCTCAGCGTCTTTCATGATCCGGTTGTGTCTGGTACATCGGGCATTATGCGTAACTTCGCACACTTGCAGGATGTGGTTGAGTGTTTCTCTCACTTTGCAGGCCCCTCTGCATAGTTGTTCTTGTGGGGGTATTTCTCGTCCACGTGCAGCCCTGGCCTTGGTATGGAGAACTCCACCGCGTAGTTGAATACCCCTAAGATGTAATCTGGGGAAGACTCTCTCTGGGTTCTCCAGCCAGTGGAAGCTTCCATCGTCAATGTCCACCGTGGTGTTTTCTCTTCCATCTGCCGAGGCTATAAGCTGATTTTTCCATTCGGCTTTCGCCTCTTCTGTAGAGCACACGGTTTCCTTTCCGACTCTGCAAGGTAGATTGATTTTCCGCAAGATGGTATTGAACGATGGCATGTCTGAGAGGGCCTTTTCGACTGGGTTGTTGCTCGACAACAGCTTTTCGAAACGTGTCTTCTGTAGCATCGGTATTGTAGTACCCATGCTAGGAATGCCCAATCCTCCCGCCTTGATAGTGGCATGGAGAAAGCCGAGTGGGGTGTCCGTTGGGAGCCGAAGCCATGTCCTTGTGGCCTTTCTTATCATCCGGTCCATCTTTGTTAGCGTGTTACGATGTGCACATCCCAGTACTAGTTTATGGATGAGTCTGGGTACTGCGAAAGTTCGTACCAGCTCCAGTCGTTGGTAAGGTTTTAGGGGTGCTTCCGTTATTTCGCGGAGCATCCGTTCCAGTTCCACTGTTTGTTTTGGGGTCACTCTCCCTTTCCATGAGAATTCTATCCCCAAGTACTTTTGTGTGTCTCTTATGTCCATAGATGGCAGCATTCCACTTGGAGTAGTGTATTGATGCGGCATTAACGCCACGGTCTTCTTTCGGCCATCCTTTACAATCGTAAGGGCGGTTGATTTTTTAGTGTTCAAGGACATGCCTGAGTCTTGCAGTCCTTTGCACAGGCCATCCAGTTTCCTTTGCATCAACTCTGGGTTTTGAGCAAATAGTATCAGGTCGTCAGCATAGGCCATGGTTGATATCAGTTGATCTCCTATCTTCACTCCTATATCAGGGCAGGCCTTCTCCACTACCTCGCCCATTGCTAGGATGAATAGTATTGGTGAGATAGGGTCACCTTGCCTCACTCCCTTGACACCCTTTGTTACCAGAGATCCAATGTGTATGTCAGCATGTGTATAAAGCTGACTGAGGTATCTCATGAGTGGTGGTGGGGTACCAGCTTTGCCCGCCGCAGTAAGTATTGCTTTATGTGATACTGTGTCGAAGGCTTTAGCCAGATCCAGAAAGGCAGCCGCCAGGGGTCTTTTCTCATCATGTGTCTTCCTTAGTATTGCGTGGAGCAAAGAGGACGCTTCCAGGCACCCATCTCTTTGTAGAAAGGCGTATTGGAGGGGTGAGAAACTGAATTCCTCTCTCATTCTTCTTGAGATAACTTTGTGGAGGGCACGGGCTAAGATCGAAGCAATGGCAATCGGTCGGAAGTCGCTTGGGCCAGTTGGGTGTTCTACTTTTGGCAGCAGTGCCACTCGAGCACTCGCCAGGGTAGCTGGTAGGGTTTCCGTTGCCAGGAATAGGTTGAACATTCCTGCCACCGAGGGTAGATGCCAGCTCGATATTTCCTTAGCCGTCAGCTTGTCCATACCAGGGGTCGTATTGCTCATCGAGCGTAGAGCGTCCTTGACATCCTTTTCCGTAATAGGAGCTAAGATCTTCCAGTTGATGTTCTCAGTCCACTGTGATGGTTCCTCCTCCATGTTGCCATTGCTAGGTGTCGCATAGACATTCGCCCAGTACCGCTCCACTCCGTCAACTCCATAGTCCTGTCCTCTGAATGCTTCCCTCCATTGGCCTTGCAGGATGGTATTGGCGGCGTCTTTCCTTTTTGTGCGGTATAGCTTCTGGATGTGAGCGTAGCAAGCTCTTCGCATTTGTTTTTTCGACAGATTTTTCTTGCTAGGGCCTTTCCTGATTTTCCTTGCTCTCCAGTTCAAGGGGATGCACTCCTTGATGTGATTTTGTAGCATCTCTGCTCCTTGTTCCTTTGATATTCTGCCTTCTAGCATTCCACTCGCAATCTCTCTGAGTCCGTCACTTCCGAGCCTCATCTGGATACAGCCCGGATCCGGCTGACTACATCATGTGTCTAGGCACAGGTCCTTCATCTGATCTGGATACAGCCCGGATCCGGCTGACTACATCATGTGTCTAGGCATAGGTCCTTCATCTGATCTGGATACAGCCCGGATCCGGCTGACTACATCATGTGTCTAGGCACAGGTCCTTCATCTGATCTGGATACAGCCCGGATCCGGCTGACTACATCATGCGTTGTGGTCGTGTCTAGGCACAGATCCTTCATCTGATCTGGATACGGCTGACTACATCATGCGTTGTGGTCGTGTCTAGGCGCAGGTCCTTCATTTGATCTGGATACGGCTGGCTACATCATGCGTTGTGGTCGTGTCTAGGCGCAGGTCCTTCATCTGATCTGGATACGGCTGACTACATCATGCGTTGTGGTCGTGTCTAGGCGCAGGTCCTTCATCTGATCTGGATACGGCTGACTACATCATGCGTTGTGGTCGTGTCTAGGCGCAGGTCCTTCATCTGATCTGGATACGGCTGACTACATCATGTGTTGTGGTCGTGTCTAGGCGCAGGTCCTTCATCTGATCTGGATACGGCTGACTACATCATGCGTTGTGGTCGTGTCTAGGCGCAGGTCTACCATCTGATCTGGATACAGCCTGGATCCGGCTGAGTATGGTAAACCTCGGGGTAAACAGAGAGACTAATATTAGCGTAGATGCCATTTTTCTTATGGGAAGTGTTCCCGGTTCCGGCTGACCTAATTTATGCTGCCTAACAATAATTTTACATGATTTGAATAATATAAAATGATAATGTCTTATGTTTATGCCAGATTAAAGAGATGTGTTTTTAGTCTGGATGTAAACTGACAGAGTGTGTCTGCTTCTCGAACAATGCTAGGAAGACTGTTCCAGAGATTAGGTGCTAAATAGGAAAAGGATATACCGCCTACAGTTGATATTCGAGGTATTATCAACTGGCCAGAATTTTGAGATCGCAGTAGACGTGAAGGACTATAATATTGCATTGGCTCCCTATTAAAAATTGTATACATTTAAAAATCTTGCTAACTACTTAAAAACATTAAATGGTTTAGCACCCCTTTATTTGAGCGAGCTCTTAACGCATTATAGTCCTTATAGCCCGTTGACAGAACCAGGCTCATATGGTCATACTTCATAGTTCTAGTAAGAACTCTAGCTGCTGCGTTTTGGACCAGCTGGAGTTTGTTTATTAAGCGTGCAGGGCAACCACCCAGTAGAACTTTACAATAATCTAGCCTTGAGGTCATGAACGCATGAACTAACTGTTCCGCATTTGTCATTGAGGACATATATTTTTAAGATGGAAGAATGCAGATTTAAAGATGCTAGAAATTTGACTTTCAAATGAAAGATTTGTATCAAAGAGCACACCCATGTTCCTGACTGACGACGAAGACTTGACAGAGCAGCCATCAAGTGTTAGACAGTATTCTAGGTTATTACATGCAGAGGTTTTTGGTCCAATAATTAGAATCTCTGTTTTTTTTTCCAGAGTTAAGTAGTAGGAAATGAATTCGAAGTTTTGTCGGGGCGCAAAGAGACATAGAGCTGACTATCATCAGCGTAACAGTGAAAACTAACACCATGCTTCCTAATGGCATCTTCTAAGGATAGCATGTACAGCGTGAAAAGCAACTGTCCTTGTACTGAGCCTTGCGGTACTCCATACTGAACTTGTGGTCGGTATGACACCTCTTCATTTACTGCTACAAACTGATAATGGTCAGATAAGTATGATTTTAATTCGAGTCTATTTAAAAGAATGTTGTGGTCGATGGTATCAAATGTTGCACTAAGATCCAGTAACACTAATAGAGAGATACAACCATGATCGGATGATAAGAGCAAATAATTTGTAACTCTAATTAGAGCTGTCTCAGTACTATGATACGTTCTAAATCCTGACTGGAAATCCTCTCAGATACCATTTCTTTCTAAAAAGGAACAGAGTTGTGAGGATACTGCCTTTTCTAGTATCTTTGACAGAAAAAGTTCAAGTTGTGTTTTTTTAATAAGTGGTTTAATAATAGCCAGCTTAAAGTTTTCGGTATGTATCCTAATGACAAAGATGAATTAATAATATTAAGAAGAGGATCTATGACCTCTGGAAGCATCTCTTTCAATAAATAGCTTAGTCGGGTCTAACATACACGTTGTTAATTTAGATGATTTAACAAATTTAGACAATTCTTCCTCTCCTATAGCACTGAATGAATGTGATTTTTTCCTCAGGGACACTAGAATGCACAGTCTGATGCAATACTGTAGTAGACAGTTGCATTGTTATAATTTTCTCTCTAATATTATCAATCTTGCAAGTAAAGAAGTTCATAAAGTCATTACTGCTGTGCTGTTTGGAAGCTTTCTTTCTTGTTAATTTAGCCACTGTATCAAATAAATACCTAAGGTTGTATGTGTTTTCTTCTAAGAATGTCGAAAAATAGATCTAGCCGTTTTTAAAGCCTGTCTATATGCAATAGAGCTGTCTTTCGATGAAATGCAAAAGAAATCAAGTTTTGTTTTATTCAAGCATGTGCTCCATTTTTCTGCCTGCTCTCTTGAGGGCCCAAGTGTGCTCGTTGTACCATGGCATTGGACTATTTTCTTTAATTTCTTTAAGCGCAAAGGAGCAACTATGTCTAAAGTGTTGGAAAAGAGAGAGTCAATAGTTTCTGTTGAAACATCGAGTTCTTCTAAGTTTTACCATATTTGTAACAAGGAGTCAGTTTTGCAGCCTTGGCTAAATGTAGTATACACAAGACTAGATAATGATCTGAGATGTCAATGCACCTGAGATGACGTGCATAAGCAATGCTTCTATCACTTGTTTCTACTTCTTCGCCTGTGTTTTGATCTGGAGATCAAATATACTTAGTCGTTTCTGTCAGTATACGTGAAGTAAATTCTTGTGTAATTTTAAATATTTCTGAGAAGTAGACTGAACGTATACTTTCTTATTTCTAGCTTAAAAGAAATATAATAGCACACCTGAATAAACTTTTTTTGCAAGGGTCAGTAACATAATTTATACATTTTTATAATAAAATATTTATAAATCTATATATTGCTGCTTTTTTTATTTTGAACAGAAATTTCTGTTTATAGAAAGTGTTCAGATTCATAATTCATACATTTTTATTTTTAATATAAAACAGTTGTGAATCAATAATACATTTATTATTAGAGAAAACAAACTGTAAAATGATCATGTTTTGAAGATAAACTCCTTGATTAGACTGATAGACTCCAAGAACTGATAGAAAACAAGCCAGGTTCATTGTCAGATTCTTTGCTCCTCCCCCAGGAACTCAAAACCAGCTCAACAATATAATGCAATAGGATTTGGCCAGAAAGAGGATTCTGACAGCATCTTCAAACTTTGATGTAGAAAACAGCAGCATGTAGAAAACAGCGTGTGAGAAATCAGGACATCTAAATGGGGAGGGAGAACATAAAAGGACAGTAAATGGGATAGAAATCGCTGGGCAGCACTTCTTAGGCAGAGTCTCCTGGAATATAATGGCTACCTGAGAGGAATAAAAGATTGAAATTGTTTTGCGTTTTAACACCATCAAAAGCTTTTTTTTGTTTTTTTTATTTAGAGAGAGTGTTCTCCTAGCATGGCATCAACTGTAGCAGAGGTAATGCTGATTGTCATAGAGAGCTTTTATAGCTTTGGATGAGCCATCTTGATGCTGACAATATTTACATAGCCCCCCTGCAGTTCTCTAAACTAAACGATGTTACAACGCTGTTCATTTTTCAGGGTAATTAATTTTACCACCTGGCAGACAGAAATAATAAAAGTGAAATTTATTGACTTGTTTTATTTTGTTGATGCAGGAGAGAAAACGGCACTGCGGTTTGTAAATAAACAAGGATTCGTTATTATAAACATACAGATAATGGGCTTCTCGTCACATCTAGTGTTCATGTATTTGAATCTGTTGAAAAAGAAACTTTATTTAGTAATGGCATTTCTGTGTCATTTCTGCTATAGATCTAACAATTTGAAAATTCAAGTTCTCTTGGCTCAGTGTGATTTACACAAGTAGACCAATCTCCTGGATCAACATCTTTGTTTCTTGATCAAAATAACTACTCCTACAATCACAGGTCAAGGATTGGTTGATACAAATTGTGTACCAGAAAAACAAAGGCAGTTGTTCCAGTAACATGTTCTACTGGTGTATTTCATGTTAAAGGGTTGGTTCACCCAAAAACGAAAATGATCCCATGATTTACTCAGTCATATAGACTTGGGATAGCTTGAGGCTATCTTCTTTCAGAAAGAGTTATTTTAAAATATTCCAAGTTTTATAATGGTAGTGAATACGGCTCGAGATTTTGAAGCCCAAAAAAGTGCATCCCTCCATCATAAAAGTAATTGACATGGCTCCAGTGGATTGTGTAAAAAAAAAATGTATAAGAAATAAATAAGCCATAAAGATAAGCCAAACAATTGGAGGAACAGTATCTTTCATCTATATGATGTGGGATTAAGAGTGTATTTAAAAGGATAGTTTGTCACAGAAGAGCCAGGCTCTCTCACCACCCTTTCACACCGTGCACCGTCACCGGAGTTCACCCGTTCTTAATCACACACTAATCAATGGCATATTTAAGCACACACATCATTCTTTGTCTGGTCTCGAAGAGTAAGGACTCATACCTGGTCTCCTGGTATTTCTCCTGTGGATTCATCAGTTTTCTGCGATCTCCTATTCCATCTCCATTTTCCTGAAAGTGAGTCTCCTTCCTTTATCTCCTCATTGTTGGATCTATTCCCTGTGTGTGTACTTCCCATCCATTCTCCACAAGACCTCCATGATCTCTGGACCTGCCGTACGAAAAGACAGTTATAGTATTCTCTATCATCTTGCTTTTGCATTCTGTCTGTTCCATCGGATCTCGCCCGTTTTCTCAGTGTTGTTAATAAACTGCTGAACTTACCATCTACTCTCTGAGTCATTCTGTTAAATAGTTCACCCCCCCAAAAAAACTATTACCCCAAAAATGACACAAAAAATGACCTGTCAGTCATCATTTACTCACCCTGAAGTTCTTCCAAACCTGTATGAATTTCTTTCTTCTATTAAACACAAAAGATGCTGTTCCCTGCTCCAGTTCGCAATTTAGCGACCTCTAGGTAATGTGCCTCTATTTAAGTAGAGCATGTGCTGTTCAGCCATATTGTTGTCAGGCATTTGAGAGAGCACACAGATGATTTCCATCTCCATTCATATGTAGCGCTCCCCTCAGTAGGCCTATGTATATTGATGAGGGCAGAGCTTTTGGGTTCTTTAAATGTATTTATCAAATGTGTTTTACCCTGATTACCTCAGTTTTAAATGTTATCTTGGATCTCTCTTTTAAAGTAGTCTACACACATGAACTATTTTTCTAACCTACCTATGAATTCACCTTTCTTAAGTTATAGTTTTAATAAAGATTTTTAAACATAAGTGTCTGTATATGTCTCTCTCAGAATAAAATGATCAATAACCTCTTTCCCAGTAAGTACTCAAAACACAATACAAGGTTTTAGAAAAATATGTCTCAACTATTTACTCAAAGAAATTATTATCTCCAATGAAATAAGAAAATGAAATAAGGACATGATTGTTCTTCTTCAAACATTCAACATAAAATGTCCCTCTTTTTCTAAAGGAAAAAACTGTCAATACTGTACCATACAAATGCACAGACAACAATTTAAACCATATTAAACTTCAAATGGATTAATTCAGAAAACCTCATACCATTTAAAAGTCACTTAAACCAAAATATTTTGTGGGCCCACACATACCTTAATGCAATCTAAAGCCAGTGTAACGGGTACCGTGGCGTCGGCACCCGTGAGGAACAGATTATTCTCCTGTAACACAGGAGAGAAACGAGGAGACAGTGTTCAAGTTCAAGCTCTCTGGAGTAATTTATTCACAATATGTGCATTAAACAAATCTCTGTTTCTCAGAGTCACATTATGTTTCACATATCACATTTTCAATGTCTTCTTAACATTATAATGACTTTCAGTGTTCATGTCAATTCACAATCTGCAATAAAATAAACTTCTCAATTTCACATTCATGTTTACTGACTCTGTATTTTTATATTTCACACTATTCATCAAAAAAGAAATACAAAAACCATAGCAAAATACTTCAATTACTTCTCTTAAATGATTAATCATTTCTATTCACAATATTTTTCCAGTATCACATTAATACGATGCTGTAAATCACTCTCAGAATTATTAATATACTTCAAATATAACTTTAAATATAACTTTAAACCTTATTTAACACATTAACTATTATCAATCGATCTTCAAAACACAAATATAGTATGTTAAACAATATTTATTAACCATTATAAAATACCTTCATGTGCATTTGTATAAGGGAAAATGTATATTTTTTCTGACGCGCTCACAAACGTTACATGTGCGTTTTCAGTAGGCCGCTAATCGGTCGAGCTTTTCTCTCTCGCTTAAATCAACCTCAAAAACAACCTCTGACGAGCATCACTTCTCTAAAACAATTCACTTATATTCACATTATATATAAACACATTTCAGCATGGTTAAATTCAACTTTAAAGTGTTTTTATACATTTACCCACCTGTAACACAGGAGAGAAACGAGGAGACAGTGTTCAAGTTCAAGCTCTCTGGAGTAATGAAAAACTCACGACTCGCACAGCTTAACACCCATCGCTCGACTCTGCCCCTAACGGTCAGGAGTAGCATTGCACACTTCTCTCTTTTTCTTTTAAAAGGAATCACATTACAATAAAACCCTTCTGAATGTTTCTTTTTCCAAAATAACACAATAACATTTTCAAAATGAAACCAATAATTTTGAATATACTTAAAGTACAATTACAATCCTTTTGTGATCGTCACACACTTCCCAGCAAAAAGAAATGGGTCCCACCATTTTCTTCTCTAACTTATCTAACTCAAAAGTCTCTTTTAACAAGCAACTGGAACTGGCAATATATATGGTGTTGCTGGTACCGTATAAGGCATGTATGTAAATAGGGGGTAAAGGGTAGAATAAAGGTTAAGTGGACATGTTGGGGTTGAATAAGGCATAAATGGGTGCAAAGGTTGAGTAGTCTGAGGTACAGGGTAAACAGGTGATTGTAAGTGTGTGTTTGTCACATTAACTGTAGCCTGTGTTGTCTGTGTAGGCTGACCAAGGTTCTCATATGTGAAAATCTGTTTAGGTCGTCGCTCCCGACTTGACCTTCTGACCTGGGTCTGGTTATCTGGCACTGCACTGACTGGAAACTTTTCCTCTTGACTGAACTCTGGATCCTCATCATATCCATCTTGTTCCTCAGGTCCCGCAACAACAAACTGATCTTCATCTTCTCCAGGTTCCTCTATCTCTACGTTTCCCCCAGGTAACGAATCCGTTTCAGGTACGTGGTGCATCCTAAATTCCTCCTCTTCTTCAGCAGGTATTGGAGTTGCCTGGCTCAGAGAGGTTACTGGCCGTTGTGGTGGGGCTACCACAGGTATCTTCTTTATCTTTTCTACTGGTACCCTCAACCAATAACGAGGACCATCTGAGTCTTCTCCAGAATCTGAGTCTGAACCTGATACTTCCTGTGGACTTGCACGTTCTGAGACATTGGTGCGTCGAGTCTGATGTTTCCTTTTCTGTGTTCTCTTTTCAGGAGCATCTTGGCATGGAAGAGCTTCCACCGGAAGGTCATTTGCTAATAACAACAGATTACGGTGTAATGTCCTTGTCTTTCTCTTGTCTCCAAACTCAGGGTAGACTACGTATACTGGGTTATCCGCGAACTGTTCTTTCACAACGTAAATCGATTTCTCCCAATATGACCGTAGTTTTCCTGGTCCACCGCGCTCACCAAGGTTCCTGACCAAGACTCTATCGCCAGGCTGTAGTACCACTCCCCTTGCTTTCTTATCGTAAAGCACTTTGCCTTTGGCACTGGCCTGTTTACTACTCTCGTTAGCAATTCGATAAGCCTCCGACATCTGCTTTGCCCACTTCTTTGCATATCCCTTTGGCGAGTCAGGCTCCGTTTCTTCAACCAACCCAAACAGTAAGTCAACTGGAAGGCGAGGATGACGACCATAAAGAAGGAAGAAAGGTGAGTAGCCTGTCGACTCGTGCCGAGTACAATTGTACGCATGAATGACTTGTGGGATTTGATCTTTCCATCGTTCCTTTTCTTTCTCTGGCAACGTTCTTAGCATCTGGAGTATCGTCCGATTAAACCGCTCCGCCGGGTTCCCCTGGGGATGGTATGGTGATGTTCTCGAATGAAGAATACCTGACAACTGTTGCAACGTCCGAAAGAGCTCGTTCTCAAATTCACGGCCTTGGTCGTGGTGTAACTTTGATGGATATCCGAAGCGGAGGACGAAATCATTAAAGATTCGCTCAGCTGCCGTTTTCCCACTCTTGTTCTTTGTCGGATAAGCTTGGGCGAATCTCGTAAAGTGATCGATGACCACAAGGATATATTCGTAACCCCCACGACTGGTCTCTAGGTGTAGATAGTCAATACACACCAACTCCAGTGGCGAGCTTGATGTGATACTACCCATTGGCGCGCGAACATGAGTAACTGGCTTCTTCGATTTTATGCATGGACATTTCCTCGTGATATGTTCTTCGATCTCTCTAGCCATGAAGGGCCAATAAAATCTCTCTCTGGCAAGATTGAGGACTCTTTCCGTACCGACATGGGCCATTTCATTATGGAGTTTCTTCAAGACAATGTCTTTGTACTTAGCAGGGAGCACCAACTGCCTTCTTTCATTAGCACGCCTGTACAAGAGACCATTCTCCAAAACTAACTTTCCCCATTCATGAAATAGTCTCCTAGTGGCTCCACTAGCCGCTTTCCGTATCTCGTCAGTTAAAGGTGTACCCGCCTCTTTTAACTTGATCATTTCACCGATGGCTTCATCTGCATGTTGTGCCTCCACAAGCTCATCGTGACTGATTGCGGTCAAGTGATCAAATGAGGGGGATAAGTCGGCTTGGGAAGAGATGTTGAGAGCCGCCACCCACGGTACATCTTTCAGTTTGGCTACTTTACTTCCATCCCATATCGCACGAACCACGTCTTCGGTACACTCTTTGGTACAGGACTCAGCATAGGCCTCAATGTTTAAAGGAAGACGCGACAGCGTATCGGCATCGATGTTAGCCTTTCCTGGTCTGTACTTTATGTCAAATCTAAAATCGGAGAGTTCTCCTACCCACCGATGGCCAACTGCATTTAGCTTGGCTGTAGTCATGACGTAGGTCAGGGGATTGTTGTCTGTGAATATTGTGAAATGGGGTGCGTAGAATAAATAATCCCTGAACTTTTCACACACGGCCCATTTCAAGGCGAGGAACTCTAACTTTCCACTATGCAAGTGGTAGTTTCGCTCAGCCGCAGTCAAAGTCCTAGACCCGTACCCAATGACTCTTAACTTGCCATTCTGATGTTGATAAAGAATCGCGCCGAGCCCCTGGTCTGAAGCATCGGTATGTAATACAAAGGGTAAGTCGAAGTTGGGGTATGCTAGCACGGGGGGGCTAACAAGGAGAGATACAAGTCGGTCGAGGGCTTCCTGATGCTCGATGGCCCACTCCACAGGGGTTCTGGATGGTAGTTGTTGACCTTTACTTTTTCCACGTGCTACAGCAGCTTGTCCTGGCTTGACTTGTAACAGCTCATAGATGGGCTTTGCTATCCTTGAGAAGTCCTGAATGTAGGAACGGTAATAGCCCAGGAACCCGGTGAGCTTTCTTACATCTCCCACTGTCTGTGGTGTCCTGCTGGCTAACGACCGCACTGCATCCAGGTCTTTGGGATCAATTCTCACTCCCTGAGCTGACACAAGACGACCCACATATCTTACTTCTCGTCGGAATAACTCACATTTTTCAGGTCTCAGTTTCACTCCATGTCGCTGAAGAGCTTGGAGTACTTCACGGACCCCTTCCACGTGCTCGTCAAAGGTTTTTGCATAGCAGAGCACGTCGTCAAGGTACGGAAGACAGCAATCATCTCTCAAGGAACTCAACATCTCCTCCATGCTTCTCTGGAAAGCTGCTGGGGCGTTGGAGAGGCCAAAAGGGATACGCACCCATTCATATAGCCCCCAGGGGGTAATGAAAGCAGTGATGTGCTGGGAGTCCTTGGCGATAAAGCCCTGATGATAAGCCTTTCCTTGGTCGAGGATGCTGAACCAGGAATAACCACCGAGACTATCAGTCAGGTCTTGTATCCTAGGTAGGGGATGTCGATCAGGTATGGTCTTCTGATTCAAGAGACGATAATCGATACAGAGGCGGAGTGTACCGTCTTTCTTTCGGACGCAGACCACTGGAGCAGCATAAGAGGACTTTGACTTCACAATCCAACCTCTCATGAGCAGATCTTGTACATACTCCTTCACCTCTTTGAACAGTGGTTTGGGCACCGAAGAGTAAGCTCTCTGCACTGGAATCTCGTCTTTGAGTGAGATAGACATCTGTAGACTAGGAATACATCCAATATCATGACTGTCTTGTGCAAAAGCAGCCGATTCTTCCCACAGCATTTTCTTGACTTTTTCTTGTTCCTCATCACCAAGGTGGCTGAGGTCCACAGGCGGCTGCCATAACGCTGGAACACTCTGTTTAACTGGGGCTGTTGCTGCTTTAACGACTGCTACTCTGGGCCTGGGGCTCTCTAATGGATTGTTCTCAATCACTCTAGCCACCGTCTGGACGCTACCAAGGGCTGTCTTCCTTGGTATTGTAACAGGATGCTTCGTGTCATTTCTTACTGGTATTATGACATAAGGTCTTTTTGCAGTCTGTAGTTCTAGTAAGCCCTCCTCAATCTCAAGCTCGGTGAGATGGCCACTGTTCTCGTTAGGTTCAAACAAAAGAAGAGAGTCTGACTGGTCTACAGCGGATGGGACCTGACACTTCACCCAGGCTACTTGTCCGGCTGGGACTGTAGTCTCATAATTACCAGTTCTTATCAACCTGTGATACATAGAGGGTTTGTCAGTCTGAATGAAGTTCATCAGCAGCTCAACTTTCTCAGCAGGAACCGATATTGCGTCAGATAGAAGCGTGGTAAGTGCTGGGACAAGTTCTTTTGTTCGATTCTGAATCACTTCCTCTAGGACATTAAACCCAAGTAGTGGCTGTGCAAGCGGAATGCTACAGATGAGAAAAGGCACCATGATCGACTGGCTAAGCGCACCATTTCCATTGAGACTGACGGCAATAAGGACCCAGCCATCAAAAGGGAGGATTTCTCCATTCACCGCGTGCACTTCCAGCTCTTCTCTCTCATCAAAGATTTCACTAAGCGGCCTAATGGGTGTGTTTGGTAGATACTTCTCTTTCCAGCTTCTATCTATCATGCTCACCTGGGCTCCAGTGTCCAGTAAGGCATTGACTGTCAACCCATTGAGGTCACAACGTGCAAGGGCTTTGGCTCCTATGAACTTGGCCAGACGTCTACTGGTTTGAGTGGGTAAAGAGAGAGAAAGTTGGTTATTGACTTGTTCATCGTTTTCTTTTGGTCTCTGATTAACTGAACTTGTCTCTGTACGACTCTCAAAGCTCCGTACGCTACCCTCAGCACTGTGGGACTGAACGTGAAGCCCGGTCACTGCTTGTCCCGTGGCAGAAACCGGCTCCAGTTTTCCGGACGCTTGGGTTTTTTCAAACAGCCTACCGCTCTGTGACCGTCCTCACCACAGTAGAAACAATGAGTGCAACCTGGGCGGTTCTGTTCGAGGCAATTAGCACAGCTATTTGGTCTGGGTTTCCTTTGATCCACTTTGACTTGGCAATGATGGCAACATTCTGGGTTTTGAATCTGCTGGGGTCTTTGCAGTAGTTCAACTTTATTCATTAACTCCTCTACTTTCTCAGTTAACTGCTGGAGTACATCAGCTTTTGACTGTTTGTCTGGAACATCTTTCTTTGTACTACTGCCTTGTACTGCTGCCGCTTCAAGCTCTGTGCTATTCACACTTATTTGTTTCTGCTTCACAACTGACCCCAAACGTCTCTGTCTCTCATTCTCAATGTTTGTTATCTTCATCATTTGCTTTAAGATAGTCTCGTCAGACACGCTGCTATCAGAGAGAAATGGTTTCAGTTCTCGACGTATGTCGTTATGCTTATGGCTGAGACCCTGATACACGGCGTGGAGGAAAACGTCTTGAACTGTGTTCGCATTATACTTCACCTCTGTGTCGGCGTATTTTGAAGCGAACAGGATCTTTTGTTTGAGGCCTATCACTCGATACAAGAATTGTTGTGGAGTCTCGCCGTCATTTTGTTTTGTGCACATGAGCTCTTGGAAAAGTTCTGTGTTGCTTCGCCCACCTAAATGGGATTGCAGAAAGCCTTTCAGCTCGTCTATCGTCAAATCGTCTTTGTGTATTAGCATGTCTTTAAAGTTTCCCGGTCTAATGGCTCTGAGAACGCCTCTCAATATTTCAGTCTCGCTGAATCGCTCTTTAACACCCTCATCGATTTGTCTGCATATGCTATTGTAGCTTAAATCTGAGCCCTGATCGCCGATCTGTCCACCTTGGATCTTGAACTCGCGACGAAGCAGTGAAAGGTCTCGAAGGGGAATTATTCGGTCGTGTCTTCCATGTGGCGGCTGTTCTGGTGTGGGAGTGTTATCATATTGTTGAGTAGGTTGTAATGGTGGAGGTGTGGGTGTGAGTGAGGATGTGGGGCTGTTTATGTATTGCATGACTTTATTGCTAAGCTCAGCGTAACTAGAAAGCACTCTCTGTAACTCTGTGTCAGCGTTCTGTGTGCTTTTGACTTCAGTAGGTGTGAGTGGGGGGTTGTTCACGCTAACTGCAGCTGTACGAGGAATATTCGAACCACTGGCTGTCACGTTAACGGTTGTCAAGTTATCCGAATCTGTCGCTAGTTGGCCTACTGTTCTGTTCTCACTCAGTACTGGAATTGGCGTTATCTCGTTCACATTCTCCACAACACCTAATTTAGGTTGAGCATAACGAATCTGAATGACATTATTTACAGTATCATTAAGCTCTAACAGCACTGCCATACCTGAATCCTCAGATTCCACCAACATGTCACTGTTCATAAAAGTTAGAATGTACTCAAAGCAACTCTCTTCTTCGCCAACCTGAAGTGTGGATGAGTCCTTCCCTGGCACCGGACCAACTCTCTGGGCTAGTTGGAAAAGTTCATCGGCCGTCAGCATGAGTAGACTTTTCTTGATGCGCCACACCAAGCCTTTTCTCTCACCATCCGCCATGACTGCTTTTCTTTCTTCCCTTCCGTCGGTTGCTCGTCCTGGTCACGCTTTCACTCGCCTCTGCTGGTCTGGTTCCACGTGTGCAAAACAATCGTCACCTCACCGGCACTTGTTCTGGTAAAAGCAGGATCCACGCATCACCCAATCTTCCTCTCACTTCAAGCCTGAAGAGACGTCAGTTCCTGGAACATGTCAACTGCTGATTCTGGTCGTGCTTGTAGCCTGCGCATCTACTGTCATTCCCCGTACTGGCCACCAAAAATCTGTAACGGGTACCGTGGCGTCGGCACCCGTGAGGAACAGATTATTCTCCTGTAACACAGGAGAGAAACGAGGAGACAGTGTTCAAGTTCAAGCTCTCTGGAGTAATTTATTCACAATATGTGCATTAAACAAATCTCTGTTTCTCAGAGTCACATTATGTTTCACATATCACATTTTCAATGTCTTCTTAACATTATAATGACTTTCAGTGTTCATGTCAATTCACAATCTGCAATAAAATAAACTTCTCAATTTCACATTCATGTTTACTGACTCTGTATTTTTATATTTCACACTATTCATCAAAAAAGAAATACAAAAACCATAGCAAAATACTTCAATTACTTCTCTTAAATGATTAATCATTTCTATTCACAATATTTTTCCAGTATCACATTAATACGATGCTGTAAATCACTCTCAGAATTATTAATATACTTCAAATATAACTTTAAATATAACTTTAAACCTTATTTAACACATTAACTATTATCAATCGATCTTCAAAACACAAATATAGTATGTTAAACAATATTTATTAACCATTATAAAATACCTTCATGTGCATTTGTATAAGGGAAAATGTATATTTTTTCTGACGCGCTCACAAACGTTACATGTGCGTTTTCAGTAGGCCGCTAATCGGTCGAGCTTTTCTCTCTCGCTTAAATCAACCTCAAAAACAACCTCTGACGAGCATCACTTCTCTAAAACAATTCACTTATATTCACATTATATATAAACACATTTCAGCATGGTTAAATTCAACTTTAAAGTGTTTTTATACATTTACCCACCTGTAACACAGGAGAGAAACGAGGAGACAGTGTTCAAGTTCAAGCTCTCTGGAGTAATGAAAAACTCACGACTCGCACAGCTTAACACCCATCGCTCGACTCTGCCCCTAACGGTCAGGAGTAGCATTGCACACTTCTCTCTTTTTCTTTTAAAAGGAATCACATTACAATAAAACCCTTCTGAATGTTTCTTTTTCCAAAATAACACAATAACATTTTCAAAATGAAACCAATAATTTTGAATATACTTAAAGTACAATTACAATCCTTTTGTGATCGTCACACCAGCAACCAAAATTATTTTAAACTAAAATAACCGTAGCAGGCCTGATGTGTTGCTTGTGTCCGTTGTGGCCCAAAACGATACTCGGTTACTAACGTAACCTCGGTTCTCTCTAGAGAGGGAACGAGTATTGCGTAAGTTTAGCTTACGCTACGGGAAAGATTCATCTTCTCGAGATATTGAAGCCAAAAAATTATCCTTAATTTTGTATTCATTGTCAACGCAGTGCAGCAGCTAGCAGACCTAGAGCAGGCCATCTCGCGTGCTCATTGGCTGCCCTGCTGGCATCTGCTGCAGCCTACCAGTGAGTCCCGCGTGACGTCACGCCCAATGAAGGGCGCTCGCGCCTTCATAGCGTCACAGCCCGCCAGAATGGGTGTGGCTTAGCGTATAAAAGCAGGGGCTGTAGGCTGACTTCCCTGGTTTTTCGACGACTGAAGCGAAGTCGCTCGTGGCGCGAGCACGGCCGGTTACGCAATACTCGTTCCCTCTCTAGAGAGAACCGAGGTTACGTTAGTATATCGTTCTCTTACGAGAGGTTCTCTCGTATTGCGTAAGTTTAGCTTACGCTACGGGAACACTTTGTCAACGCCGTGCGCGCCAAGCATCCACCATGAGACCCCGAACTTTTAGGGGAACCCTGTAAGGTGGAGAATAAGGTGGCCAGCCACACGGGCCATCACTTGTACATACGCACACATAGGGAATACAGGGCAGCGCGCCGGTCTGTATAGGCACATGGCACATACCCTACTTAGTGCAGCTCAACCAGGAGAGCTGAGTCATGTGAGAGTGATCTGAGCAGGAGGTCTGGGCAGAATACACCTCTCTTTTAAACTGACAACAGTTCAGCCTGCAAGGCAGGAACTTCTAGGTTATAAAACCTGACAGAGGTAGACGGGGAGCTCCAGCCCGCCGCTACACATATGTCATGGATAGAAATTCCACTGGACCATGCCCACGAAGAGGCCACGCCTCTCGTGGAATGAGCCCTGATGCCCAGAGGGCATTGCAGACCTTTTGACGCGTAAGCGGCTGCTATAGCGTCCACTATCCATCTGGACAGGCTCTGTTTCGAGGAGGCGAGACCTTTGGTGCGCCCACCGAGCGAAACAAACAGCTGTTCCGAACGCCTGAATAAGGCGGAGCGCGTAATGTAAAACCTCAGCACTCTGACAGGGCAGAGGAGGTTCACATCACTTTCGCTGTCAGATGCTGGCAGAGCTGACTACGAGATTACTTGCGCTCTGAACGGAGTGCCCATCACTTTAGGAACGTAGCCATGTCTAGGTCTGAGGATGACTTTAGAGTCATACAGCCCGAACTCAAGACACGATGCGCTGACAGACAGCGCATGCAGGTCCCCCACACGTTTTACTGACGACAGTGCAGTCAGAAAGACGGTTTTCAGTGATAGATATTTCAACCCCACGGAGTTTAGTGGTTCGAAGGGAAAAGCTTTCAGGGCCTCTAGGACCAGTGAAAGATCCCACATGGGAACCGACGGGGGGCGCGGCGGGTTCATCCTCCTAGCTCCTCCAAGGAAGCGGATGACCAACTCATGTCTTCCTAAAGACTGGCCGTGCGTCGATTCTGCGAACGCTGCCACGGCCGCCACGTATACTTTGAGTGTGGATGGGGACCTTCCCTTATCCAACAGCTCTTGTAGGAAGGAGAGCAGATGCGCCACCCCGCATGTCCGCGGGTCCAGACCTCTGTCGGTGCACCATCCAGAGAACACCGACCATTTAGACGCGTAGAGCCTTTTCGTGGAAGGGGCTCTAGACTGCGCGATCGTGTTCATTACTCCTTCTGGCAGGGCAACGAGTACCCGTTGATCAACCATGCGTGCAGAGACCAGCGCTCTGGATGGGGATGCCAGATCGTGCCGCGAGCCTGAGAGAGGAGATCTGCCCTCACCGGAATCGGCCACGGAGCTGTATGTGACAGCCGTGCTAGCTCCGGGAACCAAATCTGATTCTCCCAACGCGGGGCTATGAGGAGCACCGAGTGGCGCGTTTCCCTGATCCTCTTGATCACCTGTGGTAACAGAGAGACCGGAGGGAAAGCATATAGCCGGAGGCTGGGCCAAACCTGGGCCAGCGCGTCCTCGTCCTTCGAGAAGAACGTCGGGCATTGAGCGTTGTCTTTTGACGCAAATAGGTCGACTTCCGCCCTGCCGAATAGGCGCCACAGTTTCTGGACCGTTTGGGGGCCCAGGGACCATTCCCCTGGGGGAACGTTGTCCCTGGACAGTTTGTCTGGGCCGTCGTTCAAATGGCCAGGCACATGCGCCGCCCTCAGCGAGCGCAGGTGCATCTGAGACCAAATAAGGAGGCGTTCCGTCAGATTGCAGAGATTTCTGGATCTGACACCGCCCTGACGGTTTACATAGGATACCACAGACATGTTGTCCGAGCGGACAAGAACATGTTGGTCCTGTATGAACGGGAGGAAGCGCTTCAGCGCATTCTTGACCGCTATCATCTCCAGACAGTTTATGTGAAAACACCTCTCTTGCTCTGACCACTGGCCGAAGACCGGTCTGCCCTCGAACAGCGCGCCCCAACCCCAGTTGGACGCATCTGTCGAAAAGACTTTCCGATAAGAGATGGTTCCCATCATCACTCCCAGCTGGTACCAGTCGGCCACTAACCAGGGCTGCAGAGCCGCCATGCAGGTCTGAGTCACTCTGATTTTCTGACCGCCAGAAACCCAAGCTCGGCGGGACGGGCGAGCATTCAACCAGCGTTGGAGCGGGCGCATGCGCAGTAGGCCCAGCTGGTAGGCCCAGCTGGAGCACCGCTGTGAGGATGCCATACAGGGTGTATGGCATCCTTCCATTTAAAGGATGCCATACAGCCCAGCATCCTTTAAAATGTTTTCAAAGGGAGAAAGCTGTCCTTCTGGAAATACGCGGCTAGGTGGCGAACACGGAGCGCGCGCTGTGCCGATAGACGAGCCGACATGGTCACCGAGTCCAGTTCTATTCCTAAAAAGGAAATTGACTGGCTGGGTAGTAATGAGCTCTTGGTCCAGTTGACCGTGAGACCCAAGCTTTCCAGGTGACTGAGAAGCACTGTTCTGTGAGATAGCAGCTCTGTCTCTGACTGTGCCAAAATCAGCCAATCGTCCAGATAGTTCATTATTCGCAGCCCCTGACTTCTCAGGGGGGCGAGCGCCGCGTCCATGCACTTCGTAAATGTACGGGGTGCTAGAGACAGGCCGAACGGCAGGACGGTGTATTGATATACCTGATCGTCGAAGGCGAATCTCAAAAATTGCCTGTGACGGGGTATTATCTGAATCTGAAAATAGGCATCCTTCAGATCTAGAGAAATAAACCAGTCCCTAGGGCGAACGTGCGCGAGGATTTTCCTGGTCGTAAGCATTTTGAACGGTCTTCTCACAAGCACTTTGTTCAAATGTCTCAGATCTAGGATAGGTCTGAAGGCTCCGTCCTTCTTGGATACGAGAAAATAACGGCTGTAAAAGCCTGACTCGCTCAGAGAAGGCGGCACC
The DNA here is from genome assembly GCF_029890125.1 of Rhinichthys klamathensis goyatoka. Lineage (NCBI taxonomy): Eukaryota > Metazoa > Chordata > Actinopteri > Cypriniformes > Leuciscidae > Rhinichthys > Rhinichthys klamathensis. The sequence goes on from NW_026607065.1 coordinate 151,114, forward strand.
TTTTCTATAGCCCCTTTGCACAGCAGCTTTGCTATTTCGGCGTGAAGTAGGTGTGCTACTTCCGCATTCACTATCGTCGCGGTCCGGGCTCGAAAGCGCGGGGGACGGCGAATGAATTGAAGTGTATAGCCCTGCTTATTGTGCTCAGAACTCATTCTGAAATCCCTGGGATAGTTTCCCACGCAGCTATGTGAGCCGCTAGGGGGCGAATGGCCTCCGGGTTCAGATCGCCGCCATTTGCGGGCTTGTGAAAAAAGAGGGGGTTTGTCAGGCCTCGGCGGGACAAAAAAACACACTCTCTCCTTCTTTCGCCGGTGACGCATGCGCTCGGGGGCGCGCGCTCGCTCTCTGTACGTGAGAAAGCTGGTCGCGAGCTCAGAGAGGAGAGCTGCATAATTTTTTTTTATTTTATTTTTTTGTGCTGCGAGAGCCGGGAATCGAACACAGGTCTCTGGCGCGAAAGCTTAGGGTTTAGCCACTGAGCCACAGGGGAAACATCGTTAGCTTTAGTTGGCGCGAGCAGATAAGAGAGAGAGCGTCATCACAGTTTTCGTGTGCGTGTCGGCATTGTCTGCAGGCGTGCGTGTTATAACAGGCTCTCTACTGCAGTATAGACATTACCAGCCGCTCGAACTAGGAGGAGCTGGAGAATGTTTGAGAAAAAGAGGGGGTTTGTCAGGCCTCGGTGGGACAAAAAACCACACTCTCTCCTTCCTTCGCCGGTGACGCATGCGCTCGGGGGCGCGCGCTCGCTTTCTGTACGTAAGAAAGCTGGTCGCGAGCTCATAGAGGAGAGCTGCATAATTTTTTTCTGCTGCGCGAGCCAGGATCGAACACGGGTCTCTGGCGCGAAAGCTTTGAGTTTAGCCACTGAGCCACGGGGGAAACTACGAAAGCTTAAGTAGCGCGAGCAGATAAGAGCGCGCGCGGCAGCTTCCTTGTAACGTAAAGGAAGCTAGCCGCGGTTAGAACAGCAGTCCATAGCGTGTCCCTCGACCTCATTCTCAGACGCGACGGCAGTGAGGCTCGTGAGCGGCAGCTGCGCGTCGGTGAAGGGAGGCGGGGAAGGTGAAAAGCGAGGCTCGAGGGAGGCTTTCCGGCGAGCGCGTCGCTGTGGCTACAGGCTCCGGCTGCCTTTGGGAACGGCGCTTATCACTGCGCGGTCCCACAAAGGGCGAAGTGACTGCTTCTATGGTGGGCGCGGTAGCTTCCTTGTAACGTAAAGGAAGCTAGCCGCGGTTAGAACAGCAGTCCCTTGTGGCGTGTCCCTCAACCTCATCCTCAGACGCGACGGCAGTGAGGCTCGTGAGCGGCAGCTGCGCGTCGGTGAAGAGAGGCGGGGAAGGCGAGAGCGAGGCTCGAGGGAGGTTCTCCGGCGAGCGCGTCGCAGTGGCCACAGGTTCCGGCTGTCTCCGGGGCCCTACACGAGCCGCAGGAAATGCGAGGCATCTTTAAAAAGACACTCGCGCTCTTTTAGGAGTAAGCTAGAAGAGAATACAACAGAGTAAAAAGGATACGTCGCCGGATAGCGTAGCTCGCACGGATGGCTGAAGGTGGCGAAGACGGCCGGCTTCCTCAGCGCTGTCCTAAGCTGGCTGTTCGCTGTTCGACGGCGGCGGTGGCTTCTCTCAGATCCAGCGATGCGGAGAGCTCGCTGAAGAGTCGAAAAATCAGGGAAGTCAGCCTACAGCCCCTGCTTTTATACGCTAAGCCACACCCATTCTGGCGGGCTGTGACGCTATGAAGGCGCGAGCGCCCTTCATTGGGCATGACGTCACGCGGGGCTCACTGGTAGGCTGCAGCAGGGCAGCCAATGAGCACGCGAGATGGCCTGCTCTAGGTCTGCTAGCTGCTGCACTGCGTTGACAATGAATACAAAATTAAGGATAATTTTTTGGCTTCAATATCTCGAGAAGATGAATCTTTCCCGTAGCGTAAGCTAAACTTACGCAATACGAGAGAACCTCTCGTAAGAGAACGTAATGGCCGCTTCACTCGTCAGCGAGCAAACAAAATGAAAGATACAAGTTGTACACTGGTTTCTACTCTACTAATTCACAAAAAAACTCAGAAAATCTCTGTCACGCTCACTCTTTTTCTTCTCTCTCTCACGTAGGCCTACTTTTTTTTCTCTCTCTACACGTAGGCCTACTTTTTTTTCTTTCTCACACTCATCGCGTTGACTCCACCTACTCTTAACCCCCTAAATGCTGGTTTAGACCGTTTTCAGAAATACATTATCTCTTACCTAAACAATAAACATATAATAACTTTTAAACTGCTTTTAACATTTTTATCATAACTTTTTAATGAATTTCAACCTTTTTAATCACACTATGTATGATTATTAAATGATAGGCCTAAGCATCACTTATCACCTTTTGCATTTTTAACCCGGTTACACATACTTCACTCTTGAAAAGGCATTGTCTGTAAGTGTTTTCTAAAATCAATAATGTTATGAAAGTTCTTTGGAGTTTGTTATATATTGTGGTGTTGCATTTGAAGCAAATTGAAAAACTGTACAAATTGGACTATTGGAATGTTGTCTGCTATTATGTACTATTCTATATATATCTGAAAATGGATGTATCAGATGAGCATAAACGTCTTCTAAGTGTCTTGTAAGTTAATGTATTTCTATTGTTTTTTGCAGTTTTACACCGCTTCCATTAAATGCACTTGAAGTCAGCTCTGTCTTGGGTACTTTTTGGAGGAGTGTTAAGCTTGCTGCATAGCTGTATCAGTACACTAGTGAGGGCAGTAAACAAAAGAAAATGAAGAATGTCGGGACCAAACAGTTGTTTGTAACACGCGTCGCAGCTAGAACACAACCCTCACTCTCAAACAACGAAATATGCAGATGAGCATGAAGAAGGTGCACCGCTCTAGAATTTGGACCAGCGATCAGAAGACTAGACTCGCTCAAGAGACTGTGTGATCAACAAGGGGAAAAAATCAAGGAGACACTTGAACTGCGTTAGAACAGGTAAATATATTTAGAGGAATTGATAAATAAAATAAAGCAATATAAGAATAATAATAGGATAAGACAGTAAAATTTCAAAACATTGTCACATAACTCAAAAGAGGAAAAATAATAAATAATCAGAAAGACAGTAAAATTTTGCTCTGGACAAGTGAAAGTGTGACTTCTTTTTCATCTATATAGAGTTATTTCCTATTTAGGTTCAAGCTAATAAATTTAACTAATTTATTTTCCCTTTCTTTTATTTATATATATATATATATATATATATATATATATATATATATATAAAGCTAATTTTACCTATTTATACGACTGTTATAATTAACCTATTTAGTGCAAAGGATAATTTAATTTTAGCTACAATTTTTTTCACCCAATTACCCTTTAAATTCTCCTTTCAACTCTCGTCACCTTAGAAACAAAATGAAACAAATGAGAAAAACCAATACAATATTCAATCAGAATAAAATTTTTTAAAAAATGAAAATATAATAAAAATACAAAAGGACTTGAAACAATCAAAAATAAATAACAGCAATGGGGAAAATTGAAATCACACTAAGTCGAATTTAGTGCTCAACCAACAGTGTCAGTTTCTATCAGGTTACCGAATTTCAGCTTCAGTCTGATGATTCTTCCGCGAGATCCTTCTTCCGCAATTCAGGCTTAGTCAATACAGAAAAGAAACGTGTGCACAGTCCTACCACTCAGCTCATTTCCTTGATTCAAGACTCGGTCCTTATATGGGCATGGCTCGCCAGTTCCCGCTCACAATGGCTTCCTTTCTGATGTGCAACGGGGACAATAGACGTGCGAAATCTTCGTCAAACTCGTACAGCATCCAGGAATGTGCAACGTCCGTCTCAGAAAATGGACATGGAAAGGGGAAATATAATAAAAGTGTCCAAAAAGAAAACAAGGGAAAGGGAGGGGAAAAAAAACCCCAACCTTGCAAAAGACAAGGCCAAAGATATAATTAGTCATTTCTCTCAAAAATATACAACAATACAACATTTAATCTAAATATAAACACATTAAACATCTCTGACTTCAATTTCGTTTAACTTTTAACACATTAAATTCCCATAAATGTACTGAGAGCAAGTTTCAAATGACGCGCTTAGGCCTCATCTGCTCGTATTAAATGTGCGTCACGATCGGCCATTAACTCATAGCACGAATACACGACAAAATGTCGCCAGAATAATATCTGTTAACTGTTCAAAGTATTTTTAGCTCGGAAACATTAATTATTTGACCCATTCACGCAATATTTCTTCACATTTTAGACAAAATATTAACTCTTATAATCTCTTTTACATACGAATGCATATAACACTAGCATTTAATATTTAAACACTATTTAATCGACATTTAAACAAAGAAAACTCTTAGTGATAGAAAATATAATAATTTCGCTTAACAAGAGAACTCAATTTCTCGATGATGAAGGTTTTCAAAGGCAAACTCCTACTTTAGGCCCGAATCCTCTGCAGCCTAACGTGCAATCAGTCACACGTCCACCCGTACTCATTCACCGATGAAACTCAATCCTCACTTTAGTTTCAAAGTCTCTCAAAAGTTATTTCTCCAATACAACTGATAGTTATTCTCGGTTCTAATTCAAATTTCTTATCTCTTCAGAATCGCACCATCCGCTTCTCAAGATCGCGCCATCTGCTCTCCCTCTGGCAAGGAGTGTTTCATCATCTTACGTTTTGGCTCTACCCATTAAGGTGGGGCTCATTCTCTACTCATCAATTTAGAATAAAAATCTAAATGAATTTAAATTCATGCATTTTCTCATTTTTCCTCTTTCAAGATATTTAATAAAATAACTTTACATATATTCATGTTAAAGGTGCTCTATGTAACTTTTCTACTAAAATGAATCCTTTTTTATTGCCTGTGTGTGAAGGGGTTGTAATCACACATTAAAATGATTCACTTGTCGAGTTTTGCTATTACCTCTGAAGGCCAGTATTCCTATTTCTATGTGAAGTCTCCGGGTCGGATTTACCGTGAAATTCAACGGATGTGACGGGCATGCGCGCTCCCGAGCCTCTCTCCTTATATACAGTCTATTGTAGGCGGTCAGGGAGTTACGTCCGGTTAAAGGCGCACGTTTTTCGGCTTATATCTCAGTCAATCTTTGATCAATATTCCCAAGACTCTAATCGTTCGTAGTGCTGCACGGGGCCTTTCGAACGAGCCCACCCCCGAGGTCCAACTCGCCCGGCTCCCCGAGTTGTAGCCGTTCGAAATCGGGGGTCCCAGCGAACGGCGATCCGGTAGGGGGCATCCCCGAGGCCCGCCACTCTGGCGTTCGGGCAAGGGTTCCCCTGGGACCTCCTCCCCCGAATTTGAGCTCTCTGGGTCTTTGCGTTCCAGAGATACGAGCGATTTTCTTCTGAGATCGTGACGTCACCGGCGTCCGCAATTTTGCAGCGCGCCGAATGGTTTTCTTCTGATATCTCCGCGAAAACACCACCAAAAACTATGGATTTTATATGGTTCTTTACAGCTCAATTAGATGGTCCCAACGAGCTCGGTGCTCGCCGAATCCGTCTAGTATTCGCCGAGATATTTGTGTAATAGACGGTATTGTCTATGAGTTCGAGCACGAGCGCTCTTGTAAAATTTGGTTGCAATCTGAAACATCACCACTAGAGGCCACTAAAAGTTACATAGAGCACCTTTAAGTGTCAGTGTCTTCTTTTTTTTCTTTCTCTTTTTTTTCCCCTTACGTCAACAATGTCTCTTTAGTAACCTGGGTTACATGTTGTTACCCATATTCTTGAAAATATCTTCTTTTGTGTTACATACAGGTTTTAATTTTAGGGTGAGTAAATGATAACAAAATGTTTTATTTTTGAGAGAACTATCCCTTAAACAGTAGATTGTGAAGCATCACAATAATGAGTATCTGAACTAATCTGTTTTACACAAGAGGTGGATTTTTGTCACAACCTCATAACCTTGTTACAAGGCACTAAATTAAAAATTGTCAGTTAATCATTTCTTTTAAATACTTGATACATTTTTTTTTGAGAATGTTAAGTATCTTGTACTTGAAGTTTACATAATTGATCGTTATTTTCCTGTCTATTACTGTAAATCTGCTTTGAAACAATCTGTATTTTTATAAAGAGCTAAATAAATAAAGGTGACTTGACTTGACCAGCTTCCCTAAAAATAAGTGTTGTAAAGTGCACTTTTGCACTTTAGAATTAAGTAAACATTGCTGAGGTAGTTAAAATGATCCTTCATACATCTTTCAGTCTCTCTATACACTGGTCCACCTATCACCCATCTTTTGCATTCTCATTATTTTTGCTCGACACAGTCCTCCTAGGCTGTGAAAACAATTACAACCAGTACTTCAAACTTGTCAGCCCAAAGTATCTCTCTTCCCCTTCACTCCCTTTCTCTTTCTCTGTCCCAGAAGTCCATGCCTCATCCTTCTGCATGGCCCTTCTAGTTGTAGATAATGAGCTGGGATTGAGGCAGAAGAACTGTTGTGGAGTTTGAATTCTCATGCCTGCAAGCGGCTCTATCTGCTTCTCCTATTACTCCATGTTGCCTTGACTACTGCTTTAGAGTTATTTTCAGTGTGGGGGAATTAAAAAGAAAAAGTTCTTTGTTCAAAATCAGCCGTTTCCAATGCGGGTGACTTACAGTGAGATCAAATGTCAGCAGGCAGATGTACAGCTGAGGCAACTGAGAAAAACATTTCCCTCGCAGACTGCAGGCAAATTTACTGCTGAAGAAAAGAAAGAAGACACGGAACACAATTCAGAAATACAATGCATCATTACAAGAGCTAATCAATGGGTATTTGTGTATGCCAAAATTTCATACGAGTAAGAATGATGACTGAGCTTTAAACATAACAAGCTGGTTTTAATTGATAATTTAAATCTGACAACATCTTCACTAAAGACTCCGTAGGCTTCTCGTTTATTGAGCTTCATTTATGAGCCTGTAATTGTATTACTAACAGCAATGTTACGAGGCCATTATCACTACAACATTAATTTGCTATGTGAAAAAATATAGCTTTAAGCGAATGTGGATCAGTTCTGAATGTTCTTGGCTCTGTTTTACGTCATTATCACAGTAACCTTTATGGCATACACACTTTTCACCCCTATAGGCAAAATAACAGTGCCCCCTCTAATAATGGCCCCCAGTTCCTTTGTTTTATTCATTGTGCTCATCATACCTGATTTGAATATTTTTGTTCTTTATATGGGGGTACAAGAGGGAACATGACATTTGGAGCACATCCCTTAAGTGGGAAACATGGGAATCGTTCAGCCCACTGAGCAGCACCTTATTTTCTGAAGAACTGTTTCAAACCATTAGAACAAAATGGGATACAAAATATCTTTTTCTATTGAAACATATCACAAAAAAAAAGGTCAGGTCATTTAAAAAATACCTTTTTAAAACATGATTACAGGCTTAAATTGTATATTAAACACAATTAAACACACCCACATGTAAATCACAAAAGAGCCAAGTAATAAAGCATCAGATTCAGCAACAGGAAGAAGTCAAAATGACACGGCAGCAGGCGGTCTTCCTCCCCTCGGGCCACAGTTCTGAAGACAGAGGCTCCAGATGCGTTGTCATAAACTAAATCCTTTTGGGAGATAGATGGGAAGAGAAGAAAGGATTACATTCTCACCGAGATGGATAGTGCATGCTTGATTTCAGCAGGGCACAGTTGGTGTCGATGTTTTGGAAGAATCATTCTGTATTAAGGTCTCATCCACCAGCTGACTTGTAACAACTCGATTTTGGTAGGGGATATCACACCGTTTGTACTGAAAACTGCATTTCCCATTGCAACAGAAAGTTTGGCGTGACATATTGAAGGGCTCATCTCTTTAAATCACTAATCACAGCCGTGATGTTCAGAAAACCAGCATGATTGTGAATATTGCTTTATGCAACAGAACAATAAACAATCATTATAAAGCAGCTTACATTTTAGTGACAATATTTTCAGAGTTACTTTATCAGTTTCTGCTCTGCCAACAGACATGTTTCCAAACAAAGCCAAAGTACTGTTGCAGGTCTCCGAGCATTACACAATAGTGGTGCTTCATTCCTAAATGTTTTCATCCATTATGAAGATATTTTGCAACCTAAATGTATGTATTTAAACAATAACAATAAATTATTAATAATAACAATGTAGATAACTGTTTATATACTCTCACTACCTATCAATTCTACAAGTTACCATCAATGTTTTCTAAAAGGTAATTTGGACTTTATATATTATACAAAATATGCAAAGTTTGTTGAGACTTTTTTTAATCAAGGTCAATGTATTCTTTTTTTTTTAATGAATCAGTTGAGTAAACGATTCAATGACTCACTCAAAAAGACACTTTATTTTGAACAGTCGTTGAATTCATTGACTCACTTATAAACACAGTTATCATCTGAGTAGCAAAGAATAGTCCATGTTTCACCACATGTTATTCTGAAGAGGAAAAAAAAAACTTTTGTCAGATGACCAAATCACCAGTCATGACAGAAATGTTTCCTTATTGGATGGCTAGTATGTCTTTGATTTTATTCACGCATGTCACTTACATCAGTGAGGATCAGACAATCAGACATTTTTTTTATGTAAAAGGTGTACTGAATATACAGAGTATATGACCAAATCAATCAAGTTAAGAACAATTAGCAAAGATGAAACAAATGTGAATAGATGAACAATTTAGGAACCGTAAACCTTGATTTCTTCAACGTGAAATAACACTAAGCTATTTTCATTTTATTTTGACCTAGAGAAATCAAACTCTAAAAGATAGCAAAAGCAATTTTCCACATCCATCAGTGACATTCATATCTTATCTGTCTACTTTGCTTTATCTTCTGCTCAGTTACTCTGAGTAAAAGACTTTCTTTAGTTCAATGACCTCTCATTTATGCTATCAGAGTTACTGGTTCAATAAGACATAAGCTCTTCATAAAATTAGTTTCACCGAATATTATACCCAGTGTTAGTAGAAAGCACTTTCATAGATATCAATGAATCAAATGCAAGTGCCACCGAAGTCCTTTTAAAATATTTGGAAACATATTAAAGTGTGCATTTTTCATTAAAAATGTTCATAAGGTCTCAAAAAGTAAGTAAATTTAGCTCAATGTTTTCATGCAAAAGCCAAGATAAAGACTTTATAAAAAAATAGTTTCATTGCCAGTTACACACTCATCTGTGAGGCAGAAATGCATGTCAAAATAATGTCTGACTAAGTTAAACAACCAAATTGTGACGATCTGCGGCTGGAGTGCCCGCTTGAGCCTCTGGGGGGCACTCCTTCCTAGTTTATTGTTTTCATTATGTTTTCACCCTGGACTGATTATGGTTGATTTTACGCACCTGTGTTTTATTATCTTGTTTAGCGCACCTGTCTTAAGCCTGAGTGGCCCTTTGTACCATTGCTCAGTATTGTATGTGTCTGACTGCAAGCCTTGTTCCAGTTTCCTTGTTGTAGCAAGGTTCAGGGAAGAAGGAGGCAGGAACCGGCGGACAATCAAAATAAAACTTTATTTAAATGAAATAAACACAATACCTGCCAGCAGTCCCTCACGGAACTGCTGGCTACCCAAAATAAAATATAACTACCTGCAAGCAGGCCTGTTCCTCTTTCGATCATCCACTCCGTCGCTCCCCCTTTAATGCTTCCGCTCCTCCGTGAGAGATGCGAGACCGGTGTGCTTCACAGGTGCTGCTCATTAGCAATCGCACCACCGGCCTCGCGACGTTCTCTCACGTCCCTCGGCCATCCTGCTCACCACACTTGTATTCTAGTGTTTCGGTTACCTGATTATCTGCCTGTTCCCGGTTTCCCGTTTGCCTTATCCCTGCACGGATTTGATGTTTGTTTGGACTGCTTACCTGGTTTTGACTTCTGCCTGGTCTCTCGTACCTGTTTCTGGATCTTCCTCTCAATAAAGCCTGCATTTGGATCACCACTGTCCTTGTTCCATGTGCAGTTTCATGACAGAATACTGAGCCACTACTGATACAGCGGCTGAGAGGAACACGGACCTTGTTATGGATCCCACAGCGCAGATCGTAAGCCTCCGTCAAGGAGAACGTCCTCTCAAGGTTTTTGTGACCGATTTTTTGAAGCTCTCTCGTCAGTCCTACTTAGATGATTTCTGTTTAATGATGCTCTTTCGGGGAGGACTGTCTGAACCGCTCGGCTCTGCTATACCGTTTCCGAGTTCAAGCTGGACTCTTACCCAATATATTGACCTGGCCCTTTCCATGAGCGGTTCGCTTTTTACTGTGGATTTTTTGGAACTTTTGCTTCACAAAGGACCCGACGATTCGCCACTTTACAAGGTACCCACTGAATCCACGCATCAATTGTCTCCCGGTGAACCAGCGCATCACACGTGCTCCGCCGAGTTTGCGCTACATGAAAGCCCAGTTGAACCAGCGCTTCGTAAAGGGTCCGCCGTATCCACGCAACATGTGAATCCCGACGTTCTAACACTTCACGTAAGCTCCGTTATATTCCTGCCTCAAGAGTTTTCTACTGAGTCTGAGCGTGTGCCAGCCGAATCTAGTGAGTCAAGTGCCGAGTCAAGTGAGTCAAGTGCCGAGTCAAGTGCCGAGTCAAGTGAGTCAAGTGCCGAGTCAAGTGAGTCAAGTGCTGCCGAATCAAGTGAGTCAAGTGCCACCGAGTCAAGTGCCGCCAAATGAAGTGAGTCAAGTGCCGCCGAGTCAAGTGCCGCCAAATCAAGTGAGTCAAGTGCCGCCAAATCAAGTGAGTCAAGTGCCGCCGAATCAAGTGAGTTAAGTGCTGCCGAGTCAAGTACGTCCAGTGCTGAATCTAGTACAGTGAGTGATTCAGACCAAGTGATTGAATCAAGCAAAGTGACTCGCCGTCGCAGGAGGAGGAGGACTCGTTTGGCTCGCCAGGCTCCGGTGAGTGTATCCAGACGCCTCGCCCTGCCGGCCCCGCCTCTGCGCCTCTCCCTGCCGGCCCCGCCCCTGCGCCTCGCCCTGCCGGCCCCGCCTCTGCGCCTCGCCTTTCCGGCCCCGCCTCTGCGCCTCGCCTTACCTGCGCCTCTCAAGCTTCGGGAGCCTTTTCCAGTGGCGGTTTCCAGCCCGGAGGCTTTAGCTTTAAATTTCCCCAAGAACTTTTTGGGGGGGGGGGGGGGGGGGGGGCAATAGGTACCCTAAGAGGGCCATGGAGGTGGCATCTACGTGGACCCTTGCACTACCACCTACACCTGAGAGGGTCATGGAGGTGGTGCCTACATGGACCTTTGCACAACCACCTTCGCCTGAGCTTACCATGTCACTGGTCCTGTCCAGCCCTGTGCTCCCCACGTCTTGGTCCCCTGTTAAGTGTACTCTGCCCTGGTCCTGTGTTATGTGTACTCTGTCCTGTTCTCCTGTCACTTATGCTCCAGCCTGTCTTCCTGCCAAGCATGCTCTGCCCTGGCTACTTGCGGAGCGTGCCTCCCCGTGGTCTCGTGCCATGCTCTGGTCTCCAGGCCCCCTGCCTCTCCACGGGCCTGGCCCTCCACCCCATCCCCCGTCGACCTCCCTCCGGAGCTCTTAGGAGCGTCTGGAAGCCGCTCCTTAGAGGGTGGGTTATGTGACGATCTGCGGCTGGAGTGCCCGCTTGAGCCTCTAGGGGGCACTCCTTCCTAGTTTATTGTTTTCATTATGTTTTCACCCTGGACTGATTATGGTTGATTTTACGCACCTGTGTTTTATTATCTTGTTTAGCGCACCTGTCTTAAGCCTGAGTGGCCCTTTGTACCATTGCTCAGTATTGTATGTGTCTGACTGCATTACCTAGCCTTGTTCCAGTTTCCTTGTATTCTAGTGTTTCGGTTCCCTGATTATCTGCCTGTTCCCGGTTTCCCGTTTGCCTTATCCATGCACGGATTTGATGTTTGTTTGGACTGCTTACCTGGTTTTGACTTCTACCTGTTCTCTCGTACCTGTTTCTGGATCTTCCTCTCAATAAAGCCTGCATTTGGATCACCACTGTCCTTGTTCCATGTGCAGTTTCATGACACAAATGTAATTCATTGCTGCCTTACTCTTTATCTCCAAAGAATAGTTGAACGCCTTATATGTGGAGAAAGAACACATTGCCAAATGCTCTAATCAGAATAGAAAGACTTGGTCCTTCTCATCGATTTGTCTGAATTATTTGAGAACATACAGTTGCTGCCTGACAACCTCAAGACTAATGAGGAAAATATCGATTTTTCTCTCTTTGTTAAAGGGTAGCTTTTTTTTCATATGCTGAATTTCGAAACCTTGTAATTCATCTGTAATTATTATCTGTGTGTGAGTGATTGAACTTTTGGTAACACTTTACAATAAGATGTAATTTGTTAACATTAGTTAATTCAGGTATGAACTAACAGAGAACAAATTTTTATAACATACTGTATGTTAATATATAATATAATATAATTAATATTATATTATTATTTAATATGTATTAAAGGTTAATGTTAATATAATTTGTACAATTATAAATATAACATTTTTCTATGTTGGTTTTTGGCATTCCTGATTATTTTTAAGCAAGTCACAATATAAAATGAGTTTTTGCTTTCATAATAAAAAAAAAAGTGAAAATACTGAACCACACCTCGACCTTTCTTTGAAAAGGACATAGTGGAAACTACAATAGGAGTATTTATTGTTGCTCCGGGCACAGTTTGGTAGGCACAGATTCATTTGAACCAAATTTAATGGTTCTTTCCAAACATTAATCACATTATTCTACTTTAAATAAGAATTAATTGCTAAAAATCATATTAACCTTTATCAGATAGAGAATACAAGGTAAGGCACCAGGTAAAAAACACTCCATTGGCTCTCTCTCCATTACTTTCATGGCATGTTGCTGTGTCAGTTTCTTTGACGGAGCTCTTGTGCTGTTGAGAGGTGTGTTATTAAGCATTTAAATTTTGCGAAGCTTGTCCTTACAGCAGGCGAGTGATTAAATGCAGTGTCACTGTTAAATGCAAAGGGCAAAGGAAGCAAGAGTTGTTTTAATGAAAAATGCATTTTTTTCATTAAAACCATGCAAGTACTACAGTGCAGCCTTGCTAAACATGTTCTGTCACCACAACACTGAGCTGAGTTTGTTCAGCTTTATTATTAAACGTGTCACAACTGCCACATGCTCGGAAGCTTTTTTAAACATTTGGGGGGGGGGGGGATGTATTAGACCAGAAAATATCATAATGTCATCATAATGCTGATTGCAGATTCTTGCCTTTTATTTTTTATAAAACTGTAGGCATTAATATCTCAGATATGCACACAAAACAAAACCATAAATATAATCAAATGGTCTTGAATTTGGTCTACTAATGACAGCCAATATACTGCAACTAAGACTAATCAATTGCCACATAAACAAAAGTTTACAGGGCATGCATGTTTATGCAGGGACCAGCATGTTTCTATGCTGCACAACCTCTCCACTATCTCACTGTGAAAGCAAACCAGTAAACAAATTAGGAGATAAATGTTTTCCTCTCATTACAACGAAATGACTCAGCAAAACACCCTCAATCCCTCTCAAAGATGCTCCTCTTGAATTCATCTCTGCTACAGTTTAATAACAAATATTCGAAAGTCTTTTGATGTATACTGATTATGCAGCACTGATTGTATAAAGTTTCCTTTTCTATTTTTGTAATACTCCATTTTATGACATTTTGTGTTGCCTATATTCTGCTGATGTTTACCCAGATTTGTGGCTTCAAATATTAATGTTTTGTTTTTTTTATCACAAGTGTATTGCTCTGCCACTCTGTTGTTTTCATACATCTCTTCACAACTTCATACTGTTTGACTTGTGACACTCACAGTGACAGAAATCACACATTCACGTCTAATGGTATTGCTTTTTTTCTGTTCAAAAGTTTAAGGTCAGTCTCTTATGCTCAGCAAACCTGCATTTGTTTGATCAAAAATACAATAAAAACTAAAAAGAAATTTATTCCTGTGATGGAGAAGCTGAATTTTCAGCATCATTACTCCAGTCTTGAATGTCACATGATCCTTCAGAAATCATTTTAATATGTTGATTTGGTTTGCAAGAAACATTATAATGCATAATATTATTGTGGAAACTGTAATGTATTATCAGGATTCTCTGATGAATAAAAAGTTCAAAAGCACAGCATTTATTTAAAATAGAAATATTTCCAACTTCATAAATATCTGTACTCTCAGTTTTGATCAATTTGTTTGCATCTTTGCTGAGTATTAGAATGCATTTATTTATATAAATGTAAAAATATTATAAAAAACTACACCATTAGACCAACACATACTATACTGATGTAAAGGTTGTTTTCTTTCCCCTTCTGTGATCTCTTTTCACCTATATATCACAGAGTGAGTCAGAACTACTTCATCATAATCACCACAATTTAAACTAGGGAGGGAGGAAGTGATTCTTTTGTTTCAGGCTCCACTCCACCTTTCTGTCTTGATCTTCTGTCTCCAGAGCCCTAGAGCCTCTGTTCTTCACCTTTATCTCAGACTGTCTTTCACCAGCTTCCCCTCAGCCACGCTGTGGCTGGCGCTAAACACATCTCAGTGATACCAGTGCTCATCAGCCACAGAATTCAAGCAGGGTGGGAGGAGGAGGAGAGCATCTCCAGAGGAACTGCCAGGAATAATAGTCATTTTGCTCTTCTGCAGTCTCCAGTCCAAGGGCAGCTCACCACGGACTGATAGATTAATTTCTGCAAGAAATAATTGGAAATGTTTCCATTCCCTTGTTCTTTTTTCCCTCTTTTGAGATAGTCAGAAACTTTGATGTGCATTCACACGTGGAATGAAACAATGAAGCAAAATTTCTCTGAGCCGCTGAGTGTATTGTTTTGAACCATCTTCAAAGTACAAAAGTGTTTCTGCAATAAGTTCATGCCTTACGTTACAAATATAGGTTTTATGCCATAAAATTTACGTACGAAGTCTTGGAAAAGCAGTTTAACAAAATTAGCTTGAAAGAGTCTCATGTTCCAATCAGATGTCAAACTACTTGCTCATTACCATGTATGATGTTTTTAAAGTACATTCGATATCTGTCTGTCAAATCTAAGACCTAACAGACCACACCATTCTATAGAAGACCTATAATAACTGGAGAAAGCAATCTGTTGGCATTCCCATTCATCTCAATGGCAGTTCAACCCTGGACTAGTCAAACTAGTACATTAGTTTACCCCCATGGGACTAACTTGATCACGCTAACCAGCCAAACCCAGTTACAGTAAAACAACCCTATTCACATTTCAATCCCACCCACACCTTGCTCTTTAAATTGAGTAACACTAAAGGTATTCGGTGATTGATTGCATGAGATTTTGATGTATTATGTGAATAAACATCATCCCTCTGATGTAACTGCATTATTCTCGAGCTGCAGTCTTTGTGACAGTTTATTAGGTTTGTTATTGAGTCCATGTGTCATTGTCGGAGGGTGCTCTTCAGGCCCAGCATTACATCTGTCACTTGTGATTGCTGATGTAAGCTATGCTGAAAATGAATGCCCGAGCACTCTAGCATTTGTCTGTCATTTTCTGTATACAGAGTGAAGAACCTTGAAACTCATGAATTCCAATAGTTAATAAACAGCAATTCCAAGAGGGTCCTCGCACCATTAGTGCTTGAGCCCTAACCAGGGAAGACTGAAGTTGTATGAAATGATTAGCTAAATGTCATATTTCAATGCAAAGATTCCCCATATGATTGTAATCAAGGGTTTTCTTAATTCAATGCGTTTGATGCAGCATAGATCATTAGAGCAGTACATAAAATGAGACATTTCTAAGAACTGAAAGCATTGATGCTGTCAGGTCTGCTGGAAATACATTATAAATGTGACATTGACCCCATTTATAACAAATAACCTCCACAGACCACAGAGCATTTGTTGTGTAAACACCAGTGGAGGACAGTATCAAAGTATGTGTAGTTCATTACTGTACTTAAGTACATTTAATCAAGTATCTGTACTTTACTGGAACCTTTTTAGTTTGAGAAACATTTATTTTTACTTCACTACATTCCACAGCATAATAGCACACTTTTTACACCACTCTCGGAACTCCTCTTAAGTCATGCATCACTACTCACACGAGCCACGAGAGTCCAGAGTCCCTTTCTGCCAGGAGTCAGCTTCAGGGTTCCCATACCCAGGTCCAGGAAGGCTATTTCTGCAAGTATGGATCTGGTTTCCAAGTTACCCGACCCTCCAATAATGTCAGTACAGGTAGCAATGAGAAGGGACTTTGTTTCTCAATGCTCGACAGCTCCTGTCACGACCAATGAGTCCATACCATATCCCTACGAATGAGCCAGTGAAGTCAATCTTGTAGTTTCACCCTGTCCAGAGTCCTCTCCAGCCCATGAGCCCACCAAAGCAAAGCAGAGTCTGCTCCAGAGCTCAATCCCCTAATCCTCCACTTCCTTCAGTATGGGCACTACGTTGATCCCAGAATTAAGAAAGAGACAAAGGAGGAAGAAGGGGTCCTCTCCTACATCCCCTGATGGGATCTAAAATCCGGCGGCTCTCGAGTCTCGTCCAGCGGTGTTCTCTACCTTGTCTCCCAAAGAAATTTTGGCGGCACAAGCTATCCGTCCAGGGCCATAGAGGCCAATCATAGCTCCCTCATCACGGCCACAGAGGCCGATCAAAGCTCCCTCGTCTCAGCCATAAAGGACGTTCTGGTGTCTCAAGTCTCAGCCAAACTGCTTCTAGTTCTCTCGTCTTATGTGACCCAAGATATTTAAAACCAGAGAAACCTCTCTGGTCCTCTCTACCTTCCTGGTCCTCTCTACCTGCCCTGTCCTGGTAGTTGCCTCCGCTGCCTGCTGGCCACCTAATCAGTGGGATCTACCCTGGCTCCCTGAATCATCTGCTCTGCTTTGGTGGTCTTCTGCTCCACGAATATTCAGCTTTGTCAGCTCGGCTGTGGCGTTCTTCTGCTTTACCGTGGGTGTCGTCAGTCCCATCTGCTTTGCTGTGGTGGTCTTCTGCTCCGCTCTGCCCTCCGGGACCAGCTGGGGGTCCTAGCATTCCTCCTGCTTATCACCTGCACCTGATCAGCACGCTCATCACCTTATTAGTCACCGTCCCACAGGTGGGACGTTTGCCATTATATTTTTACAACAATGATATCTTAGTAAAAACCTTAAGTAATATTGACAAACTATATATCATTTGAAAGCTTACAATCTCTAGTTTCCATATTTGGTGACTGATTTTCAAAATAAATTACAGAGGAGCCTTAATTTATCAATTTGCAACAAGAATATTTTCATACTCCTAAGGCGTATTCAGACCTTTATTTTGACATAGCAATGAACATGAAAAATCATGAAAAAATGGTAGAAACCTCAGTTTGTTTTCATGCCAAGAGTTCAAAAGATAGCATCCGTTCAATTATTTTAGAAAAAAAAAGGTCTGAAAATGTTTTAAATATAAAGAAAAAAATAATTAATTCACCATTTGTGATGTGGCAGCGAGGTATAACGCACATGCGTGTTCTTTGTATGTGTTTCTTAGAGGTTGAATTCATATCAAAATCTGCCAAACTTCCCATACTACTTCTGAATAGGATGTCTACTTCATGAATTGTATGAAAATTGTGGAAATAATGGTTCAGATCACTCAAAACACATATGGAAATGAAGGCGCCCTTGGGCAGTAATGGAGTCTAGTTGTGACCTAGTGAAAAAGTTTGGTACTGCGCCTAAACAAAATCTGAGATATCAACCTTTTTTGAGATATCAACCTAAAATTTTAAACACAACTTGTTCAGATTTTTGCCTTTGATTTTTCTGCAGTTTTAGAGTAGCCCAGGTTTTGAAAATATATATTTTATATAAAATATGAATAATTCATTATTTTACATTGTTCAACTTTTTTTCTGTTTTACTTGTTTTAAAGAAGACATTTGGCAGATTTTTGTAGAAGTGAAATAAATTAAGACCAATCTTACGTCTATATTCCAAAGCATTCTTGAATTACAACCATTTAAGTTCAAAATGTGCATTTTCATGTCTATTCAAAAAAAGGGGGTGACACTTAACAGGTTAAACACACACAGTCAGTGACCTCAGTCACACAAATTGCCTGGTCTACAACTACGTTTACTTACCTGTGAGATATTTACCTCCTGTGATTTCTACAAGTTCCTGTATCCTTGTTCCCTCGTCAGTTCTCAGCCTCCTGCAATCCTCCAGCGTTCCCGCTATCCCTGTAAGACAAAGACATTTGTTGTTAATCAGTCACCCTGACAGTAACTAAAGCTGGGGACACACTTAACGACTGTGTGGCGAGCAGGACGAGGCTGAGGGCAGTGAGAGAGCGGCGCGATACTAATGAGCGACACCTGCGCGACGCACCCCAGCAAACATTTGGACGTTTAATGACCGTTGAAAAGACGTCCGATTGACACGTCCCGTCGTGGTTGAAAAATAGTTCCAAAATGAAAGTTGAACAGACGTCTTCGACGTCATCTGACCGTGAATTCCACGTCTCTTCTGCGCGTCCCTGGACGTCTAAATGCGTCGTCATTTGTGTGTTTAAATGTGTTGCTGCATAATTTAAGTGTATATATAACCCTTTCACACGTACGATCACACCGGTGTGATCAGTCTTGGCTGGTCCCTGGAGCGTACGATCACACCGGTGTGATTAGAACGGTCAGTGCATCACGTGATCAACTGCTAAATTCAAACGTGCTTTCGCGCGTTGGCTGGCGCTGAGCCAGAGACGGATGCACTCAGTGCTGTCATATATCACAACTATTGAGTGTTTTCAACCACATAATGTTTATTTTAGGTTTCAGACATTTAAATACACATAAGTACTAGCAAAACAAGTATTTTGAGTTTGTAAAATACACACTGATGTCTATGGAATCGGCAATAATAATCCTTTCCATTATAATAAGACGGCACATTTTATTCATATCAGATAGGCTACACATTGTGTAAGTAGCTTTACATTTGACCCTATTCTTCTCCCAGTTCACCGGCCACTTACTTTCATGTATTTCGTGAGAAGTGGAGGAATTGAAGTGTTGTAAATCCAACAGATCCGATTCTCTGAACTGTAAAACAAACTAAAATGGCGCCGCCCATTGTGCATACAGCTCAACTAACGCGATCGTTATAAAGATGTTTAAACATCAAAATCCATCCACTTGCACATATTTGACAATCGGAATATCAGTGTTTCATGCTATAGCTAATACATTTGTTAATATTTTTAATAAAAAAGGAAAAATGACATAAAAGCAGATCATCACTCATTCAGCGCTGTGTTGTGGTTGCGCTGTGTCACGTGACAAGCAATGACGCATCACCATGGAAACATTAAAGTGACAAGTTCTAAATAACGGTCGCCTTGAAAAACTCACGCTGGGGGGTCAGTTAGAATGTTTTAAAGGCACACTATGCAAGAATTGTACCTTAATATAACAGCTTCAAAGTCATTTCGGTGGTAAACAAACTCACAGTAGGGCGAATCATCCTGGTAGTAAAGCTTGGGGGGGACGCCGCTGTAAAAACCAGCAATGCAAGTTTGAGAGGAGCGCCCCCGACAAATCTCGCGAGAATAACGACATGCTTTACGGCAACGACGTCACACACATCAACAACAATATATGAAGCACGAAGACACTTGCGTGCATTTCAGACGTGATACTCGACGATGGAAAAAGCAAAGAAAACACGGTCGGAAGACACTAGGAAAAGGAAAAATCTGACCACGTGAGGAACTGGAAAAGAGTCCCTGATTCGCCCTCGCTATGTGTGTGCGTGTTGTGTGAGTGAGCGCGGCTGATCAGCCGCCAGCTGTTTTGAATGAGGATGTCATATATATTGTTTTTTTTACCTCGTCCTGTCTATGTCAGATGGTAGTTGAGGCTACCAGGGTTCTACTCACCGTGTTCTCCTGCATTCCACTCCTGTACCCATGCAGTGGTTTCCTGAGATTTTCCCGGAGAAATTTCTACCTGTTCCTGCATATGTGTCTGCCCACTGCGTCCCTGTTTTTCCGAGCCTGAGTCTTCTTCTGCCTGCTTCCATTTTGACCCACACGGCTATCTACTATTGTGCTCAATAAATTACTGTTTACTCGCAACTGAATCCTTTGAGTATTTCCTTCAGAGTTGTGACAGTCCCACTCGGTCGGGCTTTCACTAGTTGGCGCGAGCTAAAAAGCAGCACTGGATGCAACAGCGATGCTGACCTGGCTATCTTGTTGATAGACTAGTAAATAAATCTCTTATTTCTAAACTTGTTTGCGTTCTATGTTGTTGCGCTTGCTTGTAGTATGTCATTTTTTTACGATGCTGTTCATTCATCCATTGTTGATAATTAGACCTGTCCAGTAATTTCCACATGTCTAGCTAGCTATTTACGACAGTGCAAGTATTCCACAGCGACTATAGGGGTCGCTGTTTGACAAAAACACAATTTCTGCATGGTGTGGCTTTAAACATACGTGTGAAAGGGATAAGCCTGCATTTAAAATAATCACACACATATTGTGTAACATCGTGAAAGGCAATCACGTCTTGAGGTTTACACATCTTGACAAAGGTTCTAAAAAGGTCCAAAATTGGTCCAGTCAGACCTGAACGTCAATTAAACGTTTTAATCACGTGTACATCACAAACAAGAACACATTATTTGTGCACATAAGAAAAAAAGAAGCATGTTCTGATTTAGCACAACATTTTATTGATCTTGAACAGCCAAAATTTCTCTTAATTTTTTTCAATGTTTAACATTTGTTAACCAAACTAAAATACCAATTACAAAATACTGAATTATTATATAAAGGGATACTTCACCCAAAAATGAAAATTCTGTCATTTACTCACCCTCATGTTCCAAACCTGTATGAGTTTATTTCTTCTGCTGAACACAAAATAAGATATTTTGAGGAATGTTTGTAACCAAGCAAATAGAGCAACCATTGACTACCATTATTGGAGAAAGATTATTATGGTAGTTAATGGGAAGCGACATCTGCTTGGTTACAAACATTCTTCCAAACATCTTTGTGTTTAGCATAACATACAGGTTTGAAGCATGAGGTTGAGTAAATGATGACAATTTTCATTTTTGGGTGAACTATCCCTTTAAACACATTGTTTGGCTCATTTTTTTGTATCCACCAGCTCTTCCTGGAGTGTGTTTCAGGTGTTCTGCCATTGCTGCATCAATTTCAGAGTCTGTAGCATTTGGGCTCCAGCTCTTCACAGCATCTAATGGAAGAGAATATATATATATTTTTTTAAATAAATAAAATTATAAATTTGAGGTAAATGATATGCACTTATTTTCAAAATATTTTTATGGTCAGCTAAATTTAAAAAAAACATGGAACAAGATGAATGAATCATGAATGAAACATTAGAAAAAAGGTAATCAACTTGCATTACATTTTATTTTATTGTATAAAAGATGTTCTGCTTTTATTTTTAAAGCAGTTACTGAAAACATGTTAAAATCCAGCTAAACATTTCATTCCATTTCGGATAATTTACTTTCTGAAAGAAACTCTCAAAAGGCTACATTAATAAGTTACAGTAATAACTTTGACTGTATCATTAAACAATATACTTAATACTATGGTATACCGTTGTATACGTTCCAAGTAACTTTTAGCCTACTGGCTAATTTTAGCCAAACTCAGTAAATTTCAGTTGACAATGTGGGCATCATTTCTTTCGGTTCATTCATGTCAAACAAGTAAAACTCAAGCACGTTAATCCAATAATACAAAATGTTCTTACCCAACAGTAGATTTTTAATAATATCGACACAACTCCCTCTTCTCCTCGTGATTGTTCAAAGTTCCAGAATCTATGGGGAGAACGCGTTAACATCTCGCGAGATAATCTATCCCATCGCAGGATTTTGTAATATCGCGAGATCTTTTGTTATATTGGCAGCACAGTTTATGGTTTGGGCCATTACATCCAACTCAGACATAAATGGTGACCGGGTATATTTCTGTTTTACATGTATATGCATACATTCCAAAAAAAATTACAACGAATACATCAGGTAGGCTACAACAGGTTGAAATAATGATATGCAGTGGCTTTGCAATCACTAAAACCACACTGGGCACTTTGTGATTATAATTTATTTAAACAAGATAAAGTAAATATATTTACTTTGTATACAAATCGTGTATTTCATAAAGATAATTCCTGATAATGGTTTCTGTCTTGCTAGACTAGACGTGCAAAAGACGTCAGTGGACGCCTTCACAACCTCTTAAAAACTACTCGGGCAATTAAATTAATTATTGCAGTATTAACCATGCAAGGATTAAGCACAGCTTTTGCATATTTCACAAGGATTTCATAGAGGGTTATGATGGACTGTAAATGCACGTGTAAAAAAAAAACGACGTCCTCTCACCCGATACACTATATATTGAACTACACGTAGCTAAGGGTGTATTCACACCAGGAAAGTCCGATAGTTCACTTGCTTTGGTGCGGACCAAATACATTTTTTTTTTTTTTTTTTTTGGTACGGTTCGCTTTCACACTGCTCTTTTTGCAAGTGAACCAAAATTTGTAAACAAAACCACACGTGTGCTAAGGTCGTCCATTCATTGGACAAGGATTCTCAAGTAGGTAAATCAGGAAGTGCAAAAAAGGCTTAACGTAAATTAACGCAGCATCATCCTTGTATTGTAACTATCGTTACATTATATGAACTGCAAATGTTTTTTTTGCATCTTTTTGCATCATTTTTTTGCATCTTTTTGCATCTATTAGACTAAAGAGAACGCTCTGTATGTGAATGTCCTGATGCACACACTCATTCATTCCATTCCAATGATGCACACACGACGCGCAGAAAGACGCGCAACAGATGTAATGTAGTAGGCTACAACAGATCACTTTCCCATAACGCTACTCCGACTACGGAAGCCTGTTAACTCAAAGGCGCAGTGCTTTCTTGCAATTGGGTCGGTTCATGTTCACACCGTAAACGAACCGTACCAGAGTTTGTTTGGAACCGTACCGAGACCACCTCTTCAGCTGGGTCTCGGTTCGGTTGTTTGGTCCCCACCTGAGTTCGATTGCTGTATTCACACCTGCCCAAAAGGTCCGCAAACGAAACTAGAGTTCGATTCAATCTAACCAAACAAGGCAGGTGTGAATACACCCTAAAAGTCAAAATAACAATTATACATGCAACCCCAGAGAACTGTAGACATGTACAAATGTATCTGAATGCATTTTTAGGAAATTTTCTGTGTTACATATTTTTACCGATTTATGCCGTCCTACCGCGACTATTTTTGGCCAGGGACACGATATTGCCGTCGGACCAATGTTTGCTGGGAGCGGTCTCATATCTCTCACGGAGGAGTGGAAGCATAAAAGGAGGAGCGACGACAGTGGAGATCGAGAGAGACCAGGCCTGGATTTTATTTGATGTTTTGTTTTATTGTGCGTGACAGCAGTCGTCCGAGAGGGGCTGCTGTCTTTTACTTTCGTTTTGTATTTGTTTTGTTTTTGGTATTAAATTCTTTGAATGTTCGCCGGTTTCCGCCTCCTTCTTCCCAAAACATCTAACCTTGTTACAGACTGTAAGGCCGATTATGAATGTAATTTGATACCTATTTCTGATCATGCCCAAACCCGCTGAGTCAGAGACAGTTTCTTTCAGTCGGTGTTCACAGTCACTGTTTAAAATCTGCTCCAGTCGTTGGAAACAGTCTGTAAGTGTGTTTAGTTCAGTCTTAGAATGTTTCAGCTAGTGTGTTAAGTGTGTCCCCGGCATAAAAGGTGTGTGGTTCTCCCATCTCTCTCTCACTCACACAAACACACACACACACACACACACACACACACACACACACACACACACACACACACACACACACACACACACACACACACACACACACACACACACACACACTCTCTCACTCTCACTCTCTCTCTCTCTCTCTCTCGTCTTATATCTCCTGACAATATGAGAACATTTGTTTTACTGTAAATAGCTCTTCTGACAACATTTTTGAAAGCCACTGCTGTCTGCTGTAACACACACATTGATACCATGACCACAAACTTATTTACATATTAATTAAACAGCATTATCATTACTTCAATATGTTAATATATTGTGCATTTTATCTATAATTGCTGTTAATTGAAAGTAAATGATTCCCAGTCCCTTGAGTAACTTGCTCGGTGATTACTTCTGATCAGCATGTGTTTATAGATATTTTTATGAGATATTTTTTTCAATAATTCTTGGCCTGTTTTTCTCACAGTGGCAATGGCAAGATTCCTAAAATACTACAAATTAAAGCTACTTAACTGAACCACTATGATATTGTGCATGACATTACAAGCAAGGGAAACACATTAAAAAAATAAAGGAAAAATCAAAACAAAGCTTCAGAAAGATAATGAGTGAACCAAAGAGAGTTATCATTTATCCATGCTCCATTTAAACCAGTTTGCTAAGGATATTATCTGATGAGTTTACAATTACTAAGCCAATGCAATTTTAATTAAAGAGATCGTAACCCAAAGATGAAAATTTGGTCATCAAATACCCTCATGTTGTTCCAAAGCTGAATTACCTTTCTTCTGTGAAACGCAAAATGAGGTTAATTTTTGGGTGTACTATACCTTTAAGATTTAAAGTATACACAACAAAGGAAACATCTTTGTGACACAGGGTTGACATTATGTGAATGTGAACCTATTGGCCTTTTTTTATGTCTCACCTTTTCTCTCTCTCAGGAGTCACTGAAAAATATTTCAGGTTTGTATCATATAAGAACTCCAGCCAGTTCTTGTTGGCTCTTTGTAATAATTCACTATTGATTTTTAGCTTTATAAGCTCTCCGTTCTATTCCATGACATTTTCAGCAGAGAATGATTCTTAAGGAGGAAGCCTGGGGTGAACATTCATCAATAATCTCTTCTAAAGTTCCACCAAAGCACCCTCTCTCTCTCTCTCTCTCTCTCTCTCTCTCTCTCTCTCTCTCTCTCTCTCTCTCTCTCTCTCTCTCTCTCTCTCTCTCTCTCTCTCTCTCTCTCTCTCTCTCTCTCTCTCTCTCTCTCTCTCTCTCTCTCTCTCTGAGTAATTTCTGTTATGCAGTTCATAACTTATTATGATATTGTAAATTATTCAACCCCCATTGCAAATCAGGTTTATTGAGAAAATGTACAGACTTTCAGCTGTTCGCAATGAACAAATCAAACAAAAGTAATTAAAATAGCTCAACACAACAAATGTTTCAGCCCGTTCTCATCCCAAGGCGGCATACATTTCGTTGAAATCTTACGCACATGGCATCCTTTAGCGTCAATATGAGACGCAGAACCCAAGGCATCATAAAGGTGACGCTTTTGACATTTCGTCTAAATCCGACGCACATGGCATCCTTTAGCGTCAATATGAGACGCAGATCCCAAGGCGTCATAACCGTAACCCTACACCAGACCTAAACCTACCCATAACAGTGCGTGTTATATTGACGCTAAAGGATGCCATGTGCGTAAGATTTCGACGAAATGTCATATGGCGTCACCTATATGACGCCAAAGGATGAGAATGCGTTGAATGTTTCTAGTGGTTTCCCCAAATTCAACTGAAAATGTAACTTTTAATTAATTATTCAAACTTTCATGGCAAGCATCTTTACTTAGTAGAACACCCCTTATGACCTGACCTGCTGCAAACAAGATGTATAACCCAACCCTATCTCATTAAATGCATCTCTATTGCACACATTGTGTTTATTGTGCAATTTTTACGCGGAAAAAGAGTTTTTACGTGCATATGATACACACTGTAAACAAATTGTGCTCTCCAGCGCCTCGCTTTTTCAAATGCGCGTTGCATCTACGGTAGCCATTATGTACCAAAAAGCTATGACAGGATGTCTTCTAATAGCAATTTGTCGAGTGTTCCTTTGGGTGAACAGGTTTGTTATTTCAAACAAACAGCAACTTGACACAACGAACAAACGAATGTTACAGTATGAATTACTGACTGTGAAAAACATGAACTATTGTAATAAGTAGTTATGCCTTCATTATTCGTTATATTTTCTGAAGTACGTGCATTGTTAGATATCATCAACTTTTAACTATAAATGTTCATCTGTCTTAAATAAAGTACACAACCAAACAATGAAAAAAAAGCTTGTAATTAAGACTGTAACATTGACTTACCTGTCGAGAAGAAAGCAGGCAACTTCAGCGTCTCTTTTGAAATCTTTCTCCTGCATTAGCTCTATCCACCTGGAAAAAGCTATCCCGACATTAACTGGTGTTTTTTGTAATCTCCGGTCATGTTTCCTTTTACAATCTATTTTGGACTTTTCTGGCAACGAGGATTTGCAATGCAGCCTTTTAAACTTGCCGGGGCAGTGACAAGCGCCTCTCACTGCTCTGCTCCTCCGCTTCCAGGCCCGTCGGAACAGGACAGGCAAACCAAGCAATTGCTTGGGGCCCCGAGCTGGACTGGGGCCCCAAGACAACGACTGTTTAAGAATAAAATGCAACGACAAACTGTGAGCGCCCCTTTGATAGTCAATGCAGTAAAGTGCAATGACACTGTTATCGGAATCCCCCTCAAGGGGGCCCCCTCAGTAGTCGCTGACAGCAGCCAGCCAACCACGCGATCTCTGCTACCGGCAAAATACAAACCTCCTCGGGAGTTATCATGAAGCGGAATTATGCTTCAGGAAGCCAGAAAAGAAAGAAGAGAAAGGAAGAGAAGGTTAAGAAAAATACCAGATAGTGGTAAAGTAATAAATTACACTGCATAAAAATAGCTCTACTTGTCTTGTACAAATGGTGTAATTTTGCAGCAGGTAACATTAGGCTAGCAAAAATATGTTTATGTTAGCTACCTGCCTGACGGCAAATGCTGCTTGTAACGAAGAGTTAGTGCAAATTTTTTTTCGAACGGACGGAATATGGTTAACGTTACATACTGAATATGTTTTTTAACGGTTTAAGGAGTTCCAGAATCACTGTTTATCGTATTTAATGACATGACATTGCTATAGCTAATAATAGGTTTTGATGAAAGTGGCATAGCATAACTATTCCACCGTGATAATCTATTTACCAATGGGGGTTAGGAAAACCACACAATAAATTCCGCGCATCAAACATTAGCTTGGGATGTTTTTTAAGCATTGGTAGTGAAAGCAGCATCCCTTCCCTTCTAATATCAAAATATGGAAATGCTAACATATCTTTAAGTTTTCTGTAACACTTTATAATAACAATCATTAATAGATGGTAAATTGGTAGTTATTTAATATTTAGTTAATTGTCATTTAACTGTTAGCAAACAGTCTTTTTACTTAATACATAATATGTAAACTTTACTTATCTATAAACATTATTTAACCTGAAAAAGGCAGAGGAACATGATTGGGGGGGGGGGGGGGGGGCTTGGGGGGCCTCCATGTCCATTTTGCTTGGGGCCCCCAAATTCCTTCAAACGGCCCTGTCCGCTTCTGCTGCTTTCGGTCACGTTAAGCTGGCTCTGAACAAAACGCGCTGTGGAAACGCGTTGGCCTAGTACTTTTTGTCCCTCTCTGCTATTATAGTTTTTCAAGATGGCGGAACTACATGGAAGCCTCCGAGGACCTACCCGTCCCATGTATATAAAGATAATAAATTCTTCGTTTACGAGGATAAGTCAGATAATTGGCAGAGGTATTTGTACACCATTGAGGACATATTTATGAATAAAAATATTGATTTTAAATAATAAAATGCATTAAAAAAGTACACATTGTCCCTTTAATAGTGGACAAATGCTATAAAAGGAGAACGGAATGGAGGTACGCAGCAAGCTAACAGGTTTGATTAAAAGGACAGGAAAAATTATGCATTAGTGCACAAGCATTCGCTGAAAACCACTGAGTACAGTGACTAAAAAACAATATTTTACTGCTGCTGTTATTAACTGCCTTTATATTTAGTGCTTCACTTTGTAAACACCGTTTAATTTAACCTATTTCTGCGGTAGCGCTATTTTAATCCATCACTTATGTTGCGAGCGAACTGATTGTACAACCTGATGCTTGAAACAAAATACAGACATCCCAAGTCTCCCGGAAGTTCAGGGAGTCACCCGCATATTGATCATAGACAGTAAAAGAAATGGACACAGCGACCCCATAGACTTCAACGGAGAAAAGTGAAGTCAATTAGAAGCACTCACTTCCTGATTGCCAAGCGCACTGCGCAGGCTCAAACTGAGCTGGACGACGTAGATGTGACGTGAGCAACCTGTCTCACAGTTGTACGTCTTCTAGTAGCTGTGCCAAGAGGAATCTGAATCATTCCCTTCCGAATCTTGCAGAGCCGGAGAGAGTGAGTATTAGCTGTCCATGAGCTCGCAGCAGGAGCAACTTTATGACTCTCTATGGGCTTCTCCCTTGACTTTATGCCTCCACGTCCCCCCGATTGCGTGCGAGCTTCTACTTCTGTCTATACGGTAATTTCTTTACTGTGCGACGGAGAGTCGCGTGTTATGATGCAATTGTTAGCCTATTTTTACAAAAACTGCTTCTACGGGGCCATAACGTAAGATACAAGGTAATGGAGCCTTTTATACATTGTCGTGTTTCTTTAGAAATAAACAATGGACAATTGGAGTCTTTAAACGCCTCAGATGTAAAGTTATTCGCTGTCAAAGTGACGCCAAAATGAATGGGAGTCAATGGAATGCTAACAGCAGGTGAAGGCTTGCTAACCAATGGCGGCCCCCGGGGAGACTTCAGTGTCCGGCTGGTGGATTACCCCCTTGATATTGATAGCAGCTCCCTGATGCCCGCAAATTAACTCCCGGAATCTAGAGCGCGCAAGCAAGAGCGCGCATGCGAGACAGAAGAGACTGTGCTCCAAACCGTGTAGCGCGCGCACACGGCAGAGCGGCGAGGGAGAGGCCGTTTCTCAATACCAATTACGCAAACTTCGGACTTGCGTCCTTGGTAGTTCAGACTTGCCAAGTTCGACTCAGGAGAACGAACTCCCGAGGACGCGAGTCCAGTTATTCTGCAAATGGAACAGTGGTTCTTGATCGCGTCACTCAGCACGCTCTGGCTACTCCGGTTATCTCTTTATGTATATTTTAGGCAACAATAAAACGAAATATGCTACAATTCTGCCTCTTTTCGTCAACAATAAAACGAAATATGTTATAAAACACCACTCTGCCTCTTTTCATTTAAAAATCTTAAACATAGTAGCCTAATGGCCATGTGGTTCAGGCAACGCATACATTATCTTCACTGTATATATTTATAACAACATGAACATGATCTTTTTGTTTTCATTTTAAATATGAAACATTATTGATTTTTATTGACATTTAACAAACAGAGACAGGGTTGTGTCATTTTATTTTATTGTACATATAGTGAAGAGAATGTTAAAATAAATATATATATATATATATATATATATATATATATATATTTTAAAGTTAGTCTCTTTTTGTTAAATGTCAGTTTTAATGATCAATAATATCTACAATGATAAATAAGGCAAACACTTCAAACATAAGTAAGCTCTCTAATAGGCAACAAAGTTAAAGTATAGCCTAAATATATAAAGTTATGAAACTTCACTTTGCCCTCAGCCAAAAAGGATTTTTTTGCCATGGAACAAACAATAGTTTAATGAGACCAAAGATCGACTTATACACAAGACGAATTATACGTCAAGTTTATCCACTAGACTAGAGACATCAGAGCCAGCGGCAAACGTCAGAAGCACTAGCCGAGGAAAAGCTGTTCCAGTCGGGGTTGATGAGCGTAGAACACCCGCGGTGAACGCCTGGATGTCACAACTCCGAAAACGTCAGAGACATTTTTCAAATAGGCGCTATCTTTATAAATAAACCACAGATTAGAGCTTTAAACAGCCACATTCTCGCCTGAAACACTCTTAAAATTACATTTCATGACACAATAACAGTGGTTTGATATTACGCGGGTTTTCTCCTCTGCTATTGACGCTTGCTGGTTGGTGCGAGATGCATTCTGGGATACCTGGCTGTCTCAAGTCCGCACAAGTCACCTCTCGATGCATCCTCGGTAAACGGGGCGGATCAAGAACACATCCGGGGATTTGAACTGGACTTGGCTAGATGTGAACTTTGAATTGGAACAGTATTTGGGCAGTGACTGATGACGTTTTACAAGTCCACAAGAACACAAGTACAGACAAGAACGCATATTGAGAAACGGCCAGAGAGACCTTGCGTGTGTGTGCGTTTGTGCCTCATGAAACGCATGTAAGACAGAGAGCATCGTGATTGGCCTGTTTCAACCAATCACCAGTAAACGCTCCCCGTGACGTAAGCAGACGAAATAATCGATAATGACATTCGTTGACAACAATTTTCATAATCGATTATGATCGATTTTATCGATTAGTTGTTGCAGCCCTATATCATTGTCCTGTTGAAAGGTCCAATGACTCCCAAGCTTCAGCTTCCTAATTGATGGCATGATGTTTTCTCCTAGGATTTCCTGATACTTCAATGAATTCATCTTGCCTTCCACACGCTGCAGGTTTCCAGTGCCAGAGGATGCAAAGCAACCACAGAGCATCACAGAGCCACCACCATGCTTAACTGTAGACAGAGTGCTCTTTTCAGCATATGCTTCACTCTTCTTCCTCCAGACATACCGCTGATCCATAGGGCCGAATAGTTCCAGTTTTGTTTCATTGCTCCACAGAACAGAATCCCAAAACTTCTGTCGCTTATTTATGTAATTTTGAGCAAATTGGAGACAACTTTTCTCATGATTTTGCTTTTGGGTGCCGTTGATAGCTTCCTTTTTCTGCCCCGTCCAGGTAGTGTAACCACTGTTCCTTTAACTTTAAACTTGCGAACTATGGTTCCAACGGTGTCTCTAGGAACATATAGTGCCTTCGCTATCTTTTTGTATCCTGTTCCTTGCTTGTGAAGGGTGATGATATCTTCTCTTAACTTTTTGGATGATTCTTTTGACTTAGCCATATTTCTAACATACAGTCAATGTGACACTCAACAAACCTAGCCAGTTCAGATATTTCATGTGTTCTAGCTCAAGCACACTTAGTGCAATGTAGCATCTGGACCAATCAGACACACAAATTGTTCATTATATTTAATTAATAATCCAGCAAACTCACTCTCCCAACAAAGGTCTATGAAACTTCCCCTAAAACTAACATCCAAAATGAAGCTAACACATTGGCAGACCCCATTGTCCTGTTACAGGACACATTAAGACTGATAAGAATGTTATGACCCAGAAGGAGTTTGCAAAGAGTTGTGTGTTCTTACTGAGAAGGAGAAATAACCCCTTTTAATCCTATATATTCTATATATAACCACTTGAGAAATGTATAAACATGTATCCAATTCTCCCATTTTATGATTTTCTTTTATGGTGTTTGGCCCATGTATTCATTCTCTCTTTTAAACTCTTTTGGATTAATGTTTCAGACTTGCATACTATGGTTAACCAAAATCCTATGTGGGTAACACTTTATAATAACTGCACGCTATTAATCATTAGTTAAGCATTGGTAAACAGTTAATTCATCATTTATAAAGCATTAACAGACATTAATAAGCAGTTTATAAATACAGCTATAAATGCTTTATTCTTGATTTTAAAAGCATATCTATAGTGTGTTTAATAATTGTATTTTCATACTTTATTAATGATCAATTTATCATTTCTAAATGAAGTATTGCATTATTTATAAACCAGTTATTTAAAAGTTGTCAGTAGTTCATGACATTACTTAGAAATTGTAAGTAAATGATTAATAAACTATTAAAATGTACATTCATACATCTTATTATTCAGGCATATAGTAATAGTTACTTAGTGTTAATAGATGCTTTATTAACATGTATTTATACTGTAATTCAGGGTTAATTCGGGTAGTTATAAAGCATTTAGTAGTGGTCAGTTAGCTATTTTTGTGAGCTCATCTAAAGTGAGGACTATTCATGCCTTGTAAAGCATTTATAAAGGAGATTTAAAGGCTGTTAAATATTTCTCTGTTCTGTATCACTGTGTTGTGTTTGTTACATTTTACTGTTTAGAAGATAACTGAGCCTTTAAATCTCCTTTATAAATGCTTTACAAGGCATGAGTAGTCCTCACTTTAGATGAGCTCACAAAAATAGTTAACTGACCACTACTAAATGCTTTATAACTACCTGAATTTACTCCATTTACTTACACTTTCTAAGTGATCTTATGAACCACTGACAACTCTTAAATAACTGGTTTGTAAATAATGCAATACTTCATTTAGAAATGATTAATTAATCATTAACAAAGTATGAAAGTACAATTATTAAACACATTATAGATATGCTTATAAATCAAGAAAAATGCATTTATAGCTGTATTTACAAACTGCTTATTAATGTCTATAAATGCTTTATAAATGATAAATTAACTGTTTACTCATGCTTACTTAATGATTAATAGTGTGCAGTTATTATAAAGTGTTACCCATTTTTGTAGCATGTTTGGTCCCTTTAAGCTCCAATCTTCGTCCCCCATTTGTTAGTTTAACTTTAACTTGTTAGCTAACTTTGTGATGCATTAGTATTATAAGAATCTTGAAGATTATTTTCTTAAACACCCAATCAAATTACATATTCAAAGGCCTGCTAGAACAAAGGGTCGTAAAGAAATTCCCTCCAAAGGGAACAACTTCTTACTGGCTCACACACCTCCAGAGGGTGTGACATATTCACGCTTTAAAAATCAATGATCACAAGATCACATCTCTCAGTTTCTTTCTGAAAAATCCTGATGTGAAGATGATGCTGAACTGGAAGTCTTCTAAGGACCCCCAAGCTTGTGCCAGGCTGCTGCCTTGTCTTTCCATTCACCAAAGATCCTCTGACTCCCATTGGTTCTCTCTCATCCATATTGACATGATAGCATCACGGAGTTGCACATCCATGATGCGAATCTCCCATTCCACCATATCCCAAAGTTGCCTATTGCCATATCCCTATTGGATTGAGATCTGGTGACTGTGGTGACATTTGAGTATAGTGAACTCATTGTCATGTTCAAGAAACCAGTTCGAGATGTTTTGAGCTTTGTGACATTGCGCGTTATCCTGCCAGAAGTAGCCATCAGAAGATGGGTGCACTATGGTCATAAAGGGATGGACATGGTCAGCAACAATACTCATGTAGGCTGTAGTGTTTCAACGATGCTCAATTTGTACCAAGGAGCCCAAAGTGTGCCAAGAAATGATCCTCCACACCATTACACCACCACCAGCCTGAACGGTTAATATATATTATAATACTATTAGGCCTATATAATATAATAATTATACTGTATATAAAAGGCAGGATGAATCCATCCTTTCATGTTGTTTATGGCAAATTCTGACTCATCTGAATGTTGCAGTAGAAATCGAGACTCATCAGACCAGGCAATGTTTTTCTAGTCTTCTATTGTCTAATTTTGGTGAGCCTGTGCGAATTGTAACCTCCAATTGTAGTTTCCTGTTCTTAGCTGGTAGGAGTGACACCTGGTGAGGTCTTCTACTGTTATAACCCATCAAGGATCGGCGTGTTGTGCGTTCAAAGATGCTCTTCTGCATTCCTCACTTGTAACGAGTTCCTGTTGCCTTTCTATCAGCCCGAACCAGTCTGTCAATTCTCCTCTGACCTCTGGCATCAACAACGCATTTTCACCCACAGAACTGATACTCACTGGATATTTTCTCTTTTGAAAGATGGTTGTGCATGAAAATCCCAGTAGATCTGCAGTTTCTCAAATACTCAGACCAGTCCGTCTGCAACCAACAACTGTGCCACGTTCACTTAAATTACCTTTCTTCCTCATTCTGATGCTCAGTTTGAATTTCAGCAGTAGATATTTCTCTTCAGTAGATATTTTTGCGTTAATGATCAGTTGAACAGGTGTACCTTATAAAGTGGCCGGTGAGTTTATTTATAAGTAAATAGATAAGTAAATGAATAAGTAAATAAATAAAGAAACACACACATACATACATACATACATACATACATACTGCACAGAAAACCTGACATAGCACCCCAAAGCAACTATTATGATTTTCATCTTTAAAAACTGGCAGTTTGATCTTTTTTTCTAATGATGTAAAAATAACGTAAAAATGAACTGCATAACATGGATGATCATGGATGACACTTCACTCCCATCACATAAATATATCACATTCACAGTGACAGAAAAAAAGTAACTCTAGCAAAGTAACTGATACCAAAAGATCTCCTCAATGCATACATATTGCATTTGTGTTGGATAAGTGTGAAAACAGCATTTCTTTCAGATCAAAAGAGTGTCTTTGTGTTAGACAGAGGAACAGTTCTGAAGGATCTGCATTTGCATTCTGTTTGGAGAACTTCATAAGGCGATGATGATGCAGGGTCGAGAATATTCCATCAATAAACGACATCACCTATGAAACCTGTCAGAGCTGACAGCTCACCCTGTTTTGTGTTTGAAACAAAGAAAATGAAATAGTTACTATTAATCTGATGCATTGATATAAAAAGAGCCTGAAGCTGCAGATACCTCCGAAATGTTCCTTAAGACTTCATAGCCATTCCTTGCATTGCTTCACAGCTGATTCTATTAATCATGCAGGGTGGTCAGCATTCTGGTTTTGTCTCATTACATGAGCCATGGGCTTACTCTCTCTCCCTGAGTCAGGAGCCACTTATTGCACATCATAAGCTGTGCTTGATTAGAGCAGTGCCATGGGGTAGCCCTAGGGCAAATTATGAGCCTGTTTTTTCTGACAGGAGCTCTCATATTAACAATTAACAAGGAGAGAGCTGCTGCGTCACACTAGAAAATGTATATATATATATGTATATATATAATTTACTTTGATATCATGTGAGTGACAGGTTGTCCCGCCCTTTTTTCTCCACTTTGGTTTGAGAAGGTGATGCCATTTTTGTCACGTCCCCGGGTCCAATCACAGTTTTTTTATTTTTTTTGTGCAGTATATTAACAACAGTAAAAAAAATTCTTACCCTTCTTGCTTATGCTAATGTATAATAATTATATTATAAGAATAAATAGATCTTTTTCAATACCCATATATAAATGCCGAGGTTAAAATTGTGCAAAACAACCAAGGGTCGCAGTTTAAGCTCAATGTTTAATAATCTGCCTGCTGTTTCCCATCATTGCTATGAGGAGAACTTTGTAGACCCCCGTTGCTTAACTATAGGTGTTGTTTGAAGCATTGCTGTGTCTGCCAAGACCCCCAGAGTTCTTGTCATGCTTGTAATGCCTCCGTCATTTGCTCTCTGTGTGTGTTGTGTTTACTCTGGGCAGTTCTCTCTGGGAATGCTCTGGAATGGCTATCCAGCCCCCAAGTTCTAAGATTGTGAAGATGTCTTAGGTGAAGTGAGTGCGAAACCTAAGAGAGAGAAAGAACAGTCCAACAGAGAAATCTTGACATCATCCCTCGAGTGATGAACTGCAGAGAATCCGGTTTAACCTTTCTTACTATGGGCTCCCCAAGTATGCTCATCATTTGTCTCTTTCTCTCCCTCTGTCTCTTATTCTCTTTTGCAACATTTATCTCCCTTGTCTAGTTTTTCTTATTCCTGGTTTCACTGGTTTAAGTTATTTGAAGCTTTCTAAAGGCTTCCATGTGAAAACGAAATGTGCAAATTTTAAACACGCTATTGTTTGTCCTTTCAGTCACATTCATTTCATTATCATGAACATATATGGGGTAAAATACCACAGGGTAAAATATCCTTTTGGTTGGATTTTCTCCCAAAACAGCCAATAAACCGCTCTTTAAAGACATACACCCTAAAAACATTACATTGGCAAAAGAGAAAATGTTGAATGTTTTTTGCAGCAAATACTTTTTTTTGTTTTATACGAGATGAGAATGAATTTGTTGAAGATGATGTGCAAAACAAACATCTTTAACTCTTTCCCCAACATTGACGGAATTTACTAGACAACACTTGCCCGCCATTGACTGAATTTACCGGCTTTCCGTGTTTTTACTGTATGGTAGGGGGTG
This sequence comes from Rhinichthys klamathensis goyatoka, assembly GCF_029890125.1. NCBI lineage: Eukaryota > Metazoa > Chordata > Actinopteri > Cypriniformes > Leuciscidae > Rhinichthys > Rhinichthys klamathensis. Next base: position 187,289 of record NW_026607065.1, read on the forward strand.
CTATCACGCAACTTCTGAAATAGTACAGAAAGAAGAAGCAGAAAAGGATAGCATATGTAAGCAGATGTATATGTAATAAAGGGATCATCAACATTAAAAAGCAATAAAATCAAAACTACCTAACGTTACCGAATGAAGTGTCAACCCAGGACGAGCTAGGACTGTGCAAGCTTTGGGGGGTGTTGACGGACTTGATCTACTCCATCTATGTTTTGATCATCGTTCTGAATCTGATCCAGTCTTTGACAAAAACTTGATTTTATCAGCTTTTTGTTCAGAAAATGCTTTTTTCTTTTTTAAATGAAACTACCCATATTCAAGTGTTGATAGAAAAAGGATACATGAAGCTAGAATAAAATGGTTCTCTTTAGTTTTTATTTTAAAGGGGACCGTTTCTTTATTATATTGCATGTTCAGATAATCAAACAACAAAATATTCTGGGGACTATACGACACTTTTGTGAAAATGATAAAATATGCTGGCACTGACTGCTTTCAAAAACACTGGCGGGGAAATAGTTAAGAATTTCCTTTTCCAAACGGTGTTGCTACAAAATGTTAGTAATATATTAAAATAATATATTTTTCTATTGTCATACACTTTGAGGGAAAAACAAAACACTTTCCCCGTTTTCCCTTAACGGCCTTTAGTCCATTTTACCCTGCTATTATAATTCTGCAGACATAGGCTATATCACATTTTCTGTTTTTACTGTATCTATCATTAAACAAAAAGCTTATAACACAAGGTTTTAAAAATGTATAGATATCCAGAATTTCAAAGACATTCAAAGATCAGGAGATTGCAGGAGAATAACATAACCACACAATACACTGATGATAAGGAAACATGAAAACACAGGAAACTGAGGGCTTAATACACATAGGAAGCTAATCAACAGAAACAGAAGCAGGTGTGTAACTCATCAGTAACCATAACACAAACTAGTGGTGGGAAAATGAGAACAAAAGGAAACACTAATACTAGAACTAAACCAAAACAGAGCATAGGCCTACATGTTACATTACTAGAAGCAGGAGGAAGTCGTCTTTTCTTTCTTTCACATAGCTTTTCTTTAAAAAGTGACCTTGCCAACTACTGGCCTGACATGCATAACACAGCATTTTTAGTTGTTTTCACGGATCCGTGTGAATGGGAATTGTTTTGACATCGTATAATTTTTAGTACATTGTTGTTGTGTATGTACCTACTCTTGGCTCACATTTGACTATTTATATGCATTGTCGGCGTGGCAGTTACAAATTTTTGAACATGAGAAACTTTGTACCCTATTCAGAACTTTGCCATCACTCCACATTTCCTACTTCATTTTATAATCCCGCGTATTTCCAAAAGGCACACAGCTAGAACAAGGTTTCCACGACAACACATCTCAGTGCCACTGCAACCTACCCTGTGGGTTCCTCACACTGTCGCATTTTCAAAACAACTCACTGGCATTCGGTCAGTGGAATCGTGACAAGCACAGGTATCTTTGATTGTTCTCACAGCTAGATTAGTCTGTGGAGAACTTTTTCAAAAGAAAAAAAAAATGTTGTGCAGTGCAGCCCCTCTGAAAAGAAGTTTTGGTAGGTTTTAAAATGTCAACCTTGTCTTGACTCTGTTCACACATAACAAAATAAGACATGACTCAGCAGGGCGCCCTGAAGTCCGTTTAGTTCAGCCTAAACTTAGAAATTCTGGGACACTGTCATGACAATAAATTACCTAAACTTTTAACAATGGGCATTCAGAAGGATCACACACAGCACATTCAACAAAGAACAGTCTATTTTTGAACACACACAGAGACCTTTTGAAGTAACACTCGACCTTGAAGTATTAATGATGCAATTTATTAAAACTTTTAAACTCTTTCATAGCCCTGCACACAAAAAATTGCCAACACATTTTAGCAGTTTGACAAATGCCTCAACAAATTAAATGTATTCCTGATTTAATTTCTATCTATCAGCTTTAAACTTTTTTTTTCAGAACATTCCAATAAGGCTGTCAAGTCATCCTGTAAAGCCTAGTTTCCAAACATTCAAAGCAATACAAGCATGCATGCCATTTATTGATTTAGAAATTATGCATAAAACAATTAAACCTCTATTTTTGTCTCCCTAAACACCATAATAATTTGCAACTGAGGCAGTCGACCTGTGTCGGTTGTGAACTATGTGCCTAAAATACAACTAGCACAATGATGTTAAGTGGATGAAAGGAGATGAACCCAAAACAGACAGAGTGCAACGAACAGGGGGTTTATTGGAACAAAACAAGAAAACAAAACACAACTAGGACAAGGAATGGGTGGCAGACTAGACTAGACAATGACTATACAATAAACTGACCATTCTTCAAATAAGCGTTCACAAAGACAAGACCCTACACTACTCACGGGTAAGAAATGGCAAGGTATAGCAACATAGACAGATTCGACAACATTCAGCATAGATTAGGCAATGAACCAACACAAGACAGCAAACACAAGGGGATTAAATACCAAGAAACTAACGAGGGGAACAGGTGACACAAGGCAATCATGACTAAACAAGGATAACAAGGGGGCGGGGTTACAAGACGAGACAACACAAGCACATGGCCCAAACAACAGACCATGCGCGTGTACATAAAACATGGCTCTGTCATGATCCTGCCACAATACTAGAGAATACAAGGACATGATGCCAGAATCATGAAACAATGAGGTGAATAGTAATGCTGATGGCAAAGTGAAATTAGTATTCACAACTGTGCACTTTTTTGGGGGGTGGGGTTGCACGTTGATGTAAGTACTTGGGAATTTTTTTTACAGAAGAAAAATGGAGGCAAAGAGTCTCATAAATTCTTTTCCCTTCTGGAACATATTTTAAGCTTCCTCTTATCTCAAGGTAAGATTCAGAGTTTCTCGCAGCATCTCAGGGATCAGAAATTAGCAGGCAAAATACCCATGAAGCTGCTAATGGTGTTAGATCTAAAGCGTGAGAAGTGGCTCCATGAAATCTCAGTAAATTTTGAGACACGGTGGCTGATGACTGAAGCAAGCTCGACTCGTCTGGAATGGATTAATACACCATAAGTCTGAATAATTTTGTTATGGGCCCAAGGGCTTTTTAGAGACTTCTCAGTATGCCTATTTTCAAGTTTTGACACCAAGTTATTGACATTTTTCATTTCATTGTCTCATGGAGCCATGTATGTCAAATTGTGAATTTCTCAATGCAGCGGTAAACACATTGAGATTGACCATTTAATATAGTAGTTTAAACCACTTACAATTTTTTTTCGTATTGTATTTTGCAGACAGCACACAACAGATCTGTGATAAAGGAAGCAGTTTCAAATTGTTGATCTCCCCTTGCTTCTAGCCAGTCCATCTGTGTTCAGTTGTTTGTCTGCCGAATCTGTAATAAACATTATGATCTCTATCTGCTTCAAAGGTCCTCAATAGAGCATGGAACAAGCACTTAAAAGAGATCTAAGAGTGAGAGTGAGTAACAGTTAATGGGTCTACTCTCCATGCAGCAGTCTTATTTCAGCTTTTATCATTGCAATAAACAGCCAGATAAACAATTGCATTTATAAAGGGCCGTTAATTCGCCTCTCTAGAACATTTCAGATGTGGTCATGTGATTTCCATTCATCGCTACATTGAAGAAATTATGCACTAGAGGCACTTACTTGTTCATGAGGCATTAACATTTAAATTGTGTGGTTTGTTCAAATTATGATGATAATAATAATAATAAAAGCATAGAATCAGATAAAATTATTCTCAAGTGAGGTAATGGCTTGAACATTTCCTTTCTACTTTTTGGAAGCACCAACTATACAATATATACAATGTCGTGAAAAAAGTATTTTCTCCCTATTTTTATATTTCCCTATTTTAATAATTGCATATTTGGAGAACTAAATGGATTTCCACACAAAAAATATTGCACAAAGGGAACCTGAGAAACAATGGAGCATTTTTATTTTGCTTTTTTTTTAAAAAGACATCAAGGCATGATTTTCTGTAAAGCCGCTTTCAGATAACCTTTGAAAAGCATTATACAAATGATTTTTAATGTGATCTGAAACAGTTAAAATGAAAATAGTTAACAGACTCATTTTACACCTGTGTGATATAAATGCGTTCTTAAACATGAATAATAATAATAAAGGTCCATACATTCTATGATTTGGGACACTCTAATTCTAATTTTGAATACTATTTAGGATGGATAGAATGCGAATTGGGACACAGCAAAGGTCTTCAGGATTACTAGAAACTTTCCGGCAAGTCTGTTAGACTCTGTAAACTCTGCAAAGACATTGGCCCTTTAGGAGCAGGACTGTACGGAGCCCCTAAAGGGACTTGAAGGAAAAAAATTTGATGGAGGAAAAATAATAATAAAATAATTAGCATTCCTTTGCATTAAAAAATTAGCGTGATTTTAACGGTAAAAGACTGTAAAAATGCTAACTGTTAATTGGTTAAAAGAAAGTTTCCTTATACGGTAAATAACTGTGATAGATCTAACGGTTCATTTAATGTAATTTTACTGTAAAATACCAATAAATTTACAGTTTGTGAAAGTGAAAAGAACAACTCATTGAATAATTTACAGTGAAAAACCGTAAATTGACATTCCCACAATTCCCTGCGTGACACTTCACATTTGATTTATTTTTGTTGAAATAACTGTTTCTTCTTAGTTTTCTTAGTTCTTTTCTAATCAGTTATGTACATTAGGGTTTTGTTACATTTAATGTTGTCAAATTAATGTTTATTGCATTTTTTAAATTTCATGTGTATTACCATGATGGTGTTTAATGTTTGTGCGAATAACACTGTGCCTCCTAAATCTATTTTGAAGCTGTACAGATTAATACATGACCGGTCCTGTTGATTGCACATATATTTAAACTTTCCACCAGAGAGATGTAAACAGCACAGGGAGGCCATAGGAAAATAATGATATAATCCAGGGGTGTCCAGTCCCATTAAGGGACATGGTGGTGGAAAAAAAAATATGAGATGGGAGGGAAAATAAGTCAATGCTTTTGCGTTCTCTCGAGAAACTTTGCGTTCGCTCACAAAACCTTTTGAGCTCTTTGCTATACACTGTAAAAAACATCCCGTTGTTTTTACGGAAAAAAACTGGCAGCTGTGGTTACCAGAACTTTACCGTCAAAAATACGGTATCAACGTTATTGGTTTTACAGACTTAACATAAAATGTACAGTAATAAACCGTATTACATTATCTGATATAATGATAATTTATCAACCTATTGAAGTATTAATATCTGTTTTGTACCATTGTAATACACGGACAATCATCACAGCAGTGATGAGTCACATGATAAATCAAAGCTCATCACAAGCAATCTTCCACAAGAAAGTTAATATCAACAACAAAAAATCAATTAAATAAACCAAATAATACAATAAAAACAATGCTTAGTTTCCCCCTAAGGTTTCCCTTTTCTCAGGTTTTTAAAATTGCATTTGGATATGAAATCATTATGTGATGGAATCTTGCAATAGAGGAGGAAATCAGAAAAATACCTTTTCACACCACAGAATAAGTGGACATCCAAAAGTTTTAGGATTACCATGTTAAAGATGCAACACTCAATCCAGCCATCCATATTTTTAAAACCATTATTTGAGCTCCTTAACATTGCAACATTGAGACATTTACTCCAGAAAACCAAAGTCATCTCAAAATACAGTTTGTCCGTCACACTTTGTCTGCCCCTCAGATGCATTAGTCATTGAATAAAGAATTAATTAATTTCTGAGTGTTTGGTTCCCAGTGCCATTTGCCTGGATTAAATCCCTAAAATGATTGATCGGTTTTGTGTACTTAAGCGCTGAAACCTTCAACGTTTTCTAAACTGGTCCACTTGCACTAGCCAATTATTTGGTTATGTAAAGGGAAGGTTTCAATAAACAAGGTTCCTCGGAAGTACTTATGTGGTTGAGAGGGTAATTTCTGCCTCATATACTCCACAGATCAGCCGCTCTGTTGATGAACAATCAGAATTGCTCAAAGCACTTATGCAATTGTAATAATGGAGCAATTTACTTTTGTACTTTTAATAACCAGGTGCTAAAGAAAACCATCTTAAGGATTTTATATACATACATGTGGGTGGTGTAATCAGATCAGAGGACTCAGATAAGGAGTAAAAAAAAAAACTGGACTATTAATGTGTGACAGCTTTAGCCACTATCCATTTCCCCTGTCCGCCCAAAAGCCTTCACCCAGTTACAGAATTTGAAGAAAAAAAAATGAGGGTATGATGGCAGCTGCATGCAGTCAGAGCATCCTCAGCATGTGGGTTGCACTTAAACAGGCAAAATGGAGAGGTGGAAGGGAGAAAAAAAAAAAAAGAGTGTCCCTCAATATCGTTATTTCCCAATGTTAACATTCTTCTCACACCGCCAGAGCAGCATGCACGTCAGGGGTACGAATGCAGCCTGTGCAATCTGTCTGTGGAGAGTTACTTTCTTTTCCCCGTTATCATTGTACAACTACAACTGTGCCTCTCTTTTCTCACTCTTCTCATTCCGCTATTTCCCCGTCCCCATGCAGCCCCTGAGGTGGGAAGTAATTGAAGGTTCTGATCTCTGCAGTTTCGGATTTCTTTACATGCTGAAAGCTTACGAACACTGCAATGTGTGTTTGCCTCATCTGATTAATGAAATCTGGTTCATTTGAACCGGTGAATATTATGGTGCTTTATCTGAGTGAATACAAACATCAAATGTATGAACTAGAGAAAAAAAACTTTTTATTAACATAAAAAATATACATACAATTTTCAAAAAGGGGAATAAAGTGTCCATCAGGATAGACATGTCCAAAATAAATAGGGGATCTGGTGTCCTCGTGCTGGGCCACGTGCAGGGTAGGTACAAGGTAGTGCTCAGATGGGTTGTTCCAGGTCCTGCATGGCGACCGCACACACTCCCCTCTTTAAAAGCCACTGTGGCGAGCAGGACGAGGCCGAGGGACGCGAGAGAGCGGCGCGAGGCCGGTGGCGTGATTAACAACACCTGTATCTCTCACGGAGGAGCGGAAGCATAAAGGAGGAGCGAAGACAGTGGAGATGGAGAGAGGAACAGGCCTGAACTTATGTTGTTTTGTGTTTCATTATATGTGACAGCAGTCGTCCGTGAGGGGCTGCTGTCTTTTACTTTCGATTTGTATTTGTTTAATTTTTTATTAAAGTCTGTTGATTGTTCACCTGTTCCCGCCTCTTTCTTCCCACAACAACGAACCTCGTTACAGCCATCTTTTACAGTTCCTCCTTAACCAAAACAACAAGCTTATGCTGCGTTCACGCCATAACTACCGTAATTTTGAGGAGATTTAAACCCGTGACGGTATACCTTCGGAGCGGTTGTGGGATCTTATTTCAAAGCTCTCCGAACATTACCTACCCTACCTTTAATTTAAAAGGAACATGGCCAGTAATTTTTCTGCTCTCAAAAATAAAATAAAAAGTTCCCATTTTAATCAGAGTAAATAAGCAATTAACTGCCTTGCAGTGTTCCAGAAATTCAAATCATGGGTCTTTTTATCTTGTATGGACAATTTTGTAACTGATAAAAAGACCATTTTTGTGGTTTCCTTGAATTATGTCCCTGCTGTTCATCTGCCTGAGCACTTATATAAGCTCATTTTAGAGACAATAATATAATTATTTTTAATTAATTCCTTTGGAAACATGTACCTGTAGATGCTACAGACTACTAATTTGAAATTTAGATGTCAAGCAATCTACCTACTCTATACATACAACTTGCATGGTTACTTTATAATATGAAAACCTATAATATGTCTAATTGATGACTAATAAATGACTAATTATTTTAAAATTGCAACAACAAAAAAATCATGACAACACTGACACAAGAATACAAAACCTTCTCTATCAACTATCCTTTCAGACTTTTGAAGGGTAAGTTCCCCCATAAGTGAAAATGTTCTCATAATTTACTTACCCCATGCGGTCCAAAACCTGGACTTTCTTTTGAGAAAAAAAAAAAAAAATCATTTGGAAAATGTTTTTACCATTTTGTTGTCCACAACGACAGCCAATAGTCCTTTAAAATATATTATTTTGTGTTCTGCAGAAGAAGAAAAATGTCATACCGTTTTGGACCAACATGAAGGTGTCACACGTTGGTTGCAACTCCAATCTTCACAAAACAGAATCTCAGGACCAGGAATCAGAACCAGAACAAAACTACCAACTAAACACGACGTAGAACTGACACAATGAACAGAAAGACACACAGGGCTTAAATAGACAGCAAACAAGAGGGGCTAATTAACTAAACACACCTGAACAGAACTCAAATCAGTTACCAAGGAGACAAACAACTGTCCTGGCAAAGGACTGAACTAATTAACAAACTAGAAATCTAACTTAGGGTATGTTTACACGAAACCGATATGCTTAAAACTGAGACGTTTTTCCTTTAAGGGTACGTTTACACGACAACGATATGCTTAAAACAGAGAAGTTTTTCCTTTGAGTTTTCCGCATACAGATGAAACCATTGTCAAAACGATCCCCATTCACACGGATCCGTGAAAATGACTAAAAACCCTGTATTCTGTTGTCAAGCCATTAGATGGCAATGAAACACTTTAGACTGAACACGTGATATGCATGTGCATGACGTCATTATCTTGACGTCATTGTCTTTAGAGATTCGTGTTTTTGACTTGCACTTTGAAACCCGTTTTCAAAAGTTTGCATTTTCAGGCACCCAAAACGCAGTTGTCATGTAAACGAACGGCCAAAACGCATAAAAAGTTTTATGTTTTTAGTTGAAAACGGTGTCGTGTAAACAGTCCCTAAGAAACACAGGCATTCACAGAAAAGGAAAACATATCAGAAACAGACTCAAAACGTGACAAACCGACTCAAAACATGACAGAAGTTAAATATATTTTATTGTATAATAAATGGGGGGGGGGGGGGGGGGGGGGGGGGGTCTTTCTGTCCAGAACAGGAACATGCTGGACAAGGTGACTAACATGGGCAGGAAAATTACTGGATCCGAGGTTAAAAGCATCTCCAACCTCACAGATCAGGATACCCTCAATCTGGCTCTGAGGATACTGGATGATCCATCCCACTTTTCTCAGAGTTTCCCCCCCTCCCCTCTGGACGTAGATTTCTAATGCCCCGTACAAAAACCAAATGTGCCTTTACATCATTTGTGCCGAGGAGCATTCAGTTACTGAACAGATCAGACACAGGCACATAGAAATTTTTATAATGTGCACAATTAATTACTTAATTTAATATTTATTGATTGATCTCAGCTATTGGACTGATGCTTGCATGTCACCACCATTGCTGTGCTTTTGTTGTTTATGTTCTGTTTTCTGTATCCTCTATGTTTACAATGTTGTTGGATGTTTGGTGTGTTTTTTAATTTATTAATATATATATATATATATATATATATATATATATATATTATTATTATTATTAATATTATTATTAGTTACTGTTATCTGTGCTAATGTTCAATGTGGCTCCCTTGAGTGCAAAACAAATTCCCCTCGGGGCAATAAAGGTTTCATTCAATATGACAGATTTTTCTTTTTTGGGTGGATTATCCCTTTAAGAGTTATTATTATCCCCCCCCCCCCCCCCCCTCCCCCCTTAAGCCTTATGCCCATCAGTAGGATGGGTTCTTCATAGTAGAGAACCAAATAGAGAAAAAAAAGACAGGCATGACTAAAGGAATTTGACATGCTTCCTATGAACCACAACATCCTGCAGTCAGTGGAGCCGAACACAAGTGTGTAGGAGTTTCTCACGCTGATGCTCCTCTACGTCCCCGGCAGTGATTAGCCCGTATACAAGCCTCATAAATCATAAACCCCACTCGGACAGAACATTCAGCGGACTCTTGCAGACAGGACTGCCGTGGGCGGTTCGACACAGTGCTGGATAATGTGGAAGTCTGGTGGGAATAGTCAAAAGTTCAGGGCCAGATTATTTGCCCTTGCTGCGTCTGATGCAAGAAAAGCTATAATTAATATCCTGCTAGTTAAACCTATGACAAATATGCTCCCCTCAAACTCCCTGCTATCAGTTACCTGCTATTGGAGACTGGCGAGTGAATTCAGACCAAAAGCCTGCAATTCTTATTTCTGGAAATAAGAAGTTTAGACCAAAAGCCTGCACTTCTTATTTCTGGAAATAAGAAAAGATAGAATCCAAGAAAGCAGGAAAGGGATTTCTACCTTTTCTCTCAGCTGCAGTATTGCACTGTCTCATCTTATTAGTTGGCTAATGCAACTGTCTGTTTTAATACCATCCAGCAGTTTTTGTATTTTTTGTCTTCTTCTCCCACTCCTCATTCTATGTCCTGCTCACCGCTAATCTAACCCACTCTGGCAGATGATAAGACAGGTCTCATCCGTTTTCCACCCCAACTCCCTCTTGCTAAACTTCACGCGTGATCCTTTAGCTATTCAACATCCTTTTTAAGAACTTTTAGAAGAGCGGTAGGGGAAGTTTGAAACACTTTTGGGAGTGTTTTTCGTCTTTGTTGTTTAATGTGTTATTCCTGAATCTTTTCTTAGAGGTGATATTGAGGGTTTTTTGTATGTGTGCCCGTCAAAAGCTTTAAGGCAGAAATAGTAAAGCTCCTTTGTTTTACGCACAGACAGAAAGCCAGGTCTTAACGTCTTTGAAGTGCACAAAGCATCTGGGCTTATACCGCCATCCCAGTGTGGGAAGGACTGATGTCTGGGATGAATTAAAACCTGCAGAATTAGATGCTTGCATTAGGCTTTATGTACTTATGTTTGGCTAAGTGAAGCTAGACCTTGCATACAAATATACCGCAAATCTTCATTCTAAAGCCTGCGTATCTATAGATAGTAACACTTTCTGTTATCGAACGATTCGCTCGTGTATACTTTAATTGTCAGAGGCGGTTTGAGAAAGGCGGTTGCTCTTGGGGTGGTCAGTATTCCCATGTTAATGTGCTCCACTGCCCCGCTTTTTCCATTTTCTATTCGCAAATTAGCTATTCATTTTAAAAACTCCAGTTATTTTAAAGGTGCCTTGTGTAATGTCCGCCAAAAAATCAATTCATACTCCACATTCCATACCAGATGGGGGCAGTATACCTCCAGAAAGTGAGTTGGTCTACTCTAGAGTAACAAACAAGAAACAGCGTCTCTATGCTCCGCCCCTACCTTCACAACGACCCTAGAGCCATAGCCGAAGCCGAGCCAACTCCTAATATACCTCGTTTCCACCAAAAAAGAACTGGTTCGGAACTGGTGCTGGTTCAAAGTTGGTTCAACTTGCGACCCTTCTCAGAACCTGTTTGTTTACCAGCATGACGTGGTAAAAGAACGGTTCTAGTCCAACAAAGAGTTGGTGCTGCTTTGGAAACAATTTTCCTGGCCGAGAACCGGTTCTTTGGCTGTAGAAACACAAACAGTGAATGTTCATATTCGTTTTGTTTATATTACATTTTTATTGTTAGTTTGAATTACATTAATTTGAGACCGCATTCGCTGATGTTGACCAAGCTAGCGCCATTCAGAGCTGCCAACTCTCACGAATTCACCGTGAGACACACGCAATTGACACTTTTCACACACTCTCAGACCACACATCAATTTTGTCACGCACAGAAAAATCGCAAAGCAAAGAGGACACGGAGACCGACAGACTAGACAGAGCAGATTAGTTATGATATAAAAAAATCTCAGCTCTCAGATTCTGTCAATTTTATTACGCAATTCAAACAATAAATACAGTTTTGGCGCTTGTAAATGTTACACGACAGATCCCTAGCGCACGTGAACCCATCATCTCTACTAGCTAATAGTAAAATAACACGAACACTGTTGAAAGATACAGTAGGCTTACCAAAATGTATTCCTCATACATAATATCGACCAATCATTTTTTTTAATCAGCGTGCAGAGGTTAATAACATAGCTGGAGAACAAATATGTCAGATTTACCTCAGGAAAGCAATTTAATAAACATAATAGGTCACGTAGTTGGCAAGAAAAAAATAGCTAATTTTTAGAGCACTTTTATTGAACAGATTTCGATACATTTCTATGTTATAACTTCCCGAAAAAAAAACTAAACAAACATATAAAACAAACTTCTAGCGAAATACAAACAGCATACCAATCCAAAAGAAATGTTGCAAGTTCGGAGTCGAACCTCATTTCTTTCATTTCCATTAGTTGTCTCCAGCGATGGAAAGCAGTGCCAATGTTTACTCTTGTTCTGCTCTTTTTTTTCCCGATTTTATTTGTGATTCCGAGCGCGTTTTTTCCCCATGCAGCGGGTGGATGTGGTGGTGGTAAGGGTCTCTTGCCAAGGGCTTCAGCCATTCTTCCGCTCTCTTCCCTGAACTGAAATGTAGTAGTGGGCTGTACTTTCCACACAATTGACATCAGGTTCAAGTACGCCCACAAGCCGTGCGAGTTATTCGTGTATTGCAGTTTGGCTGGTGGTTATGTTGCCCGCATACCGCCTCCCATGGCCGAAACTGGTATTATGACACCTGTCGGGCAGTGGCTAGTAATTTAGCATGCTAATTCAGGTTGATATCTCTGCAGCACTATAACTTGTCATTTTTTTAATGACATCATCACCCTTATTTCTTCTCATGCTTTTGATGCGTGTATAGCTCATTTTTTGGATATTTTTACCTCAATTCTTACACATGGCACCTTTAAGCCCAAATGGGGGTCAACCTAGAACAAATTGCAACAGAAGCAAACTCAACTGATTTTGTATCCTCAATATGTTCTAAGGAAAAAAATGCCCCAAAGAATCCCATTAGGGGGAAGTTTCAAAAAAGACCCAAATATAGTCTATCATAGCCTATTCATTCTTTTTGTCACGTGAATAGGGTAAAAATGTTAACCTTTAGATATCATCATGAAAATTACTGAGTTGATTATTTACATCAAGACAAACAAAAAATGTATTACAAGTTTTTTAAAATTGTTTGTTAACATGGACAAACAGTGCATAATCTAATTACGTATGTGCTAATTTGCATAAATAACACAACATATCTAAACATTGGAAATAGCCAGGTGAAAATGGCTGAAAACGATCGTCATTAGAATAACACGCCCCCATATATTCAAGTCTCCGCTTCCCCACGCCCTCATTTTACGCCATGGACACACGGAAGACGGCACAGAAGAGAAACTTCTCCGACGTGGAGCCGAAATGACCTATCACAATGCATTATTTTACAGCACGTCTTTTGAAACGATGGGCTCTATGCAGGGCGGTATTTCCGGTGAAGGTCTAAGGATGCTGGATTACTTCCGCCGATCGTAGAGTCCAATGCTATACCGAGAATTTATATTGGTTTTTATACTCTATTGCTATACTAAATAAACGTTAGTCACAAAAACAGACAAAACAGACACTCCTCATTTTGTTTATGCTTCTGTGTTTATTATATTAAATAAACATAACTATGTAAAAAATTACATCTAAACGTATTAAAGTTTCGTTTCAAAGACGAGAGGACAGTACATTTTGAAGACTCTGCCATAATACCGTTTTCCTCGGTTTTCCTCCGCTTTAAATCTCCCCAACCGGAAACGCACGAGCATCCTTGCGTCAAACGCGGAAGTTATGCGTGCATATAGCCCATTAGCATTCAATTTCGAATCACGTCACTTGTATTGGGGTGTACAATAGTGATGATGATGATGTGATGTGGAGTACCATTCAAATGTCTTCTTTAAAACGAGACCAATCTTACGTCTATATTCCAAAGCATTCTTGAATTACAACCATTTAAGTTTGAAATGTGCATTTTCATGTATATTCAAAAAAAGGGGGGTGACACTTAACAGGTTAATTTAAAATGCTAAATTATCACCATGATGCATCTTTTTTGTCTCATCTTTGTTGACAAAATATTTTTAAAAAATCAACATTTTTAACAAAACATTACAGACGACTTCCAGTGTCCATCTACAATATTAAGCTCATATAAGGTGACCCATATGTGTGTCCTAGTGTTTATAGGTAGTTGCAACAATACACATTCACATTAATGTTTTATTTTTTGCTATATTCATTACTGAAAAACACTTGATTGTCAGAACATGCAGTACTGTTTTGAACTGCTGAAGCTTATTAAATAACTGTTTCTGCTAATTAAGCTCAGGGTCAGTGAAGGCCATCTAACAAGTTACACAAGACCCTGCAGTGAAGCAGGCAGATAGAGGAAATGAGGGGGCATGAGCGGATTGTGGATTGCATCCGCTGTCATACTTCTGGGAGCCTTGTCACTAATGTTCCACTTGGCCATTAATCATTCAGAGAAAATTACTCAATGGAAATAAACCAGAAAAAAAAAAAAAAGTATAGAATAATCATATCATAAAGAGTGATATCAATAATTATGAGTGCGCTGAATATCAGAGATGGGTGGTGCTATTAATTCCCTTTTACAGGGACTGCTGCTCAGATTTTAATTAAACAAAATTAATATTTAATTTTTGCATGCCATTTATAAGCTATGGCTGCCCATGCTGTCATATCGCATGAGTGCAAGAAGAGTCACTGGAATGGTCAAAATACAAGATTTGTTTAATTTCAAATAACCTGAAGTTTTTATAGTCCAACTGACACCTGGTTCACAATGGCATCATGGGATATTGTTCCGCATCCTCTTTCAGGTTGGGCCGAATTCAGATAGTTTATTCGATGTGTAAATAATTACAGAATATCCAAGCATATTTCACTCCTTGCTGATATATCACATGAGGTTTGGTTGAACACAGTGTTGTCTTTTATTTGTTTACTTATGCATTTATTATGATGGTATTTCTAATATGCTTTATTTGCCTATTAGTTTTATTATTTTTTATTGCTATAGTGCAAACAAAACATTAAGAATGGAGTTAAACATTTACACAAAACGTCTCCTGACGAGCTGGATGGCGCCTTGCATGGCTGACACCGCCGTCGGTGTATGAATGGGTGAATGTGAGGCAAAAATGTAAAGCGCTTTGGTGGCCATTGGGTCTGTGAAAGCGCTATATAAATGCAGTCCATTTACCAATACACTATAAACAAAACAGAACTGTAGAGGACAGAGAAAAAATTTAATTTACGTGATCTGGTTGACTTAATTATTTGAACACATTTTGCTACACATGAGAAGCAAGAAAATAATAATTTTCTAAAAACTCTCAGAGAGATTGTTATTTGTGATGGATAGGGCAATGTTGGTCTTGGTGGAATAGATCTGCTACGCTGCTACTGATGCAGAGCAAGTACTGAGACTTGCCAATACATTCACAGACATTGCTGTGTGCATATAATACATACATGTGCAGCAGCAGCAACATACATAAAATAACCCCCCATAGCAGATCTATACAGGTGAAACTGAGGAAGGTGGAGGGTTTCTAAAAGCGCTCTGCAGACTGCTATCAACCAGTATTTGAATGTTGAGCCGCAGCTCATTGGCCATTGATGCAACAGCAACCAATCAGCTGCACTATGTAGATGACGATGCAAATTCAAGTTAGGGACCAGTGTGCACCATTAAGAGTTTTATGCCAGAACTTGGTATTTCTAGCAATAATAATAAAAAAGATAGATGTCCTCAAGCGTCCCCCAGAACAGGGCAGGATCGTGTTAGCTTTTAAAAGGCTCACTAACTTTCAGGCTCCTTAGTGCACTTTATGTGTTAGCCAGCAATGTTTTATCATTTACCAAGTCAAGAGAGTGCAGCAAAACAGCAATAAATGCTCATCAAAGCCATATGGATCAAATTAGGTTTCTGTTGATTCAATTCAACTCATATAGCCGTATTGAGAGTGAATCTGCCCAAAAGCACCATGCCGCCAACACCCTGCGTATAGCTAACAGAACTTTTGAGGCTGTGAGCATGTTGATGCAAGCACAGGGCAATCTTCTGATGTGGTGTTGAAAGTTTTATTTGAACAGCCTGGGCAAGGAGATCCAAATGCATCATTCGAGGCTTTCTAACTCGCAATTACAACATTCTGGCATTAAAAGTTGCAGGTTGCTGTTGCACCAAACTCCAGCGACAAGAACGTCTTACCTCCAGCTTATCAAGTTGTCTGGTGGCATGATAAACATCTATTTGTGTCATCTGATTGGGTGACAAAAGCAGATGAGTCTGAACATCGTTCATCGCCAGGGGTGAGATATCCTTTTGTAAAAGTGATTTCAATCTGGTGAGTTACCATGATTCAGAATCTGATTTCCAAATCTCTACTCTCAAGTGGTGCATATTATTTCAGTACTCACCATCTATGAATTCCCACTTGAGCTTATTTTAGAAGATTGTCATCATGAAAGAATATTTGCTTTCAAACAGACATGAAAGCTGATATTTTGCTGTTGAAACTGCATAAACATGTATAAATAAATGTATTTCTAGCATAACAATGGAGCATAACGATATATTCTGATCCTTAAGATCTGAGTTTGTGCTCTGAATCCTAATTCAGGTGAGATAGCGGGGGGTAGTGAAACACTCAGATATTCTGTGATGATTTCACATCACATAAACTAAAATGAAAATAATACTAATAATACATGCCAACCAAAGAGATGTCAAAAATATATGTATATATTCTATATTTTTTATTTTATTTTATGAAACGTCTGTGTTCAGCCCAACTTGAAAGAGAATCCTGAACAATATCTCAAAATACCAATGTGAACCAGGTATCAGCTGGAATATATATACTATATACACTCACCGGCCACTTTATTAAGTACACGTGTCCAACTGCTCGTTAACACTTAATTTCTAAGCAGCCAATCACATGGCGGCAACTCAATGCATTTAGGCATGTAGACATGGTCAAGACAATCTCCTGCAGTTCAAACCGAGCATCAGTATGGGGAAGAAAGTTGATTTGAGTGACTTTGAACGTGGCATGATTGTTGGTGCCAGAAGGGCTGGTCTGAGTATTTCAGAAACTGCTAATCTACTGGGATTTTCACACACAACCATCTCTAGGGTTTACAGAGAATGGTCCGAAAAAGAAAAAACATCCAGTGAGCGGCAGTTCTGTGGGCGGAAATGCCTTGTTGATGCCAGAGGTCAGAGGAGAATGGCCAGACTGGTTCGAGCTGATAGAAGGACAACAGTGACTGAAATAACCACTCGTTACAACCGAGGTATGCAGCAAAGCATTTGTGAAGCCACAACACGCACAACCTTGAGGCGGATGGGCTACAACAGCAGAAGACTCCACCGGGTACCACTCATCTCCACTACAAATAGGAAAAAGAGGCTACAATTTGCAAGAGCTCACCAAAATTGAACAGTTGAAGACTGGAAAAATGTTGCCTGGTCTGATGAGTCTCGATTTCTGTTGAGACATTCAGATGTTAGAGTCAGAATTTGGCGTAAACAGAATGAGAACATGGAACCATCATGCCTTGTTACCACTGTGCAGGCTGGTGGTGGTGGTGTAATGGTGTGGGGGATGTTTTCCTGGCACACTTTAGGCCCCTTAGTGCCAATTGGGCATCGTTTAAATGCCACGGCCTACCTGAGCATTGTTTCTGACCATGTCCATCCTTTTATGGCCACCATGTACCCATCCTCTGATGGCTACTTCCACCATGTCACAAAGCTCTAATCATTTCAAATTGGTTTCTTGAACATGACAATGAGTTCACTGTACTAAAATGGCCTCCACAGTCACCAGATCTCAACCCAATAGAGCATCTTTGGGATGTGGTGGAACGGGAGATTCGCATCATGGATGTGCAGCCGACAAATCTGCGGCAACTGTGTGATGCCATCATGTCAATATGGACCAAACTCCCTGAGGAATGCTTCCAGCACCTTGTTGAATCTATGCCACGAAGAATTGAGGCAGTTCTGAAGGCAAAAGGGGGTCCAACCCGTTACTAGCATGGGGTACCTAATAAAGTGGCCGGTGAGTGTATATATACACACACACAACATCAAATAACAAAATATGGATTTTTTTAGTTATTTCGTAATTTGATTCATTTGCATTTCAGTGATGTCTCTAAAAACGGAGCTGTAATGTATGTAAATTTAAAGATGACATATACATTTGTTTAATTCCAAAGGTTCACCATGGGGTGCATAGAAAAAAAGACTGTTAAATCGATTCCATAAAGAATGTTGCCGTCTTCTGCATTTGTTGCAGATTGCCCTGGGGAGGAAGTGGAATTCTCAAGTTGATGCAACAACCATCACTTTAAAGGTTTCTCAGCAAGATTAACATTATACAGCACAGTGAGAGGTTAAAAGTGTGAGCTTATACCTTCAAAATAACTTGAAAACATTAAAAAATACCCTGGCCTGAAGAGTATAATTCCCTTTTCTCACCGACAGATGAGTGAGTGACTGTGATATCTGTGATCTGATCTGTGTGCTAGCTCTCAACAACAAAGAACAACAACAAAAACTATCTAAAATTATTTTAAAAGCGTCTAAAAAGGTGCAGTGTGACACTAGAAAGTTGGGAAAGACAGATAAATAGTACTTTATTTAAACATTACTTTAAACCACTTAAATTTACTTTACACACACATAGCTTTAAAGACAATCACTACTGTATTTCTAAAAGATAAATCTTTAAATGTGTCCATATAAATATATTTGATACCCCCTCAGGCGAAGACCTGGAAGCTAACTGATAGATCGGGTTGGATAGCTATTGATCTCTCTCACTGTTTGCATGTTCAGCATTGGCTTCTTTTATTGACTATACTAAGTATTGCATGTTCAGCATTGGCTTCTTTTATTGACTATACTAAGTATCAAACACAGTATACATGGGGAAAAATGTCCATCTTCTTTAGTTGGAGAAATTGATAGGATTTTTTCCGGATATGCAGAGCCTTAAAAATGAATCCAATCTTACAATAATACATGACAGTCTCCAGTCATGCATATAGTTTAATCCTTCCTGACCATATGACAAACTAACAGCTAACAGTTGATCTTTTTAGTCAATCAATTACAAGGCAGCTCAATTTGACTAATTATCTGAGCAAGCCAAGAAGAAAGACAAAACAACAAAACATTATTCATAAACGTCAGCCTTTTAAAACATTTCAGTCCTAAATTGGTCAAGGTTTCTGCTGCGGATATGAGTCGATAAATCTCTAAAAAAAAATTATAATAAATAATATCAAAACTTTCAAATTCACACTGTAAAATTCACAGTGTCAGCAGTCAGCAGGTGAGCAGTCAACAAAAACATATCCAAACAAAGCCACTGCTAAAATGGTGCAACACAGAAGTGGTGTTTCGTACCATGTATCAGCATTTCTGAACTAATCATTTAAATGAATGATTCAGTGACTCACTTTGATCCTGAAGAAATCAGAGGCTGCATCCAAAAACGTAGGCAGCTGACTTGTTGCCTCGCTGCCCTATCAGGAAATGACTTTGCAGGCAGCGTTTGCTCACGAAGGTACCTCACGAAACTGATTTCGGACAGTCTTCTGATCCAGTGTTACGGTTTAATGATCTACAGAAAAATAGAGCAAGCTTTGGTGAAAACAGGTGAATATTTAATAGGGCTGGGTATTGACACAAATTTCACAATTCGATTCGATTTCGATTCACAAGCTTGCAATTCGATTCGATTCCGATTCAATATTGATTATTTTGGATATCAGGTAATACAAATTTTCTCAAGGAAAACAAATCTCTTAACTAATGCTGTAAACTATGGGAGTCAGTTGTAGCCTACTAGGCTTCATTAGCCTACTATATTGAAGGTAAAAATGAACTGATTTGTAGCTATACTACAAACACTTAAATTACACATTTATTTATTTTTATAATAGTAAAGTTATGAAATATAAACATTTAAATGGTGGCTGTCATAAAAACTTGCCAGATTTATTCAAAGATGCATTAAATATCGAAGAACATTAAAAATTATAATGAATGTAATATGGAGCATGTATTTAGCAAAATGCTCCTCTTTAGAGTTAATTTTTCTAGCTGACTAACGAGTTTATGGTCACATATGTTTTTTCTGAGGTAAATGTGACGTTACATGACATTGTTTACAAGTTGTTTTACTGACGTCTTTCCACGGTTGAAACACTGATTGAGCGATTCCATGTGACATGACACGGATTTCGATTTCGAGTAACAAAGCACAAAGATTATTGCGATTTATTGGATGGGATGCACGCTACAATGTTCCATTCATTCATCAAATGAAAACAGGATGACTAATCAATTCTTGAGATTTAAGAATCGATATCTGTTCGTAAAAATGAGAATCGATTAATATCGAGAAATTGATATTTTTTACCCAGCCCTAATATTTAATGACTACATTAGCAATTTCTCGCATGACATCATAAGTGGAAAACATTGATCAAAAATGTATTTACACACAAACTGATGCCCGGCCTCAACTTTCAGAAGCCATCTTTATTTTTCTAGCTCAACTGTCACAGAATGGAAAGCAGAGGATTGTGGGATATCAAAGGCAGCGAAGGATAGGCCTACATCTATGCTGCCTTCAAAAATGTATCAGATGAAGGTATCTCAGGAGAGAGGAAGTGAAACTAACATAGCATTCAGACGTGCCTTGATGCCTTCCGACCTTGGAATGTGTCCTCCGAAGGCATGCATTTATCAGTTTTCAGACGCAGCCATTGTTATCGAACAAATTGGTTGCATAAATGATTCACTGACTGAATTATAAAGATAGCCACTTGTTTAGTTCCTGTAGGAGTCAACGTTTTTGTACGATTCATTTGAATAAATTAATGCACAGACTCACCTAAAATATACATTTATGAAATATTTTCTCAAAAAAGACAAAAACAACAAAACGTGACAGAATTAACACTGTAAGTTATGCAACACTGTTTTCATTTTACAAGTACCATTCCCTAACTCTCCATTCATGTTTCAAGGTGTCTGCACAGAGTTACTTTCATCCATTACATCTCTTGCTGCCCATTGAGTCGTGAACCTGTGTGTATTCTCCCTGCTTACTCTCTCTCTCCTTCACTCGCTCAAGTTCAAAGCACACAGGTAAAAGCACAATCAGTACCCTGGCAACCAGGGGGCACTCCGTCATCCACCTCAGCGAATGCTGTCTGTGTGATGTCCAGCGTTTAGCTCTGCTGGGTTAATAGTTGGAGACCTCAATAGGTAGACAGGGGTTTCTCATATATAACAGCACCTTTCCCCTTTCCATTGCTAAAATGGACCCATATCAGCCAACACCTTGGTCTCATGTCTCCCCTTGAGAGAGAGGAAAAGCATTCATGCAGAATGCCCGAGTCCAGCAGCAAAATCATTCCGATTTTTTTCAAAAAGGTAACAAAAAGAGGACAAGCTTGTCTGTTTGCATTTATGGAGCTCAACAAAGAGAACATGGCATCTTGTTAAGATAGAGGATGGAGTGAAAATATATAGAAGATAATGAACATGCACTGATGTAAGAGGATGCTAAATGTAAGTTGCAGTTTCACATGTAGCCTATGTGATGGAATGTTGATCAATTATGCATTGTTGTAGTAGAATGAAAAAATTAGGTATTTCTGGTGTTGCAATGAAATGCAATGCTACAACCTAAGGCCATCCTTAAAAATATTTTGGTTTGCAGTAACAGCAAAAAAAAAAAAAAAAAAGGGTCGGTAGGTAGGTCTATATTTTTTTTTTTCAAGATTCAATGTAAAAAAAAAAAAGGATAATTTTGGTCATGGTGATTAGGTCGGTATGAATTTAAAAAAATGTGCATATCGTGACGTCACTGACTGGGTCTTCAACCCCCATGCCTTCGGGCGCACCATTGCGAACCTCATTCTGATACAGGTTATAGACCACAAACAATTTGAAATCTTTGTAAAAAAAAAAACATATTTATTGCATTAATTCCAGCTGCATTCATTTGGAAAAAAATAGGCAGAATCAAAAAAAAAAAAGAAAAAAAAAGGAGCCACTAGATTTCAATGAAAGTGGATTTTCAGAGGGAAACAAATAAATTAAAATGACTTATCTCACCAGCGCCGCGGCGACCAATAAAACAGCGCGTTTGGCACCATTCATTTACATTTGACCCATACTGTTACAAGCCCCCTTTCTGGTCTAGGTGCAGGAAAGGAGGGTAACAAAAAGTTGCAGGGAGAGAGTGAGAGATTTGACCCATAAACATCTGCTATTATTAACGGAAATCAGTGTGGTCAAATAGCTAGGCACATTGTAGGAAACTATAGGCCGATTAAGTAGTCCTGACATATTATGGAATGGTCGATTTTCTTTTGTGCAATTTAGTACATTTCGGTGTGGGATGTGCTGTTTTATTGGTCAGTGCGGCGCTGGTGAGATTAGTTCGCACCGCTCTGACCATTGGCTGCCGCAAGCAAACACTTCTCCCTGCGCTGTCGAGTCTGTCGCGTCTGTCGCGACTCGCACGTCTCGGTCCATTGAGCCACGCAGATTACAAGTCAGCGCAGCGCGAACTCTGTAACACCGCGCCGTTTCGTCCCCCTTTCGGTGTGTTTGGCTTCCCACACTTATGTGTGTTTGTTTGTCAGAGCCTGCAGTTGCTGTGTGACGCGCGTTCGCGGTGGGCATGTCATGACGAGCTGGACGCGCTCCGAGAAAAGGCCGTTAACATCGATTCTACGGTGGCCGAGAGAGCTCAACGCGCTGCAACTGAAGAAAACACATGCAAATACAAAAAAACACATGCAAATAAAATAAAACGCATGCAAATAGAAAAAAACGCGTGCAAATAAAAAAAACACCCGCAAATTAAGAAAACATCTTCATCAGTTTCACAACACACGTGTGCTCCAAATACTCACAACACCACCAAATACAAACGCGCTGCAAAAGCTCACAACACAAATACAGAAAACGCGCTGCAAATAACACAGAGCACAACGGAAATGTTTCCAGAGGAACCAAATAAGTGACGAACCCGGCTGGGACGTGCGTGCTGGCAGTGGCATAGATATCCATAAATCTATGCGTGCTGGTGCTTACAGCTTAAAATTATACTTTATTTATTTATTTTTGCAAAACATACAGAGATTACATTTTTTTTATGACATACAACTTGTATACAATGTACAAAATGTATTAACAATGTGTTCAATGTCATCAGAATACAAATGAGAAAAGAATGAGCTGGAAACTAAAATAAATAAATAAAAAAGATAAAGAAGAAAATCATGAAGGAAAGATATTTATCTATACATCAGTTACACTGTACAAATTGTTTCATGTTATTACATTTTCATAAAGAAAAGTTTCGTAAGAAATGTTAGGTAATGTAGGGTCCAAAATTTTAAAGTTGAGACACACAGATATAACGCATATTTTAAAAGCTTTTTTGTAAACTAAAAATAAAAATGTATTTGCATCCGTTATGTTGACAGCATTATATTTCTGTGGTAAGAACAGCTCTTCAGCTGATGGACGCTGTGCTGCGTTGTCATGGGAACATCCCAGGTGAAAATAATAAGGAAATTAATTTCAATTTCAATTTTATTAATGGATAGCCCCTTGAGATGCAACATCTCATTTTCAAGAGTGTCCATACATATAGACATAAAACTATATGTATGGACGCATAGATTTATGGATATCTATTCCAGCACGTCCCAGCCGGGTTCGTCACTTATTTGGTTCCTCTGGAAACATTTCCGTTGTGCTCTGTGTTATTTGCAGCGCGTTTTCTGTATTTGTGTTGTGAGCTTTTGCAGCACGTTTGTATTTGGTGGTGTTGTGAGTATTTGGAGCACACGTGTGTTGTGAAACTGATGAAGATGTTTTCTTAATTTGCGGGTGTTTTTTTTTATTTGCACGCGTTTTTTTCTATTTGCATGCGTTTTATTTTATTTGCATGTGTTTTTTTGTATTTGCATGTGTTTTTTTGTATTTGCATGTGTTTTCTTCAGTTGCAGCGCGTTGAGCTCTCTCGGCCACCGTACGATTCCCTATTTGACCATTAAGAATTTCGAATAATGAGCGAAACTAAAAAACTTTAATGAAACTAAATGTAGGCTCATACAGACGTATTTCACAAGCAGCCGCGCCGCAGCCATCAAAACCGAGCGCGAACCATTGACAGTGAATGAAACTAAGCGAACGCACAGGCCATAGTGTGACATGCGTAAACCAATGGTGTAAACATAATCATAATAGATGACGCCACGGGTTTTTATTTAAAAGAAAGAACGTAGCCTACGCAATTTATATTCACAATACTTACTATAATAAATGTATATTATTTTATTGCATCCATTTGTATTAGTTGTTTGAAGAGTAAAAAAAAAATCGGTCGGTCTTAATGCAAGTTTACAACCGGCAAGTCGGTCGGACTAAAAGGGAAAAAATAATAATAATTGGGTCGGTCCTAATTTGACAGGGTCGGTCGGGTTACGGCAAACAAGAATATTTTTAAGGATGGCCTAAACAGAAAAGAAAAGGCAAATAAATAAAACCTGGTGAATCTTGTGCAAAAGTTCATTATTAATTAGACTACAAACAAACAAGGTAACAATCAACCAATCAATTTTGGCTTCAGAAGAGTTGGAATATAGAGCACAAATTATTGTAATGATATGCTTTTGTGTCTTTTTGAAGCTCAACCTGTTTAGTCCGCATAATCAAATGGATGAAAAACATCTAAATCCTTTAAAATCCTTCTTTGAAAATAATGGGGGAAAAGAAAGTCATACAGGTTTGGAACAAGATTAGGGTGAGTAAATAATGCAGCATAAATAAAGATCCTTCACTTATAACTTTAACATCTCCCATCACAAGTTTATTCCTCTTACAGCTATGGGAAATTGAAGGAGACACAAGCAATGGACAAAGATGTTAAAATCAGTTTGCATTAGAAATGAAATCAGGGTTGTTCCGAAGCAGATAGAGATCAAGATCCGAAGAGGATATAACCACATTTCTTATCCAACAAATCAAATTTTAATGGCAGAAGAACAATTGCACTGGCCTCCACCGCTATGAGGGGTGGCCTTACATATATACAATATGCCCACTGAAGAAACCCTGGAGCTAAATGTTGGCAAGAAACACATTAGATGGCCATTAGGGAGCTCTGGTCTGACAGCACTCATCATTCACTTTCTTTCATCTTCAGTGGCCTCGTCGATGGTGAGAGTGTGTATGGATCATTATACACAGAAGACAGTGTATTTCTAAGCGGTGGGTGGGGTGTGTTGGGGCGCAGTTTCGAATAAAGATCTTTAAATGTGATCTCTCTAGAGAGATTTAGAAACGCTATGTACACTGGCAAGTGTTTGCTGCTTATAATGTCAAATAGAAATTATAACGTTTTTCAAGCCATTGTATCTAGTTTGAGACATCCATATAAATACTTGTAGCTCATGTCAGTGTGGCGTATAATTCATGCGTAAAGCGAATCTCTGTGTGTGATTGAATGGAGAGGCTTTTTGAACAAAAGAACATGAAAAAGCATTTGTGTGTGTGTGTTCATTTCAAGCTGTAATTTTTCTCTGAAAACCATCTCTGCTTTACTAGTCACATGATAGAAAGTAATGGATTTAGCCTGAATGGGTGCTGGACAGACATATTGATTGAAATTCGCCTGAAACTTCCCAAAGAAGTCTGTTATGCCAATATAAATATTTATTTTATAATAAAATGATAATTAGGCGTGAAATGACTGGTTCTGAAAATAATAATTGGCTGCAACAGGCACATAAACAAGAGCACATTTCAAAAGACTGGTCAAAAACCTGCTAGAATTTGCAGTGAGTTAAATGGTAAATTGTGCAATCTCAGAAAGTGTCGAAAAAACACTGTGTGCCTTGCCTGATTTTTTAAGAGCAAGTTGGAAAATAGGTATAATAGCAAAAAAAAGACACCGTTAAGCACTCTTAAGTTCCAATATTATCCATCTTGGATATTTTTTTAGGACAGCTGAAGATGAGACAAATATACAAACATCTAATTTTGTCCTGCTAGTTTTGTACTTTCTAAAATCAACATTAAATGACTGTTTTAGGCAAATGTTTAGGAATTGTTGGCAAAAATAACTTAAACTCAACACAGGAGAACACAACAAAGTAAACAAAATTTTACAGCACATAGGCCTACACATTAGCAAACAACATAATGAATCCATAATGCAATTATATTAAAAACTACATATCTGTAACAATAACAATTAAATGTTGTCAAAATGAAATTGTCAAAATAATAGCTTTAAAGTTGTCACAACAGTTCCAATGCAGTTGGGTCTAATGCTGCCTTCACGTGCTATCGGAATAATCATACTAGTTTCTTATTAAAAAAAAAGGAAATGAATGCCCTCTTAAGCCACAATTTGACTGGAATGAG
Organism: Rhinichthys klamathensis goyatoka; assembly: GCF_029890125.1. Lineage (NCBI taxonomy): Eukaryota > Metazoa > Chordata > Actinopteri > Cypriniformes > Leuciscidae > Rhinichthys > Rhinichthys klamathensis. Next base: position 213,696 of record NW_026607065.1, read on the forward strand.
CGCGTAATCACGACTTCAGATTTGGGAAGTAGGAAATTTCTGATAGCACTTTCCACAGCTGTGCCTGGAAAATCACATGGCCTATACTCACCCAAATAGTTCAATTTGTGCTTTCATTGTATTTTTTTTAAAAACGTATTTATATTTAAAGGGGGAAAAAATATGACATGGAATATACTCACACAATTTATATCAAAATAAATAAATAAATAAAATAAAATCACAAAAACGGTCACTGCTGCACTTTACCTTTAATACAGGAAGTAGTTTACCATTTAGCAGTGTTTCCAGACTTAGGCTATGATGTAGAAAAATAATGAAAGAAATACCATAATGTACGATCATTTCAGAATGCATGTAAAAAAAAAGAAAAAAAAGTGGTGTAATGCATGTCTCCCATCTCATCTCACGTCTTCTCGGCCAATCATCGTGGAGAATGACTCTCTCACGAGCATAATGGGCTATATGCACCAAGGGGGTAATCCACCAGCCGGACACTGAAGTCTCCCCGGGCGCCGCCATTGGCTAACAAGCCTTCACCTGCTGTTAGCATTCCATTGACTCCCATTCATTTTTGCGTCACTTTGACAGTGAATAACTTTACATCTGAGACGTTTAAAGACTCCATTTGTCCATTGTTTATTTCTAAAGAAACACGACAATGTATAAAAGGCTCCATTACCTTGTATCTTACGTTGTGGCCCCGTAGATGCAGTTTTTGTAAAAATAGGCTAACGATTGCGTCATAACACGCGACTCTCTGTCGCATAGAAGAGAAATTACCGTATCAGATGTAGAAGCTCGCTCGCAATCGGGGGGACGTGGAGGCATAAAGTCAAGCGAGAAGCCCATATAAAGTCATAAAGTTGCTCCTGCTGCGAGCTCATGGACAGCTAATACTCACGATCTCCGGCTCTGCAAGATTCAGAAGGGAATGATTCAGATTCCTCTTGGCACAGCTACTAGATGACGTACAAAAGTCAGTCAGGTTGCTCACGTCACAACTACGTCGTCAAGCTCAGTTTGAGCATGCGCAGTGCGCTTGGCAATCAGGAAGTGAGTGCTTCTATTTGACTTCACTTTTCTCCGTTGAAGTCTATGGGGTCGCTGTGTCCATTTCTTTTACTGTCTATGGAGAAAACTGAAGCCGCCAGTGTCCCGATATGGCGCTGACATATTGGAACTTGAGTCTGCGCAGTAGCGTTTTCGGGACCAGTCATGCGTAGTCGTGAGCAGGAAGTAAAGCCGCGAAATCAAGGCCCCGCCCTCACTCTCACTGAATCAATCGTAAGCACACGCCCTGCACTTTTCTTAAGTGGCTTTGTCTGCTCCGTTCCTCTCCAATGATGTCTGCTGATTGCAGTACCTCGTTAAAATAAGGTAAATACAACTACTAACCACATAGTCAACATTATGAAAAAAGTCCGTTAGTACTTCAGTGACTACTTCGCACAGAGAAGCTGTCAATCACAGCTGTCAATCATGATGTCACAGCACCGTTTTTAAAGCATCAAATAACTGACTAAAAACGAACTTATTTTAAAAACAAACATTCGAAATTACATCAACGTGATAGAAACTACAGTAAATTACAGAAACTATCTTTAGAAAAAAGATATGTGAAGTCTTTAATTATTTAGTTGGTCTCACGTCCCGTTGAATAACATGGGGAGGCGGGGCTTATGACCTATACTAGGACCGGTCACCGGGGGGCGATCGAGACGTTTTGGCTTCACTTTTGAGGGCTTGTGTGGCACGCTTGAGGTAAATAAAACACCGGTAATAATTATGGACATTGCTGAGGGAACTGTTATCCCGGCCTTATATGTTCGAGCCGGACTCAAACCCCGAATCGGCGGCGACAAAAGACAAACAACAACCACCTCCTTACGGCGTTATTGTAAGAGTATTATAATTAATTACCATTAATGTTACATCCATGCTGCACGCAGATTTAACGTTAATGCTATAGCCTGACTTCGTCATACTCATATTCTAGTCAGAATGTGAGTCTGATATTGCTCCATAGGGCTTTGATTATGAGGCGTGTCTTAACCGAACCAGGAAAAAAAAAACTCTGCACTCAATTAAGAAGGAGGTCTCTGCGGAACAAAAGTGGGTGTTTCTAAATTTGTGGGTGTTTTCACACTGGTGGGTGTTTATAAATCATGCAATGAAAATTATGCTCTTCTCCCGACCCCACCCCTAAGACCTACCCACACTGTGACGTGGGCAAATCAGGTAACGCGGTTGAAAACGCCCCTATGTTTATGGCCTCGCCCCCTGATCTGGTAACTCCTATTACCGTCTGCAGAGACCTCTATTTGACTCAATTGGATAGACCTACAACCAATCAGAGCAAGGCAGTAAGTGTTTTTTTTATGAGCTACGCAAAGTTGTCAACAGAACACAACTACACGCACGCTGGAAGATGTAGTAAAATAATGAGTGTTGCTTCTTTTACTTGGTCCTCCATGAGTGCGACCAAAGGAGAAACCACATCAACCACAGGGTTTTCATTGCGTCATTGCATCTTCTTAGCGACCATCGGAGCCAGCTGATAAAATAAACATTTGCCGAATCCCGTAGGAAGGACGGCAAACACATCTTTCCGATCGACAAATGCCTTGATTGCAGTTCTCTGTTCGTCTTTTAAAATGAATGCGCTGTCGATTTCTTTTACAACAGACGCGATAGCGGAATTCACATCTCAATTCTCCAGCTGCAGTCATCTTTGAGGGAAACCAGTTCAACCCAAGCGCTCTTTGATAACGTGATGATTACGTAATTGCAGATCATCTGTCCATCATCGTATAAAGCCCGCCCTTGCAATTTGATTGGCCCGAGTAGTTCTGAACCGATCATAATTACTCCTCAATGGATCGAGTCGGTCCAGACCGAACTTCCCGACCAAAAAATGTTGTGGGCGGGGTTTGGGCTGGCATCCAGGCTATTAACGCTATTAAACTGTCTTTAAAAAATTTAGACTCAAATTCGATTTAAATCTCCAAAATTTTGAAACACTTAACTGCTTTATAATATGTAACGTTAGCAGACAGACACCGAATGCAGTAAGCTATGTAACTATTGTTTTCCTACTGATTACAGTAAGTTGACGTGCTACAATTTCTTTTGACAATGCTACTTTTTTTCTGTAAAAGGTGTAGGCCTACTTGTGGTAAATGTGCAAGGATGCCCACAGAACGCGGGAACACATGCTGCAATTGACGCCCAAGGTAAACTTGTAAAACTATGAACTGTAGGGACTGCTGCATCTTTGTTGAGTACTAGCTTCTTTGAAAAACCGTCACTTGTGAAATATGCAGAACAGACGGTTAAGGTCGAACTAAATTATTGCTGTGGCGTTTCTGAATAAATGAACATTAGCCACTGTTCTCTTAATGTTGTTCGGAAGCCTGTGCAATGATATAGTTTCCTGATGGCGGGCAGTGCTCGGGGTGGTGACTGAGTAGTACTGACTGACATCACATTTATACGGAAGTCACAACGGCTTGTGAAAAGGCACAGCTACTTTATGCAGGCTGTGTGCATTTGTCTGTGGATTGACTGTTTTGAAACTTATGGTAGTTTCTTAGCCCCTAGACCTCTGTTATCATGAAACAAGCCAGGGAATTTCAGTTTTGACAATATGGCACCTTTAATGAGTGAGTCAGTCAGTTAGAGAAGACTTTTATATTGAAAGGACTGAAACTTGTTGTGATTGTGAACACTGATAAGCAAGATGCAACTGACAAATGACTAGCGTGTCAGGGCACGGGAAAACTCCAACTGTTAAAAGGACAAGATATTGCAGCAGACATTCAAATGGATTTTTTATTATGAATAGGACTGACCTGAAGGAAAATGGTATATATATCTACTGTAAATGCAGGTACACTCCTTTACTCTATCTCTCACAATACTCTACTCTATAAGCTTCAATGAACAATATCAACGAGAATATGTTCAAGTTGCTAGGAGTGGTTGCTTGGGGTGTTGTGTAGTGATACATAGAACATAGACTGTAAAAAAAGATGGACGACGCCCCTTCGCTCTTTTCCATTGGAGAGAACTGAAGCCGCCAGTGTCCCGATATGGCGCTGACATATTGGAACTTGAGTCTGCGCAGTAGCGTTTTCGGGACCAGTCATGCGCAGTCGTGAGCAGGAAGTAAAGCCGCGAAATCAAGGCCCCGCCCTCACTCTCGCTGAATCAATCGTAAGCACACGCCCTGCACTTTTCTTAAGTGGCCTTGTCTGCTCCGTTCCTCTACAATGATGTTTGCTGATTGCAGTACCTCATTAAAATAAGGTAAATACAACTACTCAACACAGTCAACATTATGAAAAAAAGTCCGTTAGTACTTCAGTGACTACTTCACAAAGAGAAGCTGTCAATCACAGCTGACAATCATGATGTCACAGCACCGTTTTTATAGCATCAAATAACTAACTAAAAACTAACTTATTTTAAAAACAAACACTTGAAATTACATCAACGTGATAGAAACTACAGTAAATGACAGAAACTATCTTTAGAAAAAAGATATGTGAAGTGTAATTTAATTGTTTAGTTGGTCTCACGTCCCGTTGAATAACATGGGGAAGCGGGGCTTATGACCTATACTAGGACCGGTCACCGGGGGGCGATCGAGACGTTTTGGCTTCACTTTTGAGGGCTTGTGCGGCACGCTTGACATAGAACCGTTGGGTGAAGCGGCCATAGCCGTGTTTTATCGTGAAAAAAAACACAGCAATTGACCAACTAGAATCAAGGACTGGAACTAACCGTTTTATAAAGAAGTTTTGATCAGTAAGGCTGCAACGATTAGTCGACATTGTCGACAACGTCGACAATAAAAATTTGTCGACGAATATCTTTGTTGTCGAGTAGTCGTTTGATCTCACGTGACCTAATGTAAGGGCCTGCAATATCGCGATTTGACCGCTACGGCGCTGTAGCGCTAGAGTGTAGTGCAGCCCTTACAAATGCTATTGCGGTAGAAGAATAAACAGCGCGAATTATGACAGTGCAAACGAATCCGAACTAACAAGGTTTGGGAAAGTTTCACAAAACTTAAAATCAAGAATTCTGTCGTGTGCAATACATGCATGGCGGAACTTGCTTTTCACGGGAGCACAACATGCATGTGTGCAAGAGGAAACATCCCGGGACAAGAGGAGCCGGTGAGAGGAGAGTGTTCTCCAGCTGGAGCTTACTAACCAGCGGTAAATCTCTTTATTAGAGAATGCAATACCAAAGCCCGTCTACGGAAAGCCTGGCCACTCCCTATTAAGTCCTATTGTACCGACTTTTGGGTTGTAGTTCCACCAGAGTTCCACTGGGGGCAATAGTCCGAGTGCAAAATGAATGGGAGTCTATGGGGCTAAACGGCTAAATTGGTCTTTTTCACCCGATTGTCATTGAGAAATCTTAGATTTGAATGTAGGTTTTGCAAGTCCAACATGGGTTATAGGTCGAAAGTTGAATGAACGAGTACTTATGTCCTTTCGATTTCTTACAGATTGAGTTGTTGTTGCCCATAACACGCTAGCATTCTGCTAATGGACGCTGATTGGTCAGTGAAGGACTGATTACGACCAGAGATACCGCTTGATGGCATCGTGGCATCCGAAGCGGGACCACACATGTATTTACCTGTGTCAGTTGTGTAGTAGATGCCTCGAGAGAAAAGAAAGTGCAGAACGCAAAAGCATAGACATAATAAATACATAGACGCCCTATTGGCCGCTTTGGAGCGTTGCTGCGATAGTTTTCTTATTGTGGAAAAAGCATTTTCTGTAATTGACCCGATTTTAGCAATAACACAGATAACTGATGGATCCTTTATCTATGGTAATACGATATGGTACAACTACAGTGCAGTGCAAATAGTAAATATAAGATAAAGTGAGAAGTAATAGTAAATAGTTTAGTCAATAAAATAAACAAACAAACAGTACAGCAAATAAAATAGTAATGAAAAGGCTATATAAAATATAGGCTATATAAAAAAAAAAATGACACAACCCTGTCTATTTTTCAGTTTTATTGATCAGTAAGAGACATTATAACAGTAAAAGTAGCCTAAAAGGTATAAGAAGAGTTATACAAGACAATAAATAAAGTAAACGATTCAGACACAGCAGGATACAACGTTAAAATAGCCACAATATAAAGTTATGAAACTTCACTTTGCCGTCAGCCAAAACGATTTGCCAGGGAACAATATTAATGAGACCAAAGATCGCCCGTTAGATATACACAAGACGAATTATATGTCATGTTTAACCACAAACGTCAGAAGCATTAAATGAGTAAAGGCTGTTCCAGGCGGGGTGCAGAGCGCTGAGACCCCGGTAAAGGCTTGGATATCACAACTCCGAAAACGTCAGATCAAATTTTTAAATAAGCGCTATCTTTATAAATAAACCACAGATTTGAGCTTTCAACAACTACATTGTCGACTGAAAAACTATTAAAACTACATTTCGTGACACAATAACAGTAGTATTTTAAAATTTCGCGGCTTCTCTCGTCTGTCTATGCGCGTAAGCACCAAAGTGACTGAAGGATTGCCGTAAAGCAGGTCTCTGGTCGGACGATGTGTATGACGTCATTGACATTTTAAAAGACTTTTTAAAGCAAATAAGTGACTCTAAAAAAATCTAACACCCAGCAATGTGTAATTTCTTTGCATCTTCTTTCGAATACAACATTCGAATTACTAGACAAAAAATTATATCCTGAGAAAAGTGGATTTTTAGGGGTATTGCTCCATAGACCTCCATTCATTCTGCACTCCGCCTGTGAGCGCCCTCATATGGACCCAGAGTGGAACTGCAACAGTTCAGAACCCGGAAGTTTAATGTGAGTGGGAGTTCTCCCCATATTAGACTTTCTCTGGCAATACTACTAATAATAGTAATAATATTATCAATAGTAATATAATTACAGTAATGTGATGACTTATTTTGCATAGAATAAAGCTTGATCGAGCTTAGGAGTCAGGGCTGTTTTTATTATTGTAACACTATTAGGTATTATAGTCTTATCACTTGCCTGTATTTTGTTCAATAATCATGAAGACTTACAAAACGAGATGTTATATCCTTCCTATGATATAGGAAGAATATCATGGCAGTTACTTTTTCATACTGTAAATTAAAAGGTGAATGAGAACGTCTCTGTCAGCTCAATTGTCATGTAAAAAAAAAGATTGTAATTTTATACTTATAATAATTGTTTGCAGATTAATATTTTACCATTCTTTGTGTCCTGAAGTAAATGTCCTTTTTTCTGTTTCAGTTCTAAGAAAAGCAGTGGGCCTATTAAACAATGCTTAGAGAGCATTTGTGTGTGATTTGAGTTGGACCGAAATCTGAAAACTTAAAGAGAATGACCTGTTTAGTTGGCTCAAAGTTCATTAAAACAACTATTTCAAAAGCTGAAGTGATTTCCTTTTTTTATATTATAGTTAGACTTAGAATACAGTATGTACTGTATAACTCAATGTTTTAACTAATTGGAAAAGCTGAATAATCGTTCCAAACTTACTGATTAGTCCGCGAAATAATCGACAATTAGTCGATTAATCGTTCTAATAATCGTTAGATTAATCGATTATCAAAATAATCGTTTGTTGCAGCCCTAATCAGTGTAGGCTTTATGATCTGCTTGTGTAACCTGCTGGTCTTTGCAATGCATATCATAGAAGTTTTATTTTTTAGTCTGATTGTACTTGTGTATTCAAACGATCAAGGGTTTGCTAGTGTGAGACAGCTAGCCCGTATTGTGGCCAAAAATGTTTTGCAATCAGATTTATCCATTGATTGCACTTCAAATTAGTAATAAAAAAAATATATTTTGAAAGTATGCTGATCAAAATATTTTTACCAGTCATTCTCATTTTATTTGAAAGTTGACGTGCGATCATCTTTTCTGCCCTATTGTGATGCATTTCGATCAAGTAAAACTTCTCAAAGAGGAAAACCTGTAGGACGGGACTTGATTTTGTCCATGGGAGTTGATTGGATTGTTGTAGTTGTGGATGTGAGTGACTGGTTGTCCCGCCCTCACGTCACCCCCTTACGAAAATTAACCATGGTTTTACTACAAATGAAAAACAAACAAAACAATTGTCAAATCACGGTAACCACAAATTAACCATGGTTTTGCTGCACTAACCAAAGTTTATCCATGGTATGTATAGTAAAATTGGTTATACAAATACTAGTAATCAATCTGCCAAAAAACGAGGGCACATAAAAAAAAAATATGCATGGATAAACCATTTATAATAAATACTGCAGTATTCCATAAAAAAATAAGTTGTCAATTTTGATTTAATAATGTTATATATCCAATATTATAATGCTAATAATATAAGCTTACTACTACTAATAATTTTATAATGCATTATTATTATAAAAATTATTATAATAATAAATTATTTTAATAAATAAACCACCTTATTGTTTGTAAAACAACTTTAAAGTTTGCGAGAAACAGGCTTTTTTTCCGGAACATTGTAAAGGAGTTCATTTCTCGAAACATTTCAACATGTGTGGCCATCTGGTGGTCAAAATGATGAATAGCATCTACTTATCTATACAGTCTCTATTATGTAAAATTAAGTTTATATAGAGACGATCATCACAAGTAACCAATTTAATGCTTTTTTATTTATATAGTGTGTGTTTGTGTTTGTGTGTGTGTGTGTACGTGCATATGTAGGAAAACCGTAAAGTAACCTCTGATTCTGCAGCCAGTCAGTTACACTACACATTTTAAGCTGAAGTACAGACGTGGCTCCTGAGCTGATAAGGTAGGGGCAGCGAAATCGCAGCAAAGCTAATTAGCCTAGAAAAATTGGGCGGTAGTCCATATCGCTCGGCTCCAGAGAAGCCAATCTCTCTGGGCCCCAGGGGTGCAAACTTGCTGCCTGACATGGCTTGCCATTGATAGCTAAAAGGGTTCAAGTGATTTCCAAGCAAAATAAAAAGACAGAGGAAGAGAAAGAGGGGGAAATGTCTGGCAGGCAGGCAGCAGCCAGCTTGATGTGTAATGCAAAACAGTTTCTGATTCTTGCAATGCTTTTCATTTTCTGTGGAGTATGAAATCAAATTCATAGTGTATGGAAAAATAAGCACTTGCAACCCAAAATGACCTTGAAAATCATGTAGCCTAAGCTACACAATCAATGCACAGGCAGGAGGCTTTCACATCCTCCACACTTTTGCCGACCAGAGAACTAAGGTCAGTGGGTCTTGGTTGTCAACTTCTTTGATCTTGACCTTTCACCCTCAAACACAGACTTTAAAGAGTAGAATCTTATTGGCTCTATGATGGATACAGTTAAATGTAACCAACAGACGTGAGGTATTTACAAGAGTTACATGATGCTGATTATGATTTCAGATGTAAACACTGCCCATGTCAGTGCCATTTGCGATAACCTTCTGTCACCCTGTGCGTTTATGTTGTAGATAGCACAAATGTAATTTCATGCATATTATCCAGTAATACCAGCTAAAGGCTTCATTTTACTTCTCAGTATAGCTCATCAGTGACATGGTAAATAGGTCCACTGTCTGATTTTTAGCTGTGTGTTCCAATTAAATGAAGGTCACATTGGAAATATACAGACAAAACATAATCTTAGATTAGCTGGTGTAGATGAACCGAAACCGAGAGAGTTGGGATTTGAGAAACGGTGAACTACACACAGAATAATTGGATTGTGACAGGCTCACAGGCATAACGCCAATCATTTCAAAGGCTGTTCTTTAGTTTTATTTCTTCATACTTTTTCCAGATTCAGACTTATGTACTTTTCATTTGCCAATGGGGGGCTTAGAGATAATAATGAATGGTTGGGCCAAAAATCAATGGTCACCATTCTGAAGATGGCATAAAAAAACTTATAAACACTACTGGCAGGAGAACAGCATTTAGGATTGGCCCAGTGGTGAAACATGGCTGATGTTTGAAGCCATTTATGATGCAGACGTAGTGATTATTCTAGTATATTTGAAATAGAGAGGCAACAGATGGGCCAAATTTTTCAATTGATTTTATGCTCTTACGTTTTATTCAGTTGTGACCTAAAAAGGACAAAATGCTGAAGCATACCTATCTTTCTCGTCAGTGACATTGCCAATTACAATTACAGCGTTCTGAATCTGTTCAGTGTAATTACAGGGCCAGGAACACCGCCTCCTTCGTTTGTGAGCAACGGTGGAATTCCTGCCGCTGTTTTGACTCCTTCACAGATTTTATAAACACTTCAGGTGACCTCAGCTGGTCAAAATACCATCATATGTAGGCTACGCACATTAGTGATGCGCGGGTCGACTCGTAAGGGTCGGGTTGGGGCGGGGAAAGAAATTGTCACTTTATTTGCGGGGCGGGTCATTCATTATTATAAAAAATTTTAAATCCATGTATGTTGCGTGCATTTCCAGCCTATATTAAATATTTGGGAATATCTATTTTCATATTTTTTATTAGGTTCTTTGATAAGGTTACAATACGAATGCCTTAGCAACGTAACTTGCGTTATGTCCCCAAACCTTTGGCGTCACGTGACACGTCACGAAAGCGGCGCGCTAAGCAGCTCCCGCCACCAGCCACAACAACAAGAACGGAGAAATAAAAGTGAAGATGGAAGATGAGGTGCGGGAGAAATTGAGGTGGGGAATTTACATACAGAAAATATAGGACGTTCGGTTGAATAACTGTTCGTCTGTTATTGGACAACTTAGTTTGAATAAACAAGCAGACACTGGCTACTCGCTCTACGTTTATTTAAAATGAACAGCAAGACAACTAGAAGTGAATGTGCTTTCCATTAAATTAATCACACACAGTAAACAAATCCTTAACCAAAAAAACTTGAACGTTGCAATTTAGACGTGCAAACTGCGTGCTGGTGCGGTGAGACGTAGGCTAGTAGCGTACATGCTCGGGCAGATTCGGCTTTAAGTCGTTCATCCTCGGATCGGTTCAGCACGCGCTCTGATCGGTAAAGGGGCACAGACCTCTCCCGAATCATCTCCAGCACTCAGCCTCCGAAGCACCACTAACTCCGCCTCCGTTTCCCTCGTAAGCTGATATAAACATTCTCTATGATAAAAAATGTTTGTAAAAAATATTTTAATAGCACGGTTTTGGCGGTTATAGAGTTCTAATGACGGTGTTCAACTATAACCGTCGGTCTCACGGTTATATAATAACCGTCACACCCCTATGTGTATCACATTATATTGATAACTCAGCAGACAAAAACCGTATATTCCAATTTATTCGCAAAGGTATTTGCATTGTACAGTCACTGAACAGTAAACACACTGAAATGTATGAAGTGCATATCACTAAAAACAAAAAATGTAGCTGCCACAAAAAAATAAAGTGCATCAAGTAAACAAAATTTATAAAACTGAAATAGTACTGTTGTAACTTAAAAAAAGTGCATTAAGTAAATGTACATAAACTCATAAATTATTACATTTTAAGTTTCCAATGTGAGTAACTTTACTCTTTTTAAACTTTTTGTGTTTGTAACTTTTTGCGTGGTGTCTTGTAGGTGAAAATGCAAGTTGGTTGTGTGTTTCCTGAAAATTTAATTATAGCCAGACAAAGTTTACAAATGGCATTGTTTTTATCTAGTTCATTACTGCCCGAATTACTTTTAAAACCAAGGTGCTTCCACACGTCGGCTCTGAAAGCTGCAGGCGTTTTTATATTTTCCGCCATTTTCTCTCTCCCGCTAACTTCTGAGACATTGGCCGTATATGAGAGACAACTGGACGCGTCGCAGAGACCGGTGTCTGCGCGCGAGAGAGACCGAGTGTGTCCGAGCATAATGCCGCGTTCCAGGCAACCTGTAACCTGTGTTTTTCCAACTCGTAACTGGGAGTACATCGTTCCAGGCAACCTGTAACCCGTGTTTTTCCAACCTTATACCCGTGAAAGTGCACTGGAACGGCAGTCAAACCCGTGACTTCCCATCCGCGAACTCGTACTAGATCGATGTAGCTACTCCCAGTTACGAGTTGGAAAAACACGGGTTACGGGTTGCCTGGAACGCGGCATTAGTATGCGCTGTGCGCTCTTTTAAAAAAAAATTATATCGATACTAGAGTTTGAAATATCGATACACTATCGTGAAAAAAAATATTGCGATAGTTAGCTGTATCGATATTTTTGCACAGCCTTAATGCCTAGTAGGTCTAACGGTCGCGGGTGCGGGGCGGGTTGTAAAAATAGATGCGGGCCAGGCCAAATCATTTCATAAAAGCGGGACCCGCGGGTTGGAAAAAAAGCCGACCCGCGCATCACTAACGCACATACAACAAGCGCATTTAGCCCAGCACACACATTGGTTTTGGATGTTCGTTAAGGTCTGTTGTTTATGTATCTTTAGGTTTGGTCTTAAAAATGACAGTGTGGATGCTAGGCGTACCAGGACTAAATGTATCATTATTAGGGGTGTAATGATATGTCATGTCAAGATTCGATACATACCATGGTACTGAACTCACGATACGATATTATTGTGATACTCCAAGACATGGTAAAAGGTTAACAAAAAGTTTACTGTTGATTAAAATGCTAAATTTGGTATATCATTGTGAGTGTAAATGAATAGGCTTGGTGCTGATAACCCAATGCACAGGACAATAGTGACACCATAAATATTCCTGGTTCTGAACCTGAAAATACAGAATTATTTTAGACGAATATGCCTTGCACTCTGACACTGACTAGATATATTTAAAATAATGTAGGCCACTTTTTTCTGTAACATAAGACATTTGGAATTTTCAGGACCCACAAATATTCCACCATTGCATCATTATACATTATATTCAACATTATAGGAGTTTAATGTACTGACACTAAAACTCTGAAAACTTGAATTTTCTCCTCACAATTTTTTTTTATTTGGGGTGAACTATACACAATACATATTGTCACTATATCAACGATACATATTGTCGCATTTTGTATTGCAATATATTGTGATACGATATATTGTTACACTCCTAATCATCATCATCATTATTATTATTATTAGTCTTTTTTTTTTGGTCTGGACCAAAAGAACCAAGGGTGAACCAAGAACTAAGTGTGAACACACAAAAACTGGCAGAAAGGGGCACATTGCAGCAGTAACGCACAGAGACAGCCACACACATCAACTAGTCGGCCATGTATATTTCAGCAATGCAGGGCAATACAATAGAGAATTTAAAGTGGCAGAAGTGAACGCAGTTAGTTCCAATTCACCTGGGTGCAGTTACACCAGGACACGCGTAACTCTGCAGCCGGTGTTAACTCTCGTGTCAGGGGAGGGACTCTTTGTGTACACATTTAGAAGACGTAGATAGCAACACAAGAGGCATAAAAGGCAGGCTTCATTTCTGCTTCATTTCCTACCATCTCCGAATATACTCTAAGCTTAGACGGAGTGGGAAGTATCCTGTCTCAACCCCACTCTATTTGTTTATTGTATTCCCTTTATGAAATTTTAAACCAGCTTGACAATGCCTGAAAAACTCAGCCTACCATGAAAGCAAAAAAAAACATGCGAGGATGAGGATGACGAGAGATAACTTATGAAGGGATTGAAAGAGCATAATTAAATATCCCTTTTTTACTTTTACTTGTCTTTTCAGGCAGTATGACTAGTAAGTACTCGTTTGCATAAATAAATTAGGAATAAATCAAATACAAAACAATACACACTTCATATTGCACAAAGTGGAACAATTTTATTCAGGAAGTTCAATAGGAGAACTTTCTTACGCTATTTTTAATTTAGTCATTTCATCTGAATAGCAACATTTGTGAGATTTAGTCAGTTGAAACAGTTTTGAGGGTCAATTGATCTAATTTTGTGTTTCAGGAAAATAGTGATCTATGACCAGGGGTGCACATAACTGGAACGCAGGTACGCATGCGCGACATAAATCAGGAATGCGTAATGCCACTTCTGTTACTACGCGCCTTTGCGTAACTGTCGCCAAAATGCAACCTAGGGTCTTTTTGTTAATCTACCCGAGGCAAACTTTCGTTTTAAAGCATAATTAGAATGGAAACGCCACTTTTAAGTTTGACCGTATTTTCGTTTTCGGAGAGCTAGGGGCACGTATATGATAGCAACAAAAATTGCTATTTTTAAAACACTAAGAAGGCTCGACACAACATGAAACTTTGCTCAAAGTATCACCAGGGGACATGAACTCCAGCATTGAGAACATTGTTTGTGTACACAGAGTTTACTAAAAAGAAAGATTTTGAACAACTCACTGTAGCTGTGTCCGCCGGAACAGTAACACCGGCATTTTGTCAGTCAAAAATAGTCGATCTCCGAATGCGAATGAACTGACTCTGAATTTTAGTATTGTTTCTTATGAGGATCCTTTTTCAAATACAAGGTCAATATTGTTTTTCACTTATGACAAAACAACAAATTATCCGTGAATTTTTAATGGAACTAAGCTTTAGGAGCTTTCCATCTTTACTCTCCTCCCTGTTAAGTTGCATTCGGAGATCGACTATTTTTGACTTACAAAATACCGCTGACAGTGAGTTGTTCAAAATCCTCACCATGAAGTCTAATGAACGCGATGGAAACTAAACAATCAAATTACACTTCAAAATAATTATTTCCAAAGATGTTTTCTGTCATTTTAGGTAGTTTTATTCACGCTGATGTAAATTTAAGTGTTCGTTTTTTAAAATAAGTTTGGTCTTTAGTTAGTTATTTGATGCTATAAAACCGGGAATGTGACATCATGATTGACAGCTTCTACACTGAGGAGGACTGCACTTATTAAGACCAGGCTACATATGGGGTGAGTACCAAACACCAGCTCCTGGTACTCACCTGAGTAACTCACTGAAAAAGTTATGTGCACCCCTGTCTATGACATTGCATTATGCTAAATATAGACATTTTGTCTGTTTGTTAATGAGGGATTTGTGGACACATTCATGTTTTTAGATTTGCTGAGTAAAAGTTATAGTTTTTATTTTGAAGTAAAATGATTATTAGCCCCTTGGGGTATGATGACCCCCCAGAGTTGTCAGAGAGGCCCCATGTGGCATGTTGTTACTACTTACTATTATTATTATTTTTTTTTAATTTAATAATTATTGTAATTAATGGGTTTTTTAATCAGTATTTCAATTAATTAGATGTACATTTCAGACATCTTTGCTATCATTAAAACCTGTAGGTTAGTTGAGTGAAATCATTAACTTTGCATTCATAGTGTTGCTATTATGACATTAATAGCAACACTATTAATCATTTGCACTGAAGAATTACAATTGCATTTAAATAATGTTATGAAATTGTTTTAAATATACAAATAAGAAACGTTGGAAAGAATGATACTTTTAAACATAACACTAAACCGCCAGTAGGTGGCGGCAGGGGACCGTCTTAATGAGGGAGTCATTGATTCATTCATTCAAACGATTCATTCAAGAACGAGACCGATTCGTTCAAAATGCTGAATCATTCAGTAAGGAAATCAAGGTTGAGTGTTGCTGTAAGACGAGCTATAATTCTCTTGTGATCTTTGTTTGGAACTATTTTCGCTGCTGAAACAGAACAAAAACAGCCAATATTGCATCTAAAATGTAAGTGACCAGTGGCGTCATGCCCATTCAAAGTGAGGGGGCACGTGCCCCCTCAGATTTTTCCTCCCTGATAATTTTTTATTTCTTCAGTCTTGTTATAATCAGATTCAGCACGTTGTTCGTCTTCAATCCGCAGCGGCGCCGAGCAGAGCGCACGTCAGAAACAGGACAGGGTGTGTGTGTGTGTGTGTGTGTGTGTGTGTGAGAGTGTTTTGTTTCAACAAAAGGAAATTCAACAGGTGCCAATCTACCAGCATTTGGCTACCATAAGGACGTTCGTTATAAAATATACTGCGCCGGAATAGACTTTAGCCTATAGGAAAACCAACCTGGAAAACACTTTTCAGACTGGATGGAGATATCCAGCTTTATGAATGAATGAATGAATGAGGCATGTATATAGCGCTTTCATATGTCTACTAGGCCTACACTCAAAGCGCTTTACAATCATATCAGAGAATCTCTCCTCAACCACCATTAGTGGTTATTAAATCTGAGGAAATCACAGGATCCGGCCAAATGATTGGATACAGAATGATGCACTTAAAATGTATCCAGAACGTATTTACGGTGAAGAGGGAGACAGAACGGTTACTGTTGTGTTCTCGACCTAGATAGTGTTGCCTAGAAGAGCACGAAAACGCCTCAAAAACACTAACCTGACTCCGCCAGATGGATTTGCTCCGCATATCCATCTGGAAACCTTCCGTTGAAGTAGTTTTGGTAAGGGGCGAAAATACTGGTTAGCTGATTGGCCTATGTTGGTGATAGACGGGCCAAATCAACCAATCAGATCAACGAAGCATATGACGTACTAACAGAGCGTATCTTTTTCTCTGAGAAAAGCCTCCAGAGCAGTGTTTTGCTCTTCTTTCAGTGAAGAAATACTCTGTAATTCCGATAAAACTTGCTCGATAGCCACGCTGATGCTAGTTTCATCCGCTGAAGCCGACATGTTCTTTAGACTGAACTGTCGCGCTTCTCGTTGCGTCACACCTCAACCCGCCTCAAAGCCAACGCTGATTGGACGTTCGTTTGGTGAACTGCTCCCAAATTTTCTTTAACGGAAAGTATCCAGACTGATCTGCGAGTGAAACCTTGAAAGCTCGCGAGATCAGGATGGTCTCACGAGGCTACAAAAACACTGCCACATAAAGTTTGGACCAGACTGTGATACTCCGGCGGAGTCTGTGCGCTCGTCTATAGGCAACGCCATGGTAATTCTTGTTGGTAGATTAGCACCTGTGTAGAATTTTGTTGAAAGCCCAGATAAAAGTAAAAAGCTACTATTTTGTGTTGATCCATGGCAGTTCGACTTCACAAGTGCATTTCTTTACACACACACGCTCTGAGCCAGTGGACGCGCACTGTTATGAATGCACACACTTCTATGGAAGACTCTATTATCGTAATGTTTCGACTTTAATCTCGAAATGTTTCGACTTTAATCTCGAAATGTTTCGACTTTAATCTCGAAATGTTTCGACTTTAATCTCGAAATGTTTCGACTTTAATCTCGAAATGTTTCGACTTTAATCTCGAAATGTTTCGACTTTAATCTCGAAATGTTTCGACTTTAATCTCGAAATGTTTCGACTTTAATCTCGAAATGTTTCGACTTTAATCTCGAAACATAAATACCGTTTTGGCGCTGTGGCGTGAGATCGCTCGGGCGCAACTCAGCTCAAGAGAAGCAGCAGCGCGGAGCGCACATGATCTCCTCTTCTGCCTTAATAATACCAGTTACAGCGCGAAATAAACATGAATGAGCATCTGAAAGTGTGTTAAAAGATAGAGTACAACTTATCGAAATCCGTATCATGTCACATGGAATCGCTCAATCAGTGTTTCAACCGTGGAAAGACGTCAGTAAAACAACTTGTAAACAATGTCAAGCAATGTCACATTTACCTCAGAAAAACCATATGTGACCATAAACTTGTTAGTCAGCTAGAAAAATTAACTCTAAAGAGGAGCATTTTGCTAAATATATGCACCATATTACATATTCATTATAATTTTTAATGTTCCTCAATATTTAATGCATGTTTGAATAAATCTGGCAAGTTTTTATGACAGCCACCATTTAAATGTTTATATTTCATTTAAATTACACTTTTATTTTATTTATTTGTTTGTATAGCTACAAATCAGTTAATTTTTACCTTCAATATTATAGTGGGCTAATGAAGCCGTAGGCTACAACTGACTGTTTTCTCATTGGTATTACATTGCATGTTAATCCAATTAACTACTGTTTTGTGGATTCTAAAGTCATTTTAATTTGTTTACCTCTGAAAATCCACTTTAATTGAAATTTAGTGGCTTCTTTTTTTCTTGATTTTGCACAAAAAAAAAAAAAATCAAATGAATGCAGCTGGAATTAATGCAATAACCATGTTTTTTTGACAAAGATTTCAAATTGTTTGTGGTCTATATAACCTGCATCAGAATGAGGTTTGCAAAGGTGCGCCCGAAGGCACGGTTTGAAGACAGTCAGTGACAATGCAAATTTGTTTAAATTCATACCTACGTAATCACCATGACCAACATTGTACTTTTTTTTTTTTTTACATTGAATCGTAAAAAAAAATAGGCCTACCTACCAACCCTTTTTTTTTTTTTTTTTTTTACTGCAAACCAAAATATTTTTAAGGATGGCCTCATCCAAGACGCATCTAAACACGGTTCTGATAAATGACTGTCACTTGGAGACTGCTCAACTGGAAATGCGCAGCCCTCGCTGATTAACCAACAGATGCTAATCCAATGCAAATCATCACCCCTGTCCACAGGGGTAGAGGAGGAAAACATGATTCATGTGGGGACCAAGCCAAATAAAAACACCCACATGCAACACCGAGTCCTTGCAATTTAAAATGGTCAACATAGCCTCCCGTAAAAAATGACCAAAAAACTATTTTAAAATGTAAACTATGCTGATATTTATAGTTGAAAAGTCTGCTTTGTACATTTATAAATTACTTAATTTGATGCCAAAAGTTTTCAGCTATGCACAAAATAATACACAGAAAATCTGTTCTTTGGGATTTGCATTTCACTAGCAGTTTCTTTGTCCTGATTTATTTTCTTTCCTTTTCTTTTCTAATGTGAGAGTGATGTGTACCACGAGAATGCGAAAGCAACTTATACAGATCCTCTCATTATTATGCATTGGAAATGTCTTTCACAGGGGCAACATATGAATTCAAAGTATTTTATCAAAGGAAGAATCTTGTTATTGCTCTATTGTACATGCATCATCTTGCCCAGTATGGTAATGCTCTCTTCAAGCAGATCCTGTTTTCTCCATGAAAATACACTGAATGTGTTTGAACTCTTCCCGTTATGAAGGGGGTTAGACAGTGTGACATTTTCTGTAGTCATCTTACATCACTTTTGCTCGAAAGAAGATCCCAGTCACTGACATTTAAACCTGTTCCCTCAGCAGCATTAATGTGCCATTCACTGAAGGCAATTTTGGGACCATCATGATGAGTGATGCCAAATTGTGGTATTTTTTATAAAGTAATAAAAACACCATTTTCAGCACGTCAGAGATGAAACTACACAGTGATGACAGACCATTTGGGCTGGCCAGGATTTTCTTTTGATGTGATTAAAGTGACATGTGTCAAAATTAAGTATTTTACAAGACCAGACTTTTTTTTCTGAACCAAAAACAACTGAATCCTTATTTGGACTTTGTGTTTTGCATCAAATAAAACAGTGGCTAGAAAGGTTTTTAACCAATTTGGGATGAATTTCCTTGTGAATTACAATTAGGACACTGATCTGGAGAAAAAAAAGCACATTTTATGTCAAATATCCCCTGGATGTGGCCACTTCTACTCTATACCGACAAACATCCAAATGGAGCATTTTCAGACATATTAGATTTAATCAATGTTTAAAATGTCATCTATGTTCATGCATTAGATCTATCCATCAATCCATCCATATCAAACATTGTATTAGAAAAAAAGATTAGTTTATCAGAACAGAATATCAACCAAGTAGACTTCCGTAGATGAATGTATACAGTATATAAGCATAATTAGACAAAATTAAAAAAATATTAACCATTTTCTTGCAGAATTTACATTAGGATCTAAAATACTGGTGTGTGGCCTTTTTGAATTTCTTTGCATTTCAATAAAACAAATTCCTCTTCACATCCCTCATCAACCTGTGGGTTGTGGACAAACCCACACTCATGAATTATTAATTGGCCTGTCAAACCATTTATTACATAGATACAAAATATAGTATAAAAATCCTAATCATTATATCAATCTCAGATTAATGAAACGATCATTAATGACCCTTGATATCATCATCACATTACACAAGAATGAGCATCAGGTCAAAATCAGGTTTAACACGAAATCAAGCAGGCTATTCTTAGTCAGCGATGGGAAGGAAACCAGCCTTGCAATGAGATGTTCATCAGGTCTTTAAAATCTCAAGCCTCTATTAGAACGAGGGTCATAACCTCAGCGTTTGACATGGCAGCCACGTCTGTTATTTGGCCTGTCGCATTTTCTCTCACATTAGGAGTCTGGTGAAGGATTGTGGTACACAAGCAGAAATCACACATGAGATGACATAGTTAAGAGAATAAATGCTTATGTGAAGAGAGGACACATAAGGAAGACTCGTTTTCATCCCTAGGACTTTCATTAGTGTCTCTCCTTTGATGGATATAGCATAGCTTGGATGGCAGGTGCATCTCTACCCCTCCCTTATCTGAGGTGATTTATCTGGCAATTCTGCACATCTGGAACAGTACCTCACAAGAGATATGAAAGTTCGAAATAAAGGGATAATAATGTAAGGTAAGCATGCCTCAAAACATTGAGATTTTGAGGTAGATTAAACCATACATTAAAACAATGAAGGCGCAGCAGGCTTGTCATTAAATAACACAAAGGAGTCCCAAACGAACTACTTGATGAGCAATGAGCCTTGTTAAACAAAAAGAGTAATTATAAGAGATTGTTCTAATGCTTGGCCGATGTATTGAGAACTAGTGAGAGATCACAACAGTGATTGATGGTAAGCAAAAGGGTCAAATTTAAAAGGCTTGCTTATGGGTACTCACACAGTCTTGTTTTGTTTGTTGTTTTAAATCAATCAACCCAGCTGTAAATCACCATGTCACTATATTTCATACTTTATAATCTGGAAAGCATGAAATATTGAATAGAGATGTGATTATTATTGCCAATAGATTGTACTCTAAATGATGTATTCTTAAACGTGCTTGCACTTTGCATGTTTTTGTAAGCCTGGGGAAGGTCGATTGACTGAAATCCTGCTTATTAAAGCTGAAGTCGGCAAGTCTGGCAGATTGAGTGGATTTGGGCAAAATTTTGAATGTTTACAACTCTCATGGCCCTCCCCCACTATCAACGAATACCCTCCCACCGTGACCGAGTTCATGCTCGTCAGTGCGTGTGCACCAGATTTTCAGTGAACGCGCCCGTCTCATCAGCATCCATCAACACCATGGATTATTTGGAGGTATCCTGTCCTGGCTAATCTACCAATAGATTGCAATTGCTAACGTCATTTATACTCTAAATGAGCTTACTTGATTTTCCGCCATCACTCTTCGTTACTGCGCGAACTTCCGCGAACTTCAGGCGTGTGCATGTGATTGTAACGTGCGCGAGTGGTGGCGTGTGACCGATCTGTGATTGACAGTCAGATCTCACCACACCCCCTGCGCTGATTGGACACGATGATTCGGGAGCTGTGGATTTTTGCAAAACAAATAACATGCTCCAGGTGGAGATAGAAGCTCTGTTTTTTTTCTAAAACCACTTTATTTATGTTGTTCTGTCGGATTATAGTGTCGATTTCACTGAATATGATAAAAAAAAATTGCCGACGGCAGCTTTAAAATTAGTGGTCGACCATATTGTTTTTTTGATGGCCGATGCCGATATCTTAGAGAGCAGGGTGGCCGGTGGCCAATATAAAGCCGATATTTTTTAATATTTTATATTATGTATATGCGTGCAGTGTCCGTTCTCGGAGCATATAAGCCCTGCTCGTGTGAGGCGCGCCGCTTATTTATTTAAATCTACCCTACTTTGTCAATAATTTGTTTGTGAGAAAGCAATATTTTTAATAAGGTAGTAGTCTAATATTTTTCTCACTAACAAATTACTGACAAAGTAGGGTAGATTTAAATAAAGAAGCGGCGCGGAGCTTATATGCTCCGAGAACGGACACTGCACGCACTAGTGATATAAAACACACACACAGGTCTTTTAACTTAAGCAATATTTTTAATAAGGTATAGTCCTATAATATTTTTCTCACTGACAAAGTAGGGTAGATTTAAATAAATAAAAAACGAAATTTAAATAAATAAAAACGAAATTTAAATATAGAAAAACTAAATTTAAATAAAGAAAAACGAAAAATAAATGAACGAACTGTAATAGCCTAAATAAAGAACACGGTAGCAATAACAATAACAATTTCAATAACAACATCACAAATTTCAATTTATATTTCGCATAGATTAATTTAGATTGATAATAGGCTAACGGGTAAAAAGGATAATACATTTTGTTTCTATTATTCTATTTTCCACAATGTCAAAGCAATGCAGCTTAACCCAAAACACCACCTCAGGCATGCACTTCTGTCCATACAAACTCCGCTGTTCTGCGCGCTAGCCAGAGAATACTCCCGTTGCAGGAACATTTTAGTAGTCCAAGAAGCAGCAAATATATTTATTGTGCAAAAAAAAAAAAAAAAAAATTCAAATGTTACATTTTCAAATCGAATACCAACCCACCGAACGAATATTCGAATATTCGGGGCCAGCCCTAATATGAAGCGAACTGAAGCGCTAGTAGGTCATTATTATAGTACATGATAATGACAACATGGCGGATGTACATCCGCATTACATTCATAGAACATACTTTTTTTAATGATCAATAAAGTAAGTTTAAATTCAAATGTAGTACCTACTCAGACAGTACGCGATTTCGGACGCAACGTGGTTGTACACTCATTATTGCGGTGCATTGTGGGATTGAATAAGCACACTCAATAATGTCCACTAAGGTTTCGGACACAACTACAAATGGCTGTTCACTCAAAGAGTGCCCTATTTAAGGGTATAGGCCTAGCTGGTTATTGAACGGTAAAAGGTTCCAATGCTACATGACTGAATGGACCATGAACTACCATCACGGTGTCCTTGAAGCAAGACACTTAATTTCACAGTCCTGGGGTTAAGTGTCTCATTTGAGTACTTGAAGTCACTTTAAAAGCATCAGCTAAAATTCCTAATTAGTAATTAATTAGCCATCTTTAAACATTCAGCCAGTGTTCCAAGTCAAATGGTACTCACCGGTACAAACACTGCAAAATGTTTTCAAACTGCAAGAAAATATGACCAAAGATCTTATGCACTTATGCATCTTAACTCTTCTGTAAATAAATAGGATGCTTTTTGACCATTAGTATTTCTACCAGCTGTATCGAGTTAAAGCTACTTCTTTAGCATATTCACTTTTGCATGTAATGAAAGAATCATTTTTACCTGGTACTGCTAAGCTGTGTTGGAAAGTAAAATAGAATTTCATTGGCACTCTACAAAGACAGCCTGTGTGTGTCAGCATAAATTAGCACACAGGGATGTAGTTAGCATTCCTGGCAGTGCCAAGCCAACATGCATATTCTCAAGGTAACATTGAATCGAGCTAGAGCAAATCTTTTCATTTTAATTCTTCTTTTCTCCCTTTTCTTTTAAAAGATGTACATATTCAACCATTTCATAGTGTCATGTACTACAGCATTTCACCATCTTGATATCTGTGCTAATGTCACAGTCACAGAAATACTGGTAATGCCCACTCCATTTATGTATTTTCGCTCACTGATCTGTCAATAAAAGAAAAAGACTAATAAATCTCTGACATATTGCTATTTGGAGGGATATGACCTCAATCCCCGGTCCACGTGAAATGAAAAGCAGGTAAAATTATTGATTTCTTTTTCACAAGACAGACTATGCTTTTTTTAATGTGGGCAAGCAGAATTGGTCTGTCACTTCTGGTCATAAACACAGAGAATTGGCTGCAGGTTTATGAGGTTATACAAAAAATGGATCTCATTCACTCACTTCTTAACTTCCAATGAGGTCACAAGCTGTGCTGCATTGCAAACCAGGGCAGGTGCCATCAGAGCTGCTGGCCTTGTAGCATCACATGACCCAATTCATGTAACATATCTATACAAATCAACCATTACTCTTCATTTCTAAATAATGCCGTAACACGCCACCATAATCATTTCACCATAAGGCTAATTAATCAAATCTAATATGTCTAGAGGACCCAACAAAAATTAATGGCGTCAAGCAATCTTATGCTGTGCTGAAATTACTTTTAATAAACAGAACACATGCAAGACTGTCAACACTCCAGAGCCCATATGCTGTCTGCAGTGCCAGTACAGTGCTGCTGGGTTTCCTTTAGGATGCTGGGTTGTCATTTTGGATTCCAAAGCATGAGCGAGCCACAGATGTTCCTTGTATGAATTGTGCAAAAAGGAGAGACAGACATGACTGGGCAACACAGACGACACATCAACAGCATGTCAATCATTAGACTTCTGTAGCTTTACTATTCTGCACTCAAAACAACCAAGACTGGGGAATAAACATAGTTATTATAACATACAAATTAGGGCTGTCAATTACTTTAAAAATAAGAATAATTATACACTACCATTCGTGGTGTACAGTTTGGAGTCAGTAAGATTTTTATTTTTTTTATTTTTAACTCAGCAAGGACACATTAAATTGGTCAAAAGTGACAGTAAAGACATTTATAATGTTACAAAAGATTTCCATTTCAAATATGCTGTTCTTTTGAACTTTCATTCAACAAAAAATCTTGGGGGAAAATGTATCACAGTTTGCAGAAAATTATGAACCGGTTTTTTTTTTTAGTTTTACCATTTACCATGTTTCTTGAGCACCAAATCAGCATATTAAAATGATTTCAGAAGGATCATGTGACACTAAAGACTGGTGTAATGATGCTGAAAATTCAGCTTTAACGTCACAGGAATAAATTACATTTTAAAATGTATTACAATAGAAAAAAGCAAAATTACTGTAAATCTATCATTTCTACACAACTACATGTTTACCATATATAAAAAAAAAAGCCTGTGGGCTGCTCTATATATAACGAAAGTTTGAATATAATAAAACAACAGCACAAAAATGAGCAAATTAATGCATTTGATCAAAACTCTATAAAATGGCTTCCTGCTTTATTATCATTTAAAGGGAGGGAATGCCATTCAAGGATATGTGTTCTATTAACATAATGAGGACCCATTAGATAGTAATTAGGACCTAAATGAAGAATAGGCAGGCCGCAATGCTTAATTTCCTCTGGACTGGAACAAGCCCCGGCTGAGCCTGTGCCCCTAAATGATTAACTGGTAACTATCCATCAAGCTTTTTTCTGGGCTTTAGATAACCTACAATACCGTCTTCCTTGACCACCCCTGTGATTGAACAAGTGGGCAGAAGTAGGGGAAAGCTCAACAACCCTATCGATACAGCGTGAGTGCACATCACTTCCTTAATCATGTGGACCGGCAGGCTGAAATAGTTGATGTTAGAGGAAGTAGGAAGATTGAGGGCCGATTGATTATTCAGTCAATGTACTTTTCGATCAAAGTGTGAACCACAGGAGTAATTAGAGCAGAAACACAGGACATCTGTAAGTGAAGTGACATGAGGGGGTAAAGCACCAGAGAACAAGCCAGTTGTTGTGAATGTAAGGAGAGTAGTGCTGATATTAACATCTTCAGAACAACTGGAGGACTTTTTTCCCCTCCCCCTCTAAAAAGTGTTTTGATGTTTTTCTTCCTTCCCAAATATTGAGCAAAATTTACATGCACATTGATGTCTTGGTTGGCATATTTAATATTCTCTTCTCGAAATTCTGTATGATGTAGCCGCTACTGAAATGTCAGAATATGCTAATGAATTATTCAGAATCCTCTGCTTTAGTTTTCACAAAGGTCTCCTTAATGCTACACAGCTGATAAAATTACACCCAAGACTTATGCGAGAGAGGACATTCTCCACTCAACATCAGTATATTGCATCACAAAACTCCCACTTGACTCAACCCAGATGTGAGATTCACAAAGGCATTGGTATGAATTTCTGAAGACGTTTGCCTCTGCTGTGACTTCATGTTTGTTGGATGGCAGGAGGATGCTATCCAACGCTATAAATAAATGCTACTGGCATGTTTCCTGCATGTCTAACAAAATATGTCATGAAGAGATGATGTTTGAGACGTTGTTTTATGCCAGTGGTTAAGTTTAACCAACATTAAGTTAATGTTTCTGAAAGAAGTCTCTTATGCTCACTGTGATATATTACAGTTTAAAATAACCTTTTTTTATTTAAATACATTTTAAAATGGAATTTATTGATAAAGCGGAATTTTCAGCAGCCGTTACTCCAGTCTTCAGTGTCCTTCAGAAATCATTCTAATATTCTGATTTGGTTCTCATGAAACATGCCCTCCCCACACTGGAAAACAGCTGCTCTGCTTAATATTTTTCTTAAAAAAAAAAAAAAAAAAAGTATTTTATTCATCTTTGATTCATCTGATCTTTTGTAACTTGATAAATGTATTTAGTTACTTTTGAACAATAAAATGTGTCCTTGCAGAATAAAAGTATTAATTTCTTTATTGAACAGGATGGGGGAAGATGCCCCAGTTAAAAGGATTTTGTTCACCCAAAAATGAAAATTCTGTCATCATTTACTCACCCTACAGTTGTTCCAAACCTGTATGAATTTCTTTCTTCTGCTGAACACAAAAGAATATATTTTGAAGAATATGTGAACAAAACAGCTGACCCCATTGACTTCCATAATATGAAAAAAAAAAAAATCCTTTGTGTGTTATTTGTGGAAATTTAGCTGATGCATCCACATTGTTCTTACTTTTAATTGTATCATATTGTAGCCACAATGACTTGGTTTGGGGAAATTATTTAACTCAAATGGGGAATATTATTCATTAGATAATGAATATGTAATCGCATACATAAATTAAATTATCCCAAATAGGGAATGGACTAATCATTACCATATAGGAATAATTAGCACGATTGATCGTAGTAATTATTGATATATGGGTCAGTTAAGTCAGATTAATTATCAGGGTCAATTTACATGTGATTCCAAATTAGTTTGTCATGCATCCTGGTTCGTCCTGCGAACCGGAGATGAAAACTTCCTTATATCACAAGATTACCTGCCTGTATACCGAGTGAATATTTTCCGCTGGCCACACGGAAGTATCTGCTCGTATACGGCACTTTCAGATGTTTAAAATAGTTAACCGAGGTAGAGCTTTGGTAACTTTACAGACCTTTGACATATTACAGAGACTTCAATCATGGGACAATGAGACAGATTCGATTCAAAGGATTATGGAATTTAATAACACAATACTAAGGGTTATATAGACTACTAAAAATCACGCAGGAGTAAATAATATGCATATCAAAACAAACAATCAATACAGGATTGCAATATGACGTATTTAAAAAGACACAGTTATAATGAGAGAGAGAGAGAGAGAGAGAGAGAGAGAGAGAGAGAGAGAGAGAGAGAGAGAGAGAGAGAGAGAGAGAGAGAGAGAGAGAGAGAGAGAGAGAGAGAGAGAGAGAGAGAGAGAGAGAGAGAGAGAGAGAGAATGACAGGACAATTCCAAACAGTTCAACAGAGACCCAACGGATTCCAATATTAATCTAGACAACTTTAAGCAGCACTTAATTGAGATTTGTACGTTACTTGATTTAAACACGGTCCCTTTGTGTTGAGTTGTGTTACAAAGGCAGCGTGGTTGGAGTTGTCTGGCGCGTCTTCCGGTAGGAGGCAGATGTTTGCGAGTGCTCCAGCTGCGGCCCATACGAGAGGCGATTAATCTTAAGCTTGTTTCGTTCGTGAATGAAACCGAACTATCAACTGAGGTAGATCGAAAGAAAGCAACTTAGATTTAAAACAAAGTAGAAAAACGACGAAGAAGGAAAACTCCGGCTGGAGTTTAGCAGGAAAGTTTAGGAATCTCTCTCTGGCGTAGGAAACTGCACAGAGGATAAGGTGGCGGTCTATTTTGAAGGGGCGAGGGACACGCCTTTCTCACGTGTCTGATCCAATCGTTTGCAGGAAGGCGGGTCGGCAGACCTTGTGATTCACGCCTTACGGATCATGTGCATAGGGGATAAAACTTGTTCGAAATACACTTCTAAACTAGTATTAATAAAAGCATGCATCATATTACATTTTGGGTTGATGATTCAATCTTCTTTGATTATTCTGATTACAACCATACCAAATTCGGCATTCCTAGGGCTTAGTGAAATGCAGATACATGATTTTCGTGATTAAAACGGATGTTAAATTGATCACATATCATAAAAGCTTACAGTTATACCAGTTTTGTCACCAGGGAATCATGAAAACACAACCACAAAACATTATACATTTACAAAAGGGGATTTTTGATCCCATGTGTTCCGAGTGTTCCGAGTGTGTAAATGGGTGTTCAGAAGTTCAACCAGCGTTGGTCACGCGGTGAATTTGTGATCGAGTCCAGTATGTATGTGTGTGTGTTCATGCGTATGTATGTATGTTCAGAGTTCATTGACCGATGGTGACGGGGGGTGAACTCGCGACCAGTCCCGTGTGAGCGTGTGTGCTTCGAATTTGATGAGTTTAAACAACTGCTACAATGGCCAGTTGTCTAATCTTACAATTCTCTTCTGTGTGTGTAAGCGAAAAACCCCAGGGGGATTCCACGTGTGTGCGCTTATCTGAATGGACAATGTTCGTCTTGTCACCTTCGGAGGGGTTCTTCCACGTGATTCTGATTCCAAGATGGGCCCTTTGGTCACATGTCTGTGTCATATGTGATAAGCAATGCATTTCTTTGTTTAACCATTCGTGGCAAACGCCAGTGTGTGAATCAGAGTCAGTAA
Source organism: Rhinichthys klamathensis goyatoka (assembly GCF_029890125.1). Lineage (NCBI taxonomy): Eukaryota > Metazoa > Chordata > Actinopteri > Cypriniformes > Leuciscidae > Rhinichthys > Rhinichthys klamathensis. The sequence continues at coordinate 242,415 of NW_026607065.1, forward strand.
TTCAATCAAGTTCAAGCCCCATTTGCTTTGTGTGGCAAATTACAACAGAGAGACTTTGTGATTGACTCGGTAACCTAATCAACAGTCCCATGACCCTTACTTTTGTCATAGTCTCTGAATTAAAAGAATGCAAAACCAGCAGTTTAACCCTCTGATGGTCTTCGGGGTCTATTGGACCCCAAATGACTTTTGCTCAAATTAAAAAAAATGTTCTCTTTGTCCAAATGGTTTGAAACTTTCTACGGCTCTCAACACTTTCTAGATCTACAAAAAAAAAAAAAAAAATTAATGATATCTGTTTTTATGTTGGCGTGACAAAAATAGTCACACTCGTGGTCTTCGGGGTCTATTGGACCCCGCAATCAAAATAGACAAAATAACATCATCAAAATCAGAAACAACGTAGAACACATAGACAGAAATGACAGAAATAAAGTGGCACACTTCCAACAATGCAAAAAACATCCACAATCCAAAATTATCATGCTCACCACAGGCGCACACACACACACAAACACACACATAAAGAGGAATACATTTATACAGGAATACATACAGACTATAAAAACTGTTCTCTTATCATTTGTAAAATAAAATAATCTAAAATGCAGAACCACCAGAAAAATAAATTGGTAACACTTAGACGCATTGAAAATGTGCGCACACACACATACACACACACACACACACACACACGCACACAGACACACAAACACACACACACAGGAATACATTTGTAAGGCTATAAAAAGTCTTATAATTTGTCAAATAAAATCATACAAAATGAAGAACCACCACAAAAATAAATTGGTGACACTGTACACATAAAAATAAAAATAAAATGTACACACACACACACAACAACAACAACAACAGTGAAGTGCCAAACCTGCTCCAACCCTGTCTGCAGAAGTCATGCGGTTTACCATGCATAGTGTTTTTTTCAGAACAAAAAATGCTAAATTTTGACAAAAATTATATTATTTTTGTTATAATTGTGATTTTATAATATTTAGATATGAATCCAACTGAATCCAACTTTAGAAACTATATCTTTCAGTAATTCAAATAGCAAATAGCATATAATGGAGCTCTATAGCCATCTAGTGGTTAAAGTGATTTATTACAAATTTTAACCTGTATTTTCCAAAAAATGAGCAAAAATCTTACATTAAACCTTGTAAAATTATCCATGGTATCCCCAGGAATGAAAGTTAGAAATCTGGGTCTTTTGTAAAGTTTATTTAACATAAAATGCTGTTTTTTTGTAAAAATCCTATTTAATTAAATATTTATTTATATATTTATAGAAATTTAAAAAAAAATCACAAATTCTCCAAAAACTGCACAAATGTTGAGTAAAAACATTAATAAACAGAGTAAAATTATATTTGTTAAAAAAAAATATATTGTTCGGTTACAAAATTAAATGTTGTTGTCTGGGGTCCAATAGACCCCGAAGACCACGAGTGTGACTTTTTTTTGAAGACCATCAGAGGGTTAAGAAAATGGCAGATCTGACCATGGCTACAATATTTCAATATAAGTTTAGCCTGAGCAGGATGATTATAAATCAGCTAATGTGTTATTATAGAAAATAAATACAAAAAACATTTGCTTCCATTTGTTATTGCACAAAATGTCAAATATTAAAAGAGGGGTAAGATGGCCCCTACTGGGAGAAATCTAAACAAATGAGCGTGGCACACACAAACTCAGTTAACAACATATTACTTCCTATAAAAATTTGGAGTTTTTATATTTTTAACATATGTTAAGCAACATCACACGACAAGTGCTGCTTTCCTGAATACCATTACGATTGAAAATGTGACATTGATTTCCTACAATAGTTCAATAAACAGTTACAATTAAGTCACTTACAGGGGCGTCATGCAAGCCAAAATTCTGGGGGGGCAAAATCTGAGACGTTGCAATTGTTTTCTGACGGGTGATATGGATCATGTTAGGAGGGGTCAGGGGGTTTCTCCCCCTGAACATTTTTTAATTCTGGCTGCGAAACATACTATTTCAATGCAGTTTGGGAGGGACAGAAATACCTTAACGGAGCTAGCAGCAACGCTTCTCTATCTGAGGACTAAGTTAAAGTATATGTGTATCTTATATGTGCATTATAAGATGTTTTGAAGGCCAAAAAAACTGGATACAAACAGCTTTAAAACCATGTCACGCAGCTGATTATTTTTCTCTCATCTCCATCACACTTTTTCTCTTTGTTTTTCTCTTGCCCTGTCTCTTACCCTCCTAAAGTTGAGCTTTGACTGATAGGCTTTTCATTTTTGTCTGTCAGTGAAGAAAGTAAACATAGGGTCAACTCATTTTCTCAGACGAGTTCATTTACTGAAAGCTACTAGGAAAGCTAGGTAGCCTAACTAAGTTTATTAAATTCATTCACAGTAGTACACATTCATTATTGATCTTATACCTAATACAGGGCCGTAGACAGGGCTTTATAATCAAAGAGGTCCTAAATTTGAGGTGGGTAGGGGGTTCAAATTTTTTATTTCTCTGATATGTGCATTTCAAGACGTTTGAAGGCCAAAAAAAAGGATAAGAAATAGCCTTAAAACCATGTCAGCGGACAGTAGATTATTTGTCAATACCTGCTCTCACCTCTTATTCATCACTCTTTCTTTTTCTCTCAGTCTCCTGATCTTGGCTTTTCCCCTCACAATGACAGTAAACTAATTATTAGCCTTACGAGTCACGTAGGCCTATTTTCAGTTCAAAATGGCGAAATTAGACAAAAGTATATTCGTGTGCCTGATTATTTTTGTCATTCGTTTAACATTTATGAACTAAAAAAACTGTCAAATATGAAATGTTTAGTTTAGCTACTTACATCTCGCACTTGACTGTACACTGAAGCGTCGAGTCTCACTGCTAAAATTCGCGCTCAGCTTCTGTGAACATAAAGCCCGCCTACTTTGATTTCATTGGTCATCTCAAATTTTCTGACATTGACGAGCAGTGACAGACCAATGCGGCTCAGATGAACTCACACACACACACACACACACACACACATAGATGAAAACTGTCCTTGTATAAAAAAGACTTTTAGGTTTACTCGGTAACCATTCCTATAAAAATAACAGGCTAACATACCTGTAACAACAGGTCAGACACACAAGAGGGTATTCTCTCTATTCGCTGCAACACGATCTCATGAAAGTGCGTATCTATACCACGAATGTTTTTGCGTGCATATGGTACGCACTGAAAACCCTTGGTTAGGATTAAGGGTGGGGTGGGGAGTGCGTATTACACGCCATGTGCGTATCATATACACGCGAACTATTTTGGGTGTATTTATGGCATGAGAAATAACATGAGAAATAACATTCGTGGTATAGATACACACTTTCATGAGATCGGGCAGAAATCAAATTCAAAATCCTGTCGTGCCATATAGCGGCATTTACATAGTGTTATATTAAATTTACTACATTTATATTTGTCTCAAAGCGTCGTTAATGTATACTGACTTCACACGGTTGAGAATCACTGTAATAGACTACTTCATGCGATACCTTTGTATGTTTTCTACTTCATTTGATACCCATCATGTGAATGAAAGCATTCAGTTACGTAAAATGCCACCAGTCCTTCCCATCCAGATGATTTTTACACAAATACATTATAAAAGTGTTAAAATTTTAAAAAAAATATTAAATAACAATGTAGTATTATTTGGGCAGTATCTTTTTAAACATTCTCATAATTTAGTGGATTAAATATTCACTTCATATTCAAATCAAAGCACAAATGTACAAAATCATAACCCCTAAGACTCAGACTAAAAAAAGCAGACAAATACATTCTCATGAATTAAAAAGTTTTAAACTATTTTCATAGTTTAAATTTAGGTTTTATACAGACTTGTTCACTGCAGAAGCAAAAGGCTCACTATCCCCTTAAACCTTAAGAAATTAAATAATGAGCTATTTAAATTAAATCTGTTTTATATCATGAATTGTGTGCATTGTTCATTACTATTTTTGTACTTGAATTGATAGGTTTTCATGGGTGAAATTCACCTGGTCACAAGCCTCTGTGAGCCACCCTGCAGCTCCACCTCCTCCCCCCCAAGTGACCAATCACAAAAATCCCCTAGCCACCCAATCACAAATCACTCTCCTTCAGACTCCTCCTCCCAGCATGTGTGATGCAGTGCACAAGTCAAGTCAAGTCAAGTCACATTTATTTATATAGCGCTTTTCACAATACAGATTGCATCAAAGCAGCTTCACAGTGATAACATGAAAGTAGTACAACACAGTTCAATAATATTGTTGAATATTAAATATCCCCAACTAAGCAAGCCAAAAGCAAGGCGACAGTGTACTATAGGGGGAGCTCACAAGCACAAGAGAAAACACCAATTTCCATTATTCCTATTCATGTGAGGACTTTAGTTGAAACTTGCACAGCATGAAGTATAGGCCCTCAGGAGGCCATTACAGCATTATTTTTGTGAGGACCACCCAAAAGGTCCTCACAAAGAGAAATGTCCTCACAAAACTGGTTGTTTCTCAATATTTGGTCCTCACAAGTATAGCTAAACCAACACACACACACACACACACACACACAGTGTGCAACACTCGCTATGCACCATTATGAATGCCTGTGTGTGCGGCAATGTGGAACAATGGCAAGCACACACGCAACTTCTACGGAAGACTGTATTCTCGTACTCTCGAAATATTTCGACTTTAATCTCGAAATGCTAGATTTTTTTTTTTTTTACCGTTTTTTTTTTTACGTTGCGGTTCAGGGCTTCTGTACATAAGTCGATTTGATTTTACATAAATCGATTTGTAAAATCAAGTTTTCATGTCTAAAGACATTTCCATTTTCAACGCCAATTATAGGCAAATCCACGGACAACTAACAGGCATTAGGACGAACATAAAGAGGGCGCTTGAGACGCGCACAAGTCAGCAATATTTCTGATGATTTATTGCCGTGAAGTTTCGTGCACAATAACAAACGGGAGTGGAACATTCTCGAAAAACAACAACCGCAGCCATCATTACCAACCGTGAACCATTGACAGTGAATGAAACGAAGCGAACGTATAGGCCATGGTGTGACATACATGCGTAAACCAATGGTGTAAACATAATCATAGATGACGCCACGGGTTTTTATTTAAAATAAATAAATTAATATTATTTTATTGCATTTGTATTAGTTGTTTTAAAGCAACACTATGGAACTTTTCAACCTTCATAATATATTTCCAAGACCCTTGTGATGGTACATCGACTTACAATAGGTTAAATGACACGTCTGCCATAACCTGACGTGGTTTGTATCGCTTTTACTCGCACTATGTAACTTCGGGTTTCGGGTAGTAACCGGAGCACAAAAAGAACTACAAAACTCGACTGCTTTACGGCATACGTCACTTCCCCCACCACTTCCTCAAATTGTCTATGGCCATTGCAGACATCCCAAGTCTATAGGTGGGTTTCCGTTTCTCTAATTACCCATTATCCTCTGCGGCGAGCCGCCATGTTGTGTGTCAAAGCTGTCATTATCATGTTTACCGCCTATTCATTTACCCAAGTATTTTTGACTCTTTTGTGTTGAGATAACGATGACAAATTCCTCCAAACCTGGCGAAAAGGTGAAGGTTATTTACAGGGACACATTAGACGATGTTTGGAAGGCAAGATATGATGAGAAATTGAGTTATATCGATGGAAAGGATCCTTACATAATGTCGGAAGAGGACTGGTCATGTAATTTTTTTGTATGTGTTTTAAATCCGTGTGTTCCGAGCAGAAAGAGAGAGAGAGCCGGTCGCGCGCGCGCACTCCCTCTCTCTTCGGAGCCAGGCGAAAGTGTAAACAAGACTTCACCGTCTCCAAACTAAGCGCTGTCTTGCTCTCACTCCCTCGTGGAAAAGTCTTAAACTTAATATTTAAACTTGAATCAAATGTATGAAATGTTTTTTTAGAGCATACACTGTATCAATTTGATATATTTTTAATCCTAATGTACAAAACTTCACAATACGTCTGTGCCACATCTATAACTAACATACAATACACATTTTTTTCATATTTTATTATAATGTACACAAGAGAGTGAATATTTACAGTTTAACTTTGTATGTTCTTTTTAGTGTGGAGGGAGAAGAGGTGCTGGGATTATCTTTGTTCACCCAGAAACGCAGTCATTCATTATTAAGCCAATTTATCACTGTAATAAAATATAGAACTATATAGTCGTTTTAAATCGACAACATGTGCGTACGGCTCGCATGCATTTAATGTATTTGTGTGTACTCTTCTCTGGGCGTACTGTAGTCGCTAGTGTGTTTTTGCACTGACAAGGAGCCATGTGATCAATGGCTAGGCAACACAATCATCGTAATGTGCATGATAATCATGAAAATAAAACAACGTAGAACTCAGCTGTTTATCAATTTACCTGAGATAAAATGATCGGAGCAGACTTTATAGTGTCTAACGTTAACAAAGATAAACAAATACAGTAACAAATGTATTGCTCATGGTTAGTTCATGTAAGTTAATACATTAACTAATGTTAACTAATGAACCTTATTGTAAAGTGTTACCTTATCATGCTCCGTAACACAAACGCTTGAGCCACTTGACACACAAGATGGCGCTGTAAGGAGTTACGGGAGAAATGTGACGTCATCGTAAAATCTATCTATAGCGTCTCCCTGATGCCCGCAAATTAGTTAAAATCTGCCGGAATCTAGAGCGCGCATGCAAGACAGAACATACTGCGCGCATAACATACATAGCACGAGCACGGCAGAGAGGGAGAGAGCGAGAGACCTTGCAAGTGTGCCTCGCGAAAGCTAGTCAACCCCCTGAAATGACTTCTTGCAGGTTGGGATGTCTGCCATTGTTGATTCCAAAGCCGGTGCTGGATAAACAGCGAGCGTGCGCGTGCGACTGTAGGCTGCGGTAGGCTAAGTTATTTACGACAGCGGTAATGGACAATTCCGCTTCCAAACTCTAGAGCGACCGCTGAGGAAAAGTTCCTTGGTTTTGCTTTAAGAGTAAAAATAAAATCGGTCGGTCTTTCTTAACGCAAGTTTACAACCAACAAGTCGGTCGGACTAAAAGGAAAAAAAATAAATAAATTGCAACAAGCGATAACAGGTGAACATGTTTCCTCACACCAATTTTCCCATCAGCCTTACTTTCTCTAGACATGGATGAAACCTTTTCTACAAAATTTGACATGAAATCTGCATTGATTGCATCTACTTTCAGTCAAAGCGGATGTCATTCAACCTTTTTACAGCCAAAGTGGTTAAGATTGACTCTCAAGATCATATACTTAGCATTTGTACTTTAACAGACTGGTTTTGACATTTACAGAGTGGAAATGTGATTTTCAAAGGCACTTTGGGCACCCTGTGGCCTCGGCTCCTTGCTAAGTTATTCACAGGGACGTATTTTTGTCTTTATTTACCATCGCCTTTTGTTGAAACTATATGCTGCTGGAGCATCGCAGTGAATCAGGTGATTGAGACATACTAACACCCACTTGGAAAATGTCACAGCTAGTACTGTAGGTGTGTGATCAAACATCCTTAACATCACAAAGGTTTGGAAGAGATAAAATAATTTCAGTCTCTGTCGGTTTGGTTATTTGTTATTTAGCAGACTCCAAAGCAAATTATAGCATGAACAATCCCCATGTTGGTTATGCTGTGTTTATAGAGTGTCATCATAAACTCATACTTTTCATTACCATCCCTAAAACACTGTGCACACATTACAAGACCATAATGCAAAGGCTGAGGGAGTTGGATGCCTTTGACTCACACAAAACAACAATTAACATCCAATAGTTCCAGCTAACAGAAAGCTGTTTTTTTTTTTTTTTTTTGGCCTGTCACATGGTCTCTGTTCACCAAAAGCATGTCCACGTTTGGCAGGCAGCCATCTCTCTTTCTCCACTCTCATCTGATTTTTATCAGCCTCTTCTGTGGCCACTACCAGCTTTTGTCTACAAAAGGTCAATTATTAAACCGTATCTGCTGGACGGAGATCGTGATGATGCTTGTTCATTGGAAACATCAATTCAGAGTGTCGAAATATAATCGAAGGTTCTCAACACTCAGTGGACCAGGTTTTGTTTTGTCTTCTGAATGAGGGTTGCCAGATCTCCCACAGAGATTCTGATGGTCTAGATCAAAGTGTGACCTGGCACACTAAATGCTCATCCAGGAGAGGGAGAGGGAGGGTGGAAGGAGAGAGACCCGCTGCTTTGTTGGATTTTGGATGTATTTAAATAGCTGGAGAAGCACAAAGTTCGACTCAAATGGCTAAGAATACTTCTTTTTAAAACATGAAATAAAATAACCCAGCGCTTTGAACTGTCAGAGAAAAGGAACTTGTAAAGACGTAAGAGAAAAGTGCTAAAATTATGTTGAAGGGAAACTAAAGCACAGCACTTTTATCTAGAAATGGTTATATTGGTTGAACCTGACAGAAGCTTAACGTGTTTAATCTTTGTCATTAAATACAGTATTAAAACAAGGCCTTCCCATTAGCAAACACTATCCATGAAGCTGCCGTCACACTACATTTTTAGATGTTTGTCTCTAATATAAATGTGCAATCTACAACATTTCTCACCCTGGTAACATTACATTTGTTTCGGATGTTAACTGGATCAGTCTGACACAAAGACATTTCATTTTCACTCCTTTCCCTTTGCATGAGATCCTTCAGCTCTGCTCATTACGTACAGACCATTTGTGCTACATACATTTGATTATGTTTGAATTCATCAATTTGCAAATGAAAAAGAAATAACTTTTCAGTTATATTAAACTGAAATTGGAAAATGTCAGTTTGAAATGAATGGCTGGATCATCTCAGGCTTAGTACTGAAAAATGAGAGCGGTGAACAGTCTGTCAATCCATGTTCCAATAAAGTTAAAATGGATGCTCACTGCGGCAAATAGACAAAGTGAATGTCGGCTCCAGAACAGAGGTGTCATTTTTGATATGCTGCGTTTTTGGATTCGTGTATTTTTTATTATTTTTTTGCTTTTGTTGTAATGTATATTAAAGTGTATTTTTAATACACATTGATACATTTTTAACTATTATTATTATTTATTAGTAGTAGTAGTAGTAGTAGAACTAGTAGTAATAATACTAATGATAATAGTAATTTTTTTAAATATATATTTTTAATGATATATTTCTTATTTCCCTGTATCGAGAATACAGCAACACTTTAAGGTCAGCTTGTTAACATGATTAACATGAACTAATTATGATGTATTATGATAATTATGAACAATATTTTCACAGCATTTAGTATTGTAGGTTAATGTTAATTTCTACATAATAAATCTACCATTTGAAAGTTATGAAGTCTTATGGACAAATATGAATTAACAGTAAAGATACACTATTCTTTACTGTTAATTCATATTTGTTCATAAGACTTGATAACTTTCATTTATAATTTAACCTCGATCTATAAATAACTATAATTTGTTAGTTTATGATACCTAATGCATTAACAACATTTTTACATCTTTTAAAAAGTTGAAGGTAATATTTTATTCTTTTAAGGTATGTTTACACGATAACAATGTACTAAAAAGGAAAAGTTTTTCCTTCATGTTTTTTTGCGTACAGACAACAATGTACGGATCCATGAATTTTTTTTAAACGCTGTGAAAGTTTTCTGTTTTCAGGTGAAAGTGGTGTCATATTATAACATGCTGAAGACATGACATTGTATGACACTACAAGACCCCTACCCTACAGTTAGTCAATTTTAATTGAGTTCATTAGTATGTCTCTCTACAAGAAAATAGAATAACCTGGGAGGGGGGGAGGGGGGGGGGGGGAGTTATTAGCTGACAAATTTTGTTTTGAGTTAGCAGGCTCAATAGAAGCCATCTCAGAATGACCGCGAGGGAAAACGTAAGAGTTAAGCTGGGAGTCTGTCTTTATTTCCCTCAGACAACAATGACCATAGGTGACCCGAGGACTAACCCAGGTGTCTGTTTTTTTGAAGTGCCAAACATCTTCATTCTGTCCACACGCATATGAAAGCAGTAAGGCAAGAACGCGAGAGGAAAAGGTCATGTGGCGTAGAAAGAAATGAGTTCAGCATGCAGTATACTCCGTCTTAACTCTGATCTAATATGCTCTTTCTATCTGCTCAAACTTCCACCCTCACTGGTTGTTCTCTCCATGTGTTCTCGCAAATCTCTCATCTCACTACCGCAACCTGATATCCATTACAGCTTCCCATCACATTCCCACCTTGTTGAGCAGACAATCTAATGCCCTGGGCCACGAATGCCAGGCGCCAGGAAGGGTTCCTCTTCACGTGGTTTCGCATAACGCACCTGTTTTGATGTTTTTTCCACTCCAGGGCTCCAGACTGCGACCAAATGGTCGCATTTTGCGCCCAAAATTTGAGAGTGTGCGACTGATTTTTACATCCAGTCGCACATGTGCGACCAGTAAATTTGTCCCATTGGCTTATCAATGAATCCGGAATGTGTGGCAGGCCAATGAGTGTGAGAAGAATAGGGAATGGCCACTGTAAGTGGCTAATGTGTGGAGGGGGAGGGTCCTAGAGATAATCGAGCGGCGTTTAAACGTCTGTGGGAAGGAGACGGAGACAACCTGCTGTGCGTCTGAGCAATGATCAAGTGAACTATTGACTCGTTCTTCCAACCTGCGGCTAGTGTGCCAGTTAAATTCACTTGCTGGCTTCCCAAATAATACATTACAACAGCGATAATCCAAAAAACGTGAACAAAACGATTACTCTTTGTAAACACTGTTCAATGTGAGTGGCAAATCTCAAACATGACCTGTCATTTACGCCGCCATCACCCGGGAGTTGATAGCGCACAAGCGCAGGTGAGACCTGAACTGAAGATGTTACCATCGGTGTTTAAACTAAACTCATTTAAGTTTTGCCAATGTAAACATTCAAGAGCAAGACGCGAAAGAGAACTCGCGTCTAGAAGATGTGTGCGTGGACACGTGTGTGTGTAAGTGTAGGCTAATCATCTCAGACAGCGTGCAGATATTGAGTTCTCTTTCAAGTCTTGCACTTGAATGGACAAATTCACACAAAAAGTATGTCAACATGTCCGTCTTGATGAGTATCCTAGCAGACAGTAGCCGTGTTTCCATTACCCTTCAAATTGCGTAAATTGAAATTGCGAATTAAAAATACGCTCAATGGAAACACGTCAATTTTGCAAAAACTCCCATTTATCGCAAAAAAGTTTTTACGCTCGCATGAGGTGGTTTTTCAGGCAATTCGAAAAAGGAATATTTCGCAAAACTGCAATGGAAACAGTTTTTGTGCAATTACAGTCACCTGACTTAGAAGGCGCGTGTGTTTGGGGTCCGTGTAGGCTATTGCATCCATTCGTTTTTCCTTTAACTCGTATGAAAAACGAAAAACATGCTTTCTTCTTTATTAGTTTTTAGACTGGTGAAAAAATATTCACATACAAACTTATTTTCCTTATATAGCCTATATTGCTTATTTAATTGAAAATCAAACAGGCCTAATTGACATAGGCCTACAACTTTGCGAAATTTGATTTCTGCATTTCATTTTGACCCGGAACATTTAGATAATATGGAGCGTCTGTGAAAAAATAAAATAGCCTAAATGAAAAAAAATCTGTGGCGATGGTTTTGCAATCCGTCCCCTCAAGTTTATAAACCGTAGGCCTACTCACGGTTGAGTACAAAACGTTCCCTCGATCGGTTTAACAAATCGTGCCCATGGATTAATAAACTGTCTATACCCACGATATCCTGATTTGTAAATATCAGTTCTTTGTGATTTCTTGAATTTTCTAAACGACATTTAGCCCGGTACTTGTATCTTTAAAGTCCTTTTTTGGGGGGGAAAGCTCAGTAGGCTATAATAGAATAGCAAAAAAATACTTCTCATACAAAAAAAGAAATATAACACAAACTCATTTTCCAAAACTGTAAAAGGTTATATAAAAATAATACATTCATCAATTATTTTATGATAAACCTATTACTGTCTTAAGTGAAGTCATTTATAGTTATAAACGCAAATAATAATAATTATTATTATTATAGCCTATTACATTTATTAGGCTACATTTATTAGGCTACATATTTAGAAGGCGCTTTTATCCAAAAAAGGAACAAAGCAATTCGTCAAATGTCATTCATATTACAGGTTAGACAATAATAATACAGGGCTAAGATTATCACAAATAAACACAAGATTTTGACGCATATCCAAGGGTTTGTGCGGAGTGTGGAGCGCGCACTGCATGACGGAGGCGCGGGCGCGAACGCATTTTCCTGTCAACAGTGGAAACAACTTAAAATACTCTATCATTTATGGGCATACAGAAAATAATAAAACATAATCCGCAACTACTTTTATTTGTGTAAACTCACAATAACAAGAAGACGTTCTTCTTTTGAAAAATAAAAGAAAACAATCAGGCGCGCTTTCATGATCTCCGTGAACTGGAACATGTCTCAGAAATGAACTGAAACAAAATATAGCCTATGTAGGGTAAAGCTTGAAATGTCCACTTTTAAACGAACAAATTCAAATCGAAAGCAAATACCTTCTGATATGTAATCCATATGAAAGGTGCATTTCTCTCTAAAGGCGCATCCGCTTTACAGTGGAGATGAAAATATGTTTGCAGTCGGCACTAACACTAGTTTATTAATAAACAATTAAAATGCCTCGTTATTTTTTCAGACACATTTATTATCATTAGCCTATAATCACCTATAAATCACCTCTCTGTAGGCTATGGTTCCAGAGACATGGCTCTTCTTATTCAGCACTGCGGGAAAAATATCATTGGGTTCTAATTTGGCCTTAGAAAACCAGTAAAATCAACATTTTTTTCATATTAATTTGTGAATATTTTAAATGTTTAATAAAGGGGCAAAAAGTCATAAACAAAAATCTGAAAATTCATCTATATTTATTTTTTTGCACAGCATTTGATGTGTAGTAGGCTACAGTTCAAATTGAAAATTTGTTGTTCAACTTTGCGCTTTAAAAATACAACAACCGTTCATTTTTCGTAATGGACGCAAAAGTACACGGACCGTTTGGACAGAATACGAGACAAAGTTCTTTATTAATGTCTTGTGCGGTGGCTGCACGTCTATTCACATGTGCTATAAACCTACAAACGTCCAAAGTCGCATAACATCGGTTAATGGAAACGCCGTCATTTCGCAATAGTTTTTTTATCGATATTTAGAAAAAAATCGCAAAAGTTTTGCGCAAATCTGTAATGGAAACGCGGCTATAGTCTGTTATGCCTTAAGTGAACTTATATGGTCAAGAAAGACACTCAGTATCGTGTAGGCCTACTGAATCAGCTCTGAATTGAGTAGCTTTTGTAACTTTAATAAGGATTCATCTTTAATTTATATAGTCAAATATGCAATGTTATTTTACATTTGATTATTTTATTCAATTTCTGTACCTGAAAACTAATGTTAGACCTACCTGAAAAGCATCGTTTATTTTATTAGTATCTTTGCTCTATTGTATTTATTTGTGCTTTTGCTTGTGGTTAGATTATTTGTTCATATTTTCTTTATTTAATTTGACAGTAGTCTTTTTTTCCCTGAACATAGCACATACCGAAACCGTGAACCTAAAACCGTGATACAAACTGAACCGTGAGCTATTTAAAACGTTGCAGCTAGTACAGTGTCACAGTCGGAAGATGATTCAGAGTGAGAGGTTTTTGTGGCGAAAAAGGCCAAACCCACCATTTTCGTGAAGACTGGCTGCGAGAATTCAGCTGGTTAAGGTAGTACTGTAAGGAGACGAATTCCATGACCTGCGAATGTTGCAGTCGCTACCCCATAACTGTGGGGAACACGAAGTTTGCCGACAGTGCAGGCACTTTACAGTTTAAACACAATACGCTAGTTAAACACAATCTTAGAGTACAAGGAACCTACAAGGAAGTTAACGCTTGTCAATGGAGCGAGGCCAGACTCTCTGTACAAATGAAATGTACGAGTCTGCTCCCTCAGTCTGTAAACAAAGCTCAGGCGCACCAGATAACACGTCAGCAGCGTCTTACGTCAGCAGCGTCACTGAACGCGGATTGACAACTGAACCGGAAGAGAATACAATGCGGAATGAAGTCGTAGTTTTTGTTATTTAAATCTAAATCTAGTCTAAGTCTTTTGTTAAGACTAAATCTAAAATATCTTAAACTGTGTTCCGAAGATGAACGGAGGTCTTATGGCCTTGGAACGACATGAGGGCGAGTCATTAATGACATCATTTTCATTTTTGGGTGAACTAACCCTTTAAGGATCTTGTCTAACTACAGTGTCTGATCTGGGCATCCTTGTTTAGACAATATTTTGATTTAATTTAATTCATCATAGCATAAATTAAGATAGTATGCCAGTATCTTGAACTTTTAACTTTTGTTTTCCCCAGAAAGTGAACTAAATCTATATGGTGGACCAGAAAGCACAACAACAAATATAGCTTTTGCTATGGCAAAGATCAAAATCCATCAAGCCAGCAGCCATATCACCCTGTAGCCCAAGACTGGTTGCCCACTGAAGCTAAGCAGGGCTGAGCCTGGTTAGTACCTGGATGGGAGACCTCCTGAGTAAACCAGGTTGCTGCTGGAAGAGGTGTTAGTGAGGCCAGCAGGGGGCGCTCACCCTGTGGTCTGTGTCCTAACGCCCCAGTATAGTGATGGGGACACTATACTGTCAAAAGAGCACCGTCCTTCGGATGAGACGTTAAAACCGAGGTCCTGACTCTCTGTGGTCATTAAAAATCCCAGGATGTTCTTCGAAAAAAGAGTAGGGGTGTAACCCCGGCATCCTGGCCAAATTTGCCCATTGGCCTCTGTCCATCATGGCCTCCTAATCATCCCCATATACTGATTGGCTTCATCACTCTGTCTCCTCTCCACCAATAAGCTGGTGTGTGGTGGGCGTTCTGGCGCAATTTGGCTGCCGTCGCATCATCCAAGTGGATGCTGCACATTGGTGGTGGTTGAGGAGATTCCCCCTTCAATGTAAAGCGCTTTGAGTACACAGAAAAGCGCTATATAAATGTAACGAATTATTATTATTATTATCAAAACTGTGGAAAGAATAAATGCACAAGTATTTCGGATGAGATTATATTTTTCTGAAGACCCCCAAGTTAGCTGAAAAACACATAATTTGCTGCTGACTTTTCACCAAGAAAAACACGTCTGATCCGGTCTAGGTTAACATCACAAAGTACATCAATGCATTGTTACTTCATCCAGGGAAAATCTGGATCACAAGAGATTTTCTATGAACTCAAGTGTGTGCGAACTAAGGGTTAACTTTACAGGAGGCGGAGAAAGACCCAGATTCATAGGCTAAATTTGTCACCAACAGTTTTTATTTATTAATCTGTTTATAAGACTGTCAAATACAGCTTTCAAATACTTGTGAATGATTCAGTTTCCGGGTGCCGTACTTCTAGTTTCTGCACATGCTCTGGTTTGAACAGTCGTTTTTTGGTCTGAGCATCATTCACATATCTTTATTCACACATTTACTATTTGAGAGTTGGCAGATAAGTGTATTTTTAAACCCTATTTATATTTGAGTATGATGCTGATATTTGAAGGTAAGATAATGTTTACCACATTAAAGGGACAATGTGTACTTTTTTAGGTATTTTATTATCTAAAATCAATATTTTTATTCATAAATATGTCCTCAATGGTGTACAAATACCTCTGCCAATTATCTGACTTATCCTCGTAAACAAAGAATTTATTATCTTTATATACATGGGACGGGTAGGTCCACAGAGGCTTCCATGTAGTTCCGCCATCTTGAAAAACTATAATAGCTGTGAGGGACAAAAAGTACTAGGCCATTGCGTTTACACAACACGTTTTCGTTCACAGCCAGCGTCACGTAACTGAAAACAGCAGAAGCGGAGGAGCAGACAAGTGAGAGGCGCTTGTCACTGCCCCGGCAAGTTTCACAGTCAGTAATTCATACTGTAACATTCGTTTGTTCGTTGTGTCAAGTTGCAGTTTGTTTGAAATAACAAACCTGTTCACCCGAAGGAACACTCGGCGAAGTGCTATTAGAAGACATAGCTTTTTGGTACATAATGGCTACCGTAGATTCAACACGCATTTGAAAAAGCTAGGCGCTGGAGAGCACAATTCGTTTGAATGCTAAATACAATTTCACCGTTAGATGGGAGAAATTCCTACACATTGTCCCTTTTTGGGGCGGCAGTGGCTCAGTGGTTCATGTAGGTTGTCTACAAAGCAGAAGGTTGGTGGTTCAATCCCCAAATCCACCTGACCAAGTGTCGAGGTGTCCATGAGCAAGACACCTAACCCCAGCTGCTCCCGACGAGCTGGATGGCGCCTTGTATGGCTGACTCCGCCGTCGGTGTATGAGTGAGTGAGTGAATGGGTGAATGTGAGGCAAATTGTAAAGCGCTTTGGGGCCATTGGGTCTGTGAAAGCGCTATATAAATGCAGTCCATTTACCATTTAAAACTTCTTTATTCAGCTCCCTGATACGATCGTGGACAATTTGAATATGTATGTTGCATTTCTGATAGCAGGTGTACTTTATTATTGTCGTTTGGAATTCATAATCATCATATCATCTTCCAAAAACTCATTTATACTGTTTTTAGTGCACATGAAAGCACATTTAAATCGTATTTCAATGTGGTTATGGAATGTGATGTAAGTGCAACAAATGCAAAAGATGTAGTGCAAGACTTCATTTTATCCATCAGGAATACTTGGAATGCTGGCTTGTCTAAAGTTGCTTCTATATCGGTAGTTGGAGAGGTGGGGTTATAAAAAACAGAGCTTGGTGATGTCACATAGAAAAATAAAATAAAAATAAATTTCAGAGGCGAATGAGTTATTACATTTTGATGATCCATTATACAGACAAGCAAATGTGAAGAGAAATTAATGAGGCTGATTTTTGAATTCATAAATGAGCAAATAAACAAAGAAAGAATTCATAGAAAATATTCAGAATATTATGTTGTTAATACCTGCAGACACAAAATGGGTCATTTTCTGGACATGGAAGACCAAGAACACTTCTTGTCGCAGTACTTTAAGTACTAACAGCATTTGGTTCATACCGAGTGCTGTAGATTAAAATCCACCACCAAAGGAGGCAGAAAATGATTTTTCACCACATGCTACCGGGGGCACAATTTTCATTAATGGACTTTATCAAATGAACAACCATTCGGAGTCCTGTCCATGAAGGAACAGCACTGTGAAATAAGAGGATGTTTACAGGGGTTGATCTGAAGCTGATGAAGAGAAAGAGAGGAAAATACTTTCTTCATAAACGCAGTCAGGCTTAAGGGATGTTAATTTATTAACTGGTATTTGGGTGGCAACATGCTGTTCCAGACTACTAAACTCCATATGATGAGATGTAGTTTAATCAGTTAGAGCAAAGCTGTGAATCTTTATCTATTAGGAAGGTCCAGTTATTTGTAATAAATGACAATGCATCAATTGAATTTGCAGCTTTAGAGGATGGATCTAGATGAAGTCCCCCTAAATATGTGCGATATATTACATGTTAGTATTGGCTAAAATTAAAATATTTATATGCCTTTTTTTGTAGACATTTAAAGAAGTGCTGAAAGAAAAGGCAATGTCTGTATGTGACTGCTCTATACGTTGACATGAGTAAATCTGAAGCTCTACGTTTACAGATATGCATATGATATAGAGTCAAGGTAAATCCGGCATGAAAGACTCCCCTCCGGCTGTGCAGCATACGGTGAGCTACAATGTTCACAAATCGTCCAATAATTCTCTATGCTTCTCAAAAGAGAGCTGTATCGTCACTGAGGATTGCTATTCAAGAAAGATCTCTCCTTTAAACGGATAAGGTGAAGCATGTTGAATACAATCGACTGACAGGATACAGAGGTTACCATGTTCCAGGTTACATTTTAAGACTAACAAATATTGTTCCATATAATCTAAACGACTGCATGCCATAATTAATTAGTCTTTTATAATAATAATTAGGGATGCACGATATATTGGCCACCATATCAGTATCAGCTAAAATATGTTCATTTTTAATGTTATCGTTGACGGCCCGATAAGAAAATTTGTCTGATATATTAAAGCAGATAAATAATGGATTATTTCCTTCAGCTGAGACACTTAAGATGCGCACGGATCACCATGATGTTGAATGGTCATCAGTTGAATGGCTTAAAATATGATTGGAATCACTTAAAGGTGCCATGTGGAATGTCTGCCAAAAAATAAATTCATACTCCACATATTCCATACCAGATGGGGGCAGTATACCTCCAGAAAGTTGGCCTACTCTAGTCTGTTTTTTAGTTTCGGGTTGTTAATCTTCTAAAACCGTCAAATCGTCCGCTTTGTCCCGACAAAGCCTATTTTGATCGGTGAGTGATGTAGAATATAATGACTGCTGCGCTTGACAGGGCTTATAACGAGGAGAGAGAGAGAGAGCGCCCCGGCCGCGCGCGCGCACTCTCACGTCTTCAAACAACACGAGCGCAGTCCTCCTGCTCTCTCTCTCCCTCGCGCATATTAATCAAATCAATTGACACGATAGTAAGACCGCAGTTCATTTGGAGATTTTTAGAGATTAGAGACTCAATGAACAACATCTCAACACTAAATTATAAAGGCCGGTCTCATATAGACGCGATTGACATCAGGTTCAAGTACGCCCACAAGCCGTGCGAGTTATTCATGTACTGCAGTTTGGCTGGTGGTTATGTATGTTGCCCGCATACCGCCTCCCATGGCCGAAACTGGTATTACGACACCAGTCGGGCCGGCGCTAGTAATTTAGCATGCTAATTTAGGTTTATATCTCGGCAGCACTATAACTTGTCAATTTTTTAATGACATCATTGCACTTATTTCTTCTCATTCTTTTGATGCGTGTAGCTCATTTTTTGGATAATTTTACCTCAATTTTTACATAGGGCACCTTTAAAGGAAAATATAGTTAAATGTGTGCAACCTGTGCAGCACAAGTCTGTCATATACATAAAATTATAATGAGAACATTGTTATTGTGTGCTTGGGACATGGCTTTTAATGGTGATACTTTTGTTTTTGTAATCAAGCTCTCAAAAATTAAATAAAAATTTGAATTTAGATTTATCGGCCAATATATCGGTTATCGGCTTTCAATGAAGAGTTATTGGTATTGCCCAACATTTTCATATCGGTGCATCCCTAATGATAATACACCTGGAATGCTGAGTGAAGTCAAGAATCAGACTGCTAAGTACTCTTATTAGGCTCAATATGCACAGACATTGATTTCATCAAACGAGGATTTTGCAGTAATTAGTGAGGTATTGGATACGTAGAGAGACCACTGCTGTTGTCTTAGGTCTGATTATACTATGCAAAAGGTTTACATCCCTATATTAGATTAGACGCCTGTTTTTAGATGTTTCATAAGATGGAAATATGGAATCTATCTTTGGAGAAAAATTACTGAAAACAGTGAACATAAAAGTGAAGTGACTGATTGTTACACCTGAAAATGCTTGCATATTGCCAGTGTTCATCAAATCAATAATACATGTTTTTTTGTATGTACAGGGCCCTATAAAATCCGTTTTATTTTTTCCCACATTCAGTTTTTTCCGTTTTAATTTTTGCAAATTCCGTTTTTTCCATTTTGATTTTGGGGAATTCAGTTTGGTTTGTCGCCCAGATTTGCTTCCCCCTGTCTGCATTTTCCCCAGACATACGTTCTTCTCCCACACAAAAACAGAATTTCATTCCAAATATGTAAAATTCCGCGTTAACACTAGATTCCGCGTTAATTGGCCAATTCTGCGATTCCATGATCGCGGAAATTATAGGGACCTATATGTATATTTTTAAGAGATAAGTGTTAGGGACCGTTCGGTATTTATGGAAAGGGCCACCGGAGGAAAATAGGGGAGGGTCATGTCTTTTTATTCTTTGTTGAGGGGAGGGTCATCCAACTTTTTTTAGTCTAGGGGGAGGGTCACCCAACTTTTTTTATTTATGAAAACAGATGGGTCTGACCCAACAAAAATCCAGTTTGGCGCTGTTTGACAGTGCACGCACAATTCAGTACACGCTCAGAAAAAGTGCATTAGAACAGAACGCCAATGAAATGTTTACCCGGCAAAGCTTTAAAGCACGAGCAAATAATGAACTTTTGTGATTGCGAATAAGTGCAGTGTCCTGTGAGTGTTACTCTACCACTGCATTAACATGTGATGTGAATGTACGTCGAGTTTTACAGTATTGGGACTGAGGCGCCAGAACTGCAGCTGATATAATGTGCGCTGTAGCACGATACTACTAGCCTGGTTAAAACCAGACCATTCTCAGTTGTAACTGAGTTATGGTCTGGCAAAGCGTCATAGACAAATAATTTCCAGAGGGGCGTCGCCAACGGACGTCGTGGATAGACCTAAAACCAATCAGAGCGATGAAGGAGATGACGTATGCAGAGCGGCGGAGAAACATCTCCGAGTGTTGTTCTTTGCTCGGTTTTTAACTAAAAGGAAACGTTCAAATCGCTTAAAACAGACGCGATAGCTGATTCGAACGAGTGATGTTCGACTGCGGCATCCATCTTTGTAATGTAGGCTAAAATCTGCTTCAAAATCCCAGCGCTGTCGTCATCGCGTAAAGCCCGCCCCAAAATTTCTGATTGGTGCCTCGATTTCGATGGATTGGAAATGGACTTGAATGAGCTCTTTGCCAGACTAACTTTCAGAGCAAATCTAAATTTGCCGGAAGTTGTCTGGGTTTTCCCAGGCTACGATACTACCATATTTTAGTTTCCATTCTTATTGTGTTTCCACAACAATGTTAGTGAGTAAATCTACTGAAATTGCCACCATAACAGTGGAGTGTGATGTGAGACGTAGGGCTACCCCATTTTTAAATCACTATTATTATTTGAAGTTAACATAATAAAATACGTAGGGCTACACCAAAAAAACTATAGTTGAGGATAAATTCTTTAATATTGGACAATTCCAGCGTTATGGACGTGACATTTGCAGTCAAAACTTGAAATATAAATTCTCAGAAAATGCATTTAATACTGAAACGTCTGTTTATATATTCATACTATCTTAATAAAGGAGTCCAGACATTAGAAAAATATCTGTCTACACATTTATACACGTTTTATATTTAATATGAGGGAAATACACATGTGATGTGACACAAAAAATCTTTAACTTTTAGGTGGCAAAATATTTTTTAGTAATTCTATGAACTACGCTGCGCGAAACAAAAGTAATACTACCCACCGGATGAAGAAGGGTCGGCCTTCACATAACATAAAATATTCTTTTTATTTTATATTTTTCGTGTTCGCATTTATGAGGAAAAAAAAATTTTTACGGACGTGATAGTTCTCCGTTACGGACATGACCGCTCTGAAAGTGACTTTAAAACTTTCACAGAGACCTCAAACAGAAAGCACAAAGCCTTTCTTTAAAGTGAATTTAGTTTTTTATTAACCCTTGTGTTCTGTTCGATTTCTGTGTACTCCCCTTATGGACCGGGTCAAATTGACCCTAATTGGATTCAATACAATTCCTCAAAAATCACACTATGAAAAACAACAAAGATTTAGATACAAACTGTAAACTTTTAATATCAAGATTTGTCAAACATTACAAAAACATTATATCTGAAAATATGATTTATGAAAATGTTTTTAAAACAGTTTTGTTTTGACATAATTGGAAAATAAACAGTATACTGATTTTTTTTGCATATATATATATTTTTTTTTTTTTTTTTTTTTTTACTTTTTATGCTTTGAACATCGTAACTGAACAAAAAAAAAATTGCTGTTTAATGAAAATTTTTCATTTTCCTAAGTTAACTTTCCCTAGTTTCCTAAGACCTATTTTCCTAGTTTCATTATTCAAGTGAGAAACCAAACATAACAAAAACATACATCAAATAAATGTTTTTTTTTGGCTCTGTGAAGCTGCCTTTGAAAATCCTACATAAAAGTTTTGGTTAAAAAAAGCTAGGTATTTTAGATATTTTGAATATTGAAATGAGAGCTTATTTTACTATCTGTGTCTGACAAAGATTTTCATCTGTAATTTGCAAATAATTCTGAACACTGTATCTTTTTCAAGAGTGTTTGGTTAGGGTTAGAGCACTTTTAGATGCACTTGCACATTAGAACTGGAGTTGAAGTGCCCTGACATACAGAAAATAAATGTTTTTATTTTGTGTCTGTACAGTTGCTTTTGAATGGCTGTCTATGAGGGTCAAATTGACCCACGAACAATGTTCCCTCTAATTTTTTTTCTTGCTGAGCAAAACTTTTTTCTATTGGGCGGACATTTTTCGCCACCTGAGCAAAAATATTCTTTATACCTGACCTGTACAGCATATGTAGAAACACAATGGTTTCAACATTCAGTTGTAACTTTTAACTTGAATGTGCCATTTCTATGTTATTTGACCCTTGATGTAACTTATTGGTATTAAATCATATTTTCGAAAAACAAGCTTCTTAACAAATTAAGAAGTCACTAAATGAAGCACATTTTAGGTTATCTGATTTTTTTTTTTTTTTTTACAGTGCTGTTAACTGTAGAGTCTTAAGCAAGAAATCCTATGAAAAATAATTTACAAAATCTTCTGCAGGACAGTTCAATTCTTTACAATAATAGATTATAGTATGGAAGAAAATTAAGCTGTTACACTGAGATGGTTTGGGAAAACCATAAAGTGTTTTTGTACAGTGAATTAATTGTGTACAGGAAGCATTAAATCATCAAAGTTAAATGATTGTTTATTGCTTATGAATTTCCAATATTTTCTTTAGCAGGGGGTTTCAAACCTTTTAATGGCAAGGAGCCCTAAACAATACCCTTGTGAGATTCTTTATTTAGGATTATAATATAATAAAATATAGGCCTAATATAATATAATATAAAAAAACGAATTGAATTTGAAGTGATATAATATATCAGTTTAAATGCTTCAATTTGTTTACATATTATATTAGTATAATATGAAAACAAACTGATGCATTTAAATAGATCTAATAGCTAAATATTTTCAAGAAAAGTGAATGTGAACTCTTTTATAATCTAACCATCCCTGAAACTCCCCCACACACAGAAACCTCTATTTAAACTAATGTATTTTGAGTTTGCACGCGGGTGGGTGTGTTACCGTTCTGTGTTCATCAACCGTTATTTCCACCACTTTAATCAAACCACTCTTCTTTAAAACATGATGATGTGATTTTATTGCACGTCTATGAGTTTCTCGTTGCCTCTCGTATTGAGCTATTTGGTCCGCACACACGACTCACTGCCAATCACACGCGCTCATATCATCTTTCTATGAAACCTGTAAACTGCATTCACCAGTTTTCACTCTATAGCGGTTGACCAGAGCACTGCAATTATTTCTCACTTAAACTACAATCAAATGGATTTCCCCACACATTTCGCGTCAGTCATCTGCGTGGCATTTTATTCTTTTCTGCGCGCCGCCGCTTCAGAAGTGCGCGGCCGAGGCATCAGAAGTGCGCGGCCGCGCACGCGCGCAGCTTAGAGGGAACATTGCCCACGAACATCACAAACGTAACACAAAACGTAATTTTGTTTGTATATGTCAAAACACATCAGCATGTTGAAACTTTGCATGCATGTTCATCATGATAAATGAGTCACAAAATATCAAGACAAAAAACAAAGGTTAACCAGTATTTCCAACAACGTGAAAATCGAAACGGGTCAAATTGACCCGCAACATAACACAAGGGTTAAAGGAGAACTCCGGCGCAAAATGAACCTTTGGTCTAATTACACATTGTTACCTAGTCAACCGTTATCTGAGATTTGTTTTCATGATTATCGAATGTAAATAGTTTTATCTCTAAAAACAGTTTAGCCTATAAAGCTAGTATAATGCTAGTATATTGGGCATAGTGTAATGACAAATAAAAATTGCTTGTTAATACCACTAACAAGGCTCAAAATAGCCCCACACTAGCACGGTAGCATAATGAGGGTCCCTACCTTCAAACCGAAGCATTGAGAACTTTGTCAGTGTCCAGACAGTTTAATAAGAAGATATTTTAAACATACAGTCAACTTCGCGTATACAGGCAGAAGCCATTTTTGAAATACAGCCTTTACCAGTCGATCTACGAACGCCGATCCAAGCCTGCTGTTCGCGCTCACCTTATCACAACTTATAGCTCGTTCACATCTCACCAGCGCACTTGGATCGGCGTTCGTAGATCGACTGGTAAAGGCTGTATTTTAAAGATGGCTTCTGCCTGTATATGCGAAGTTGACTGTATGTTTAAAATATCTTCTTATTAAACTGTCTGTACACTGACAAAGTTCTCAATGCTTCGGTTTGAAGGTAGGGACCCTCATTATGCTACCGTGTTAGTGTGGGGCTATTTTGAGCCTTGTTAGTGGTATTAACAAGCGATTTTTATTTGTCATTACACTATGCCCAATATACTAGCGTTATACTAGCTTTATAGGCTAAACTATTTTTAGAGATAAAACTATTTACATTCGATAATCATGAAAACAAATCTCAGATAACGGTTGACTAGGTAACAATGTGTAATTAGACCAAAGGTTCATTTTGCGCCGGAGTTCTCCTTTAATTGTTTATTAATTTTAATCAATGTTTCATCAACCAATTGCCTGGATTTAATAAATAAGAAGTAAATATAGTATAGATCATCATGACACGGAGGCGCCGGCGCCTGAACTGTACTCTCGTCTAATAAATGAACCGAAACTCAGCGTATAGAAAGCTTGAAATGTCTACTTTTTAACAGAACAATTCAAAACAAAAGAAAACAGACCACAGACTGCTCTTTGCTTATATGTAATCCGTATGAAATGTGCATTTCTCTCTGGCGTGTTCACTACTGCGAAGATCGCGAGTCAGCATCGTCACCTTTATCTTTGCAGCCGACACTGGCAAAGACTTGTTTATTAATAAACAATTAAAATGTCTCCTAGCTATATTTGACATATTCATAATCATTACTTTTGCCGGTTCTTTGCGGCAGCTTTTAGATATTTTATTGGCAGCGCCACCCTTACATGTTACATGAACGCGTCAACACTGCATCAGCACCGAAAACATGATTTTTTTCAAATCAAAAATCATGATACGAACCGAATTGTAGGTTTGGTCTATCATTACAGCCCTAGTAAGAGGAGAAATCAGGAGTTTAGTCGTTTGTCATGGTTGTAAAAAAAACAATGGCTATCTGAACATCTTTGCCAAGCGCAAACCAGTATAGAAGTAATCAATATATTATCGGGGATGGTCATGCCTTTTTTCACAATCATTTTGGAGGGTCATATAAAAATTTAGTGCTGGCGAAGGGAGGGTCAAGTCTTTTTTTGACTACAGATCTCAAATCTCCTCCGGTAGCCCCTTAAATAAAAAAACTAACAGTCCCTTACCATTTATACCTGCTGTGTAAAATATGCTTAATTTGAACCGTGTGCTTTCTGGTCTTTGCTTGAGGAACAGTCTTTTATAAGAGGAAGGTAGAGTTCATTGAGTCAGACTAGTGAGTCAGGCTTGATTTCCCTTTCTGAAAATAAATGGAAAAATAGGTGTGTTTACTTTGAAGATTACCTTTTAAGACCCTAACAGCACCGAAAAAAAAAGAAAAGGAAAGAAAAATGTGCCTTTTTTTGGGGACTATAAACAAACCTATAGGCCAGGATTTATTTATTTTGAAATGTCTTCTAGATTTCTTCCGAAATTTTGGATTTGCTCTATTTTCAGTTTCTTTGTCTGAGATTATTCAAGGACAACAGTAACAATGTACTGAGGAAGAACAAGACTTTAATTCAATGCCTGTTTCTCAGTTCAACCACACCTCAGCTTTAATCTTCCTCACAAAATCCGTAACTAACGTCATTGTGGGAGAGACAGAGAAGCAAAATTGCCTCTGGATCTAGGGAACAACAAACATATTTCCCTCGATGTCTAAAAATGTTACAGAGGATGGTGTTTGTTAGCTATATTACCAGTCAACATAAATTATAAAACCCAATCATAACAAAAAATTCTGTCATTTAACCATCCATTTCGTCATTCCAAAACTTTATGATTGTCTTTCTCAAGAGGAACATAAAAGGAAATATTTAGAAGAATGTTTGTAGAATTATACGTATTATATTATATGTTATATATTATATAATTATATGTACATTTTATTTTTGTACATTTCCTTTGACGTTGACATTGGTTTGTGCTATATAATTTTCCTTTTACCATATTTCTCCTTTTTAAACCCCAAGAAAAGTTTCATCCTCAACTTTACCAGAGAACCCTCCCCGGGGTTATCTACCAACCTAGTTCTTCTGTATCATGTGTCACTTTTGATTAAGATCCCATCACAGACACAAGGACTCTGTTGAATGTGAAAGATTCATTAAAACCACTGCTCTGAGAGTCACTCAGAGAGAATAGACAACTGGTCAGTTGAACTATATGGGTCTCTTTTGGCAGTAGCTCTCCGTCAATGGGACGGAAATGGAGCCAGGAGAACATGACTGGCATGGTATGATTGCAGAAGTACACTTCAACCTGCACTGATCTGGGCATCTCCAGGGCCTCCTGTTTTTTTTTCTCTCCCCCTACCCCTGGCTACATTGTAACATGGGATTTTATACCCTCAGGCCCTATTGGTCCTAATAGGATGGGGACCAGCAAGGTTTGGATTTTTAATGGAAAATAAAGATTTTGTGTCTGGTTGGCAGAATCCAACTGACAGATTTAAGGAAATGCTGGTGTCTAATCTCAGAGGCACCAAAAGCATCCAAGTATGATTTACCCACACAAGAAGTGAATAATGGGTACATTGCCTAAGTAGCATTTCTTGTGTTGGCTAATGAACGGAATGAATTGAATATATTGTGAGGTTGAATTTGGGGAGGCTTTGATTTAAAGTACACAAGGAGGTTTAATTAAAGTACGTCTCGCACCTTGTTTAAATTTTTAATTACCTGATAACTGAGTACTTCCTGCGCTCATATGAAACTGCAAGCAGGCTAGATGCATGTTTCTAAAAAGTGTTTGAAATGCAAAATCTCAATTAACAATGCAGCAGAAAGAGAAGAAGAAAAAAAAAAAACTACCCATTTAGTTTTTTTGGTGTTGTACCATATCTTCCCAGTTGTAGGGTTCTAGTACCGTGCTGATATGCAGCTGGGCAATTTTAAACCTCTTTGGTCTGTTTATGCTGGCATTCTGCATTAAAGTGTAAAATTCAAATAAAAGATGGCAGCTCGATCATTCAGGGTATCATGAAGTCTTTGGGTCTTGAATGAGCTTTATTGCATAATACTGCAATATGCGTCTGCTGCAGTATGCAAATGCAGCTCAAAATGACATGTTCCTCACCAAATGAATGAGAAGGGGTTTTAATCTAAATAAAGGGTTTGTATTGTAAAATGTTTCGATGTGATTGTTAATTTTATTAAATTACTTCTTCGTTTAGAGGTTACACTTAGCTTCCTCCCGGTCAAAAAAGACCGAAGCCAAATGTAACCCCCCCCCATCATTTTTCATCATTTTTATGAGCTATAATATATATTTTTTTATTATAAAATCTAGCATTTTGAGATAAAGTCGAAATATTTCGAGATTAAAGTCGAAATATTTCGAGATTAAAGTCGAAATATTTCGAGAGTACGAGAATACAGTCTTCTGTAGAAGTTGCGTGTTTGCTTGCCATTGTTTCACATTGCCGCACACACAGGCATTCATAATGGTGCATAGCGAGTGTTTCACACTGTTTGTGTGTGTGTGTGTGTGTGTGTGTGTGTGTGTGTGTGTGTGTGTGTGTGTTTTGTTTCAAGAAAAGGAAATTCACGGGATCCGGCCAAATGATTGGATACAGAATGATGCACTTAAAATGTATCCAGAACGTATTTACGGTGAAGAGGGAGACAGAACGGTTACTGTTGTGTTCTCGACCCAGATAGTTTTGCCTAGACGAGCACAAAAACACCTCAAAAACACTGCCACATAAAGTTTGGACCAGATAGTGATACCAACTCCGGCGGAGTCTGTCCGCTCGTCTATAGGCAACGCCATGGTAATTCTTGTTGGTAGATTAGCACCTGTGTAGAATTTTGTTGAAAGCCCAGATAAAAGTATAAAGCTACTATTTTGTGTTGATCCATGGCAGTTCGACTTCACAAGTGCATTTCTTTACACACACACACACGCGCGCACTCTGAGCCAGTGGACGCGCACACTTTTATGAAAATGCACACATTTATGGAAGACTGTTTTATCGTAATGTTTCGATTTTAATCTCGAAATGTTTCGACTTTAATCTCGAAATGCTAGATTTTTTTTTTTAACGTTGCGGTTCAGGGCTTCCATAAATAGAGTGCAGGCTGCAGGCAAAAAAAAAATTAAGTGAGAAGACCGCCATCCAGTGGCTTTAAAAATATATAAATGTGTGAATTGTCCTTTTAACTGCCTGTAGGCTGCCTATAGCTTCCTATATAAAATAAAAAGGCTTTTTGATTGCTATTGTTGTTTTAGACATGATTTCTCTATCTTATTCGTTTTTTTATTTAGATATACATTTAGATATTCTAAAAGACTTTAAAAAAAATTTTTAGATAAGTATCAGGTTTGCATTGACAATCAAACAATAACATTTGGTTAGAAAGGGAACACAATGCAAACATTTTTGTTACTCAGTATTTGATAATTAAAAAATCGAACAAAATAAGTGTGCGTGTGTGTGTGTGTGTGTGTGTGTGCATTTGAGCGAAAGTTTTTTCATTTATTGATTTTATTTTGCATATTCTAAACATTTGCTGTTGCAGTTTTGCCAGTTTATCTGTGTGTGTGTGTGTGTGTGTGTGTGTGTGTGTGTGTGTGAGTGGGGGGAGGTGTCTTATTTGCACTCTTGATGTTTTAGAGTGTCACCCCTTCATACACTTGTTTTCTGCACAGTGGCTGATCTGTAGTTTGTACCACCAAAAGTTTCTCTGAGTTTTCGTATTTTTTCGTATTTCCCATTCATTTCCTATGGTCGGTCATTTTTGACCGGGAGGAAGCTAAGTGACTATTTTTTTTACAACCCTTTAACATATCCGAATCATCTCCTTGATTTTTTTGTGTGTTCACATAGGTAGTACAACAAAAGTCACCAAGTTTCATCCCCCTCCGATGAAGCAAAAAAAATTAAACATTTCAAAACGTAACAGTTTTCGGACATTTTTGACCGAAGAAGCCCAGAGGGTTAAAGCAGCACTTGGCAACTTTTTCAACTTAATAAATCCATTTAGAAATCATTCGGATGTTTAAACAACCTGTTCTGGTGAGAATGGTGACTTTCCCCGCTCCCCCCAGCGTTCCCAGGCGGAAAACCAGCCTTGCAACATAGGGACTACCGTCCCGGTAAGTTGGAAATAGGAAGTCTCGTGAGAAGCGAGAACGAGCGAGAAAGAGCGAGTAACGCGAACTGCTTTACGGCAATTAGAAACACACACACCTCCATCTCGGTAGACATAGCTCCACACGATAAAGTTGGAGTGTCTGGGACTCATTTGTTCAACACACCGGATCCGACAATAACAAAAGCACATGAGCGCGTCTTCGGTAGAAAGGGGAGGAGGACGCCGCAAGTGAATTTACGACAGTGTTGTGAAATATTCACACCACAGCTGTAGGGGGAGCTCGTTGAGAAAACATGCGACAAGAAAAGTGAAAATCAGCGAATAAGTGGCTAGAGTTACCGAATGCCCCTTTAAGAATCAAATATAACGACTGACACGATGTGTCACCAACGCCGCCTCAGATGCGTGCTTGTCAGAATGTGTATACGCTCTTCAACAACGCGCTGAAAATGGCAACTAAACCCAATGATTTAATAAAATGGTGTTCTCATGTTATGTAATATGACAGTCCCAATCATAGTTATTATTAGCCCTGCATTGCTGTTTGTGCTGCGCGCTAAATGAACACTGGTAAACGTCAGCACTTTGCTAGCGCGTTATTTAACTCAAAGAAACGCATCCTAATAGATTAATCGGATGTATACAAAATAAACATAACATTACAAATTATATCTGCACAAAATGACGCGAATGCACAAGTGAACTTGGACCAATTTACATGCCATTCAGAATGACTCGTGTTGTGGACGCGCTCATCCTGGAGCAAGGCGACGAAACACGGCAACTAAACCCAAATAATTCACAATGTTTTATTACAATATTGTTCTTTTTGTAATCTTATGTAATATGAGAGTCCCAATCACAGTCATTATTAGTCGTGCATTGCCGTTTGAGCTGCTCGCGCTGAAGCTGATCACCGGCAAGCTTTACTACAGCGTTAATTCTTAACCAAATGCATCCTATATCAGATTAATCAGATATAGATAAGCCTACACAAAATAAACAACATTACAACTTACATTTGGACAAAACAAAAGGCTGTGAATGCACACGCAGACTTATAGTCATGATGGTGTAAAATGGTCCCAAAGATGACTCCGTCGCGCTCGCTATACATGTTTCGTGGTTTAGCAGCATGAACCTGCTTAATCGACGATCGATAAGTTTTATCGAGTAAATGTATTATCGGTGATTAATCGTTAACATCCCTAGTCCTGATAATGACTATATATTACACATTACTGATCTAACATCTCATTTTACAGTAATCCTTCATGTAGGCTAATGTTTATTTTAAAGCAGCTTGTAGAAAAATCTAACACAATGGTGTGATTCATATGCACAAAAGTGTGTAATAACATTCTATCATCAATTCGTTATGAGAATACTTTTTAACTGATTTGTCAGATTCCAGAACTGTGATGTATTACCTAAATTCATAGACTTGGTTAGAAATCTTTCCATTCTAATGCATTTCGACTCACATTTGTACTTATTGTTATGGCAGTGTCAGTGATAACAAATGCTTGCAATCTAAGCAAATTTCCAATGCTTCATATTTGGTGTGGGCAGAGACTGTGGAACATTATTTTTTTCACCAGATAAACCAGAATAAATGTGCTCTGTGAAGATGACAAGCAATTTCCAAAAACATCTTTCTGTCGTATATCTTTCAGTGTCTAAAAAAATAGAGTAATATAAATTAACTGTCAAGAATGTTGATGTGACTAGTTAACGTAAAAAAGCACCAGCTTATTCTTAAGTTGAAGACTATTCCTATAGTCTTATTTGCTGCTTACTTAAAATAGTTATATAGGTTCTAAAACAAACCTTAAGTAATCTTTAAATAAAAATATAGCAAGTAGAAACTACACCCCCAGTTGTAGTTCACTCCACATCTAATCATAAATTATTACTTATCGAAATCACCACTAAAGTTTAGCAAGTATATTTTCAAAAGTATCATTTACAGTATAAGTATACTTTTTAACTCTCAATAAGGAAATGCGGCATTAAACTGAAGTAATGCAGCTGTGCCTGAAAACAGTTTTATAGGCAATATATTAATAAGATAAGTAAGTATTGACACAACTGCAATATTTATAAGTCTCTCGTTGATGTTCTAAATCACCTAATGCTCAATTACTCTTACCTAACCTTCTACGTATAATAGATTGGTGCTTAGAAAATAAGCCATTTATAAACATTATTCATTGGACCATTGCTTTCTTCTGTTGGGCTCATAAAATTCTCAAGGACACAGGCAACTAGAGCTGGTTGAAAGTACAGTAAAAAGAATATGACCACGGGGAGCTTGAATATACTGTTTTATCTGTTTCTCAGTAATTTCTGTTTAATCGCCTCAGAAAGCTCTTTTAGTTTTATCACGTATACGGCTAAATGTGTGTGCAGTGCAGGCCCACATTCAGCTCCTCCGGATACATAAACATTCTGGTTTATGGTTTATAAAATATAGTTTGAACAGTTAATAGGTCATATAATACATATATGCTTCAGTTTATGGTGTTTCTGACATATTCTACTATCAGAATATCAATTTGATTACTTTACAATAGCTTTTACAACCATATGGACAATGCAGTGTTCCGTATATGCCTGAGCAATAGCACCACAATGTTTCAAAGCCCTCACACAGTTTAATGTGAAGTATAATTTTTGATTTGGAGAACAAATCTTGATTTCTGGGGAGCACAGTCATGTTGTGAACCTAGCAGGTTAAGCCCATGAAGGATTTACATGAAACTACAAAAAAGTTTTCTCTTTTAAATTGATCTTCGATGCCATTTGACTGACATCTTTATGTGAATAAATAAATGCATAGGTCGCATAGAGAAGGTCATAAACCTCAAGAGATATTTTGGATCTAGGTATCCAAAAACACCTGTTTCTTTGTGATCGCTTAACAATCAGACGATGATGATGATGATCAAGAGCATTTAACCATTACTTTACTTTTAAATAATCTCCATTATGAAATAAATGTATTATTATAAATCAACTTTTGTTAAAGTTGGTCAGGTGGGTGAAGACTGCACTGTTACTCATTTTTGCAGCCTGCACGTCAATTCATGTGTGTGAATTTACAATGGATCTCAACCTTTCCAATATGGTGGAGATTCATGTGTGTGAATTTACAATGGATCTCAACCTTTCCAATATGGTGGACCTGCATATGCATTATGGTAATATAGTTGTTAATGCTGCATCTAGATATCGATATGTTGGTGGGAAACTCTTTGACTTGAGATTGGCAGTGGGTTGTAAAGTGCTAATAGTTACATTTGGCATTTGTTTATTTATACGCTGAACTGAGAACTTGTCATACATTATGTATAACATCACTGTACATATGTCCTCTGTATAACAAACAGCTGTGCTTGATTTATAATGTGAGCTTGATACAGTTCTATTGATTCCTGCCACGTTCAGCTGCCAAATCCACCACAGTTCAGTGGAGTGTAAAGCAATGTCCTTTTCAGTTTTTCCAAACACCCGGCAAACTTTCATATAATTCTCCACGGACACATTAGCATATTAAAGGAAGCGATTTGGAGCACCACAGGTGTATAGTGCTTTGAGATGCAATTTTTCTTCCCCTGAAGGTTTATTCTGCAGATCAACAATATAGTCATGCATGGAACGGGGTGAAGAAGGGCAAATCTGGCAATTTTATGAAACAGTCACAGTAGATTGTAATATCACAATCGTAAGAATTTGGCCAGGAGCACTTTGCCTAAAAAAAATAGATGCATCTGCTTTGACTATTTCAGAAAATTACACCTCTTTGTAGGTGTAATTTATTCCTTAATTGTTTTTGATATCCATTTGTTCTCAACCCATCTTTCTGTTATTCTCAGTATAATGACGAATCTCAATTTGATGATTATCAGTTAGTTAAATTTGCAATCATTGATACAGAATGCAAAACATGATCTCTTTGACCACAGAGATGCCTATAATAGTGCACCTACACATGCCACTAATACACACATTCATACAAACTTCACTGAGAGTGCACTGTTATGTCTGCTAATGCATAATAATAAAATCCACTATTTTTTGTTCACGGTCGCATAGTTCCAATACAGTCCCTCGATGATGTTTTTGTAATTGAAAGTGAAGCTAACCATTTGATATGGTTTTGTCTTGGTCTCAAGCTGTGAACAAGAGAGAAGTTAAAAGGAGAAGAGACATCATGGGAGTATTAGACTAATTAGAATACGAGGATGACATCTTTAATATCTTCTGTAGCACTAAATCAACATGCAAAATCTCTCATGCTTTACTTATGTTGTCTTTTTCAAAACTGTTAAGTGCCTTGTTTCTGTAAATAAGGCATTGTAAGTGCACTATTATTATACTATTACTATACTATACTATTTTCTGACAATATTTTGAATGGACAAATCCAGTACTAGTTATTATATTAACATTTTTGTTGTTAAATGTTCTTTCATGCAATCTGGGGTAGGGATGGGAACAGTGAGTAAGTTGTAGGCTGTATGTTTTAGAATCTCTGAAAGAACCTGGTTGATTTCAGTAGTGCCATCTGTTTTGGAATCATTCTGGTTTTGCGTTCTATTTTTGATTCCCTGTAATGAACCATCTCACAAGAGTCATTCATTTAGAAATCGAAATACACTGGTTGTATGCTTCACGCTGTAGATTCTAGTGGTGTTGTGGTGCTGCTAATAGTAGCTTCTGTATGTTCTGTAGTGCACTGGCAAAAGACCAGTATCAAAATAAACGCTTGATTCCCCCCAAAAGACTGAGATCTCTTTGGTGTGTAGGTTGAGGTTTGGTGAACAAAACAATCTGATCTGATTGCACTTTTATTTTTCATTTTCGATTTCATTTAAAGTTTGTTTTTGTTTAAATTTAAAGTATGAAATCAAAGTGCTTTTTTTTTTATTATTACTCTATCACCCAAGACAAGGGTTGATACTTTCTCCAGTGTAAAAACTCCTACTTACTGAAATACTATCTTTAGATTTTGAGACACACTTAACAGCTTTTAAATTTAATCAATCTCACATTTCTCCTGAATCAGTTCACTGCAGTGTCAGTCATTTTCTATTGCATTTTCCCTAGTTTTTCCAGTAGCAGAAAATATTAGCCTATAAAGCACCCGCTTAGAACATCAAAGAAAGAAAGTCAAGAGACCTTGATGAGAAATTCATATGAAAATCTACAAAATAAAGAACAGAAATCATGACGGCGTTTGTTGGCGAATAAATGTTGTTTACTAAGTCGACGATGAAAGACATTTAATGTCCTTTAAGCTCATATAGGTAGCCAATTTCTATTCACTGAAAAAACAGGAGTACCGTAGTGAACGATTATGCATGGCTGCTGTAATTTTTCTGTTTTGTTTTTTAAAGGGGTCATATAATGGTACATGCACTTTTTCAAGTTGATTGTACTGAAATGTGTGTTGGCAGTGCCTGTACACAACCATCATATAATGATAAAAATCCATCCAGTGTTTTTGTTTTAATCTCCTTATATTTTCCCCTCCCTCAAATTGAGCCGTTCGTTTTTGTGACGTCAATAAAACGGACGCCCCTCCCATGATTGTTGATTGACAGCAGGGTTTCAACACAGACCCGCCCTGGCTGAGCGAGGTTTCATCATAGTCCGTCATTGTTGATACGCTGGAGCAGAATGGGGTCTAAGCGATTGTGGTGTTCTGTTCTTGGGTGTAATAAGGAACACAGCAGTCATTTTGATGTTCCTAAATCCGAACCGCTTTTTTTTCAGAGGCAGTGGCTGAGTTTTGCTTTCGAAGGGAATATTTCCCACGATCAACGTCAATGTTTGCGCGAATCATTTCTCACCACCAGACTGCTTTATAAACGAGGATCAGTATGAGCTGGTTTTGCTAAGAAGCTGCTCCTGAAAAAAATCTGTAGCAACTATTTATGTTCCCTCTGCACCTCCTGAAGAAGTGAGTTGTAAAGTTTTATTAACCTTTATATTAATCTTTGTCAATCGCGAAAAAAAAGTTTTTCATGACCATTAGTTGTAACGTCAATCTGTCAATGAACTAATGTATACATCAGTAAACACACAGCGTTCGTATCTCACCACTCTATCCTGCCAGTGCATACAAAAATAGATCAAAGTGACATTACGTCAACCAACCATCCAGAAACGTCCTGTTCGAGCCTTAATTGTCGAACTTCTTTGCGGCCGTCATCTTGTTCCGGGTCCGACTCTGGTTCAAACTGATACGAGTGCACAGATGTGTCCTCAGAGACTCCCGCTGCCATTCTTTCTCCAAAATATACCCTCAACTGTTGTCAAGGCAACACTCCACGTGCGTTGTATCAAAACGCCAGCAGTAAAGAGGGGCGGGGTGAGCGAAGCTCATTATCATTTAAAGTCATATGCACTGAAACGGCGTGCTGAAAACAGAGCTGTTTTTGACCAGGTAAAATGAGTGTTTTCTTAAAATACTAATGAGAATTTTTAATAAAAGTTTATTACAAAGTTTTCATTTAGACCCCAAACATTCATATTAATGTGTACAAAAATGACATTATATAACCCCTTTAACAGAGTACAACAGGGCTAAAGGTGCATAAATGTGGTTTATTTTGTTTAAAAATCGTATAAATGTATCACCAACATGGGGCAAAAGACGCACATTATTTATGCAAAGATATTATTAAAAACATTTTAGCTAAATTATATGTAAATACTTGTTCAAAACAATAATTTTAGCAAAATGTTTTTGTACTATTTTCTGTTTATTTTTATAAATAAAATACGTTTTTGTTCAATAAATATACTGTCATTAAAATGTTAATATAAACATATATTTAAAAAATACAGAAACAAAATAATTTTAAAAAGTAAAGATTCTGAAATTATTGAAGGATATCCCATAATAACTTAATATAGATTTACAGTAGTAACAATAAATTGTTTATTATATGATATGATTAATATCATCTTTGTAAATATGATGGTTTCATTATAAATATGGTGAGTATCTCTAAGGTGCAAACCAAAATTAATATATGATATTTACCATCTGAATCTAACCATGTCAATAAATGGAAAAGTCAGCCAGCTGTTTATTATCATGTTAATTATTGTGCATTTTGCCCCAACAGCAGGGGAGCCTTTTACCCCAAATAGCATACTTTTACATATTTTTCCAGTATTGAAAAACTGTTGCTTTAATTACCTTATAATTATAATTCGTTACTTTTATATAGTGCTTTTCTGGGTACTCAAAGCGCTTCACACATGGAAGGGGGAATCTCCTCAACCACCACCAATGTGCAGCATCCACCTGGATGATGCGACGGCAGCCATAGTGCGCCAGAACGCCCACCACACACCAGCTTGTTGGTGGAGAGGAGACAATGATGAAGCCAATCAGTATATGGGGATTATTAGGAGGCCATGATGGACAGAGGTCAAGGGGCAAATTTGGCCACGATGCCAGGGTTTAACCCCTACTCTTTTTCAAAGGACATCCTGGGATTTTTAATGACCACAGAGAGTCAGGACCTTGGTTTAACGTCTCATCCGAAGGACGGTGCTCTTTGACAGTATCCACCTTTTTCCTGGTTAGCGAATTTACCCATGATTCATAGCGGGTTTGAACCGGAAGCCGGTTGTCCTCTTCTGGTTCGAAGCTTTATGAAGATTAAGCGCCGCGCCCTCAGAACGCCGCAGTGATGTGCTGGTTAGAAAATATGTGAAATAAGGGCTGCCCCTGCCCGTGCACGACTGAAGTTGGGTTGGGAGTTATGTATACTATATGGGAGAGAATGCTAAAGCATAATGGGCGTTTTCGTAATATATTGACTATTCTGCATCTCAACGCACGCATAAAGCTTGCCACAAAAAAACGGCAAAAGTAATGATTATGCATGAAACATTTGAATTGTTTATAGTGTTTTCTGTAAGTGTCGACTGCAAAGATAAATTTGATGATGCTGACTCGCCATGTTCGCAGTAGAGAACGCACCTATAGAGAGAAATGCACACTTCATACGAATTAACCTATATATAAGCAGAGAGCAGCCCATTTTTGCTCGTTTTTAATTATTTTGTTTAAAAGTACACATTTCAAGCTTTCTGTAGATATACTTCTCATGTATGTGAGGCAAGTAACTTATAGCCTGCGCTGAGTTTTGTTGATTAATAAGATGCGCTCCAGTTCACGCGCCCGCGCCTCAGTGTCCTGTATATCTACTATATTTGCTTCTTATTTATTAGTATTCCAGGCAGTTTGTTTATAAAACATTGATTAAAATGAAGATACAATTTATACTAAACGAAATTCACTTTAAAGAAAGGCTTTCTACAAAACAAAACATAATAAGTGGTCAAAATCATGTCTGTCTGAGCCATTCCAAATGTTTTCCGATATATTGGGCATCTTATGATCATATCTGACTCATCCCATGCGGTTCCCTTTTCATATAATCAACATAGATGAAATAAATAAAAAAAACATTATATTGTGAAACTTAAATATAAAACGTATGTTTAGTTTTTTTAGTTTTTTTACTTATATTTAAGCATTACTGCTCCGCTTTGCTCATGTGCTCTGGTGTGTAGCTTATAGCCTATACATGCATGTGTGCATGATGTGATGGAGGGGTGCGATTTTCGAATAATAATTGAATAATACCCAGCGATCTTCGATTATTATTTTTGCTTGAAATGCCCATCCCTACTGTTAACGTATTAGGCGTTTGTCAACAAAATGGTGCGGAGAGACATACATCTTTTTCGTTGGATGCTTCAGTTTTAGCGTAGCTAACCAAAAAATGTCTACTCTGGCATTGAATCAGCTGATACGAACCGGACATGGGCATTCTCTCCTTTTTATCATATGCTCAAAGCACCCAGTTTCTAAAAAGTTTTTTTTATCTTCTTTGAATTGTTAAAACAACCAACAACAGCACATGTAGAGCCTGAACTCATTCTCTCACTGCTAATACGGACCGGAAGTAGGCAACCGGAGTCGTCGTCATGGCGGCGCGCATTGTTTAGAGCAGAATAAGGTGGATAGTGTCCCCGTCACTACACTGGGGCGTTAGGACCCACACCGACCACAGGGTGAGCGCCCCCTGCTGGCCTCTCTAACACCTCTTCCAGCAGCAACCTGGTTTTTTCTCAGAAGGTCTCCCATCCAGGTACTAACAGGCTCAGCCCTGCTTAGCTTCAGTGGGCAACCAATCTTGGGCTACAGGGTGATATGGCTGCTGGCTACTTACCTTGAACAAAACTGAAAATCATTAAGATGACTTTTGTCTCAAAATATAATCAATGGTTTTAGTGCTTCTCATTTTCTACTTAAATCTACAACATTTGAAAAAACATCAAATATTAGATAAAATTAGCACAGAATCAACTTTGCGCTGGTGTCCGTGATCGCTCAAGGATCAGCCCAATTTCCACGTGTATCTTGAAATTGGGATGTTTTGGAAAGTGCTGAGGCAAGTTTTTGTGCCATCTAAGGGTTTAGAGGAAAATCAAATCAAATGAGCCTTTTACCCCATTGCCCCTTTAGCCCCGTTGTACCCCATTTGAGTTGTGCTGTTAATTAAACAATTTTAAAAAAGTTTGTAGATCATGCTGAATGGCAAGATACATCACAAGCACCATTATTTCCTCTTTTTTTAATCTTATATTGTCCTAAAGAAATAGGAGGATTTTTCCATTCACACCAAACTCCTTTTCAACTTATCCAAAGTAAAATGAACTGAATGAACAAATATGACATATGTGATTAATTATGTGTGCAAACGAACCCTCCCCTTTGCTGAGATCCGCTCTTGCCATAAGTCAAACCATTTCATTGATTAATATGCTTTTAATTATAATTAGTTGTCAGTTTGAATCGATGTAATTCAAATATTTCTAGGGTGTCATTAAAAAAATCAACAACTATACTAAAAGGAAAAGTCAGGACATGTAAATCTATGTACATCTCTTCTTATGACTTTTACATTTGCATGCATAAATTCCCCACAGCTTAAATGAGATTGATATTCTTGTTTCCGTGTGTGTCCACAGAAACAGGCACTTGAGATTGTTCCTGCATTTTGAGGAAACCAAACAGGACCCGGGTTCAATCAGAAAGAAAGCCCATGAAATGTGTCAAGCACCTGTTGATACAAAATGCAATCTTAGAATACAATTTTCCTCAGTCACTTCAAACAGCAATGGAGGGACTCATGGAAATTGAACCAAGGATTGCATTTATGCCGGCTCATATTATAAAAAATAAACACATAATGTATGTCTTTTGCGTCACATAAAAAAATCCACAAAATAATTAGCTTCTGTTCTCTTGAGCTCAAGGCTCAACTGAAGTTTTATGGCACCTAACTGTAATGTGACGCATCATTTTAAATTTTCTCCATCGGTTTTGTTAGATTATGTCCACAGCGTGATCCTGCCCTCATCAAAAAAAATCCCCTCTGAAGCTAATATACATTTTTATTACATGTTGTCTGCCTTCTGCGGGACTCTGTGGAGAATTCTTTGGATGCTAAAATTACACTGTGACTGTGTATAAAAAATAAAAAAATAAACAAACTAATATTTCGGGAGCTGGTGTGCCACAAAACCCCCCGTGAAATAACTGAAAACAACTGTCTCGTAAAAATAAAGTAAATTTCCATAATCAAATAATTCCATATGTAACTGTTTTATATAACATCTTCTGTATGTCCTTTAGTTTTTTAATGTTTAATGAAGGATAGCCTATTTACTTTTTTCAAAATAGTGTTCAACCTTATAGGTAATTTCATTGTTTTTAGAAAAGTATTTTGAGGCTGATTATAGCAGTTTTTATTTTCCAAAATGTACCTTTTAAAAGAAATGTAACAAAAAAACTGTTTCCAAACTGGTAATAGATTTAAACCATAAACCGTATACTTCATATAGCAATTTGTTATTCAAATGAGAAAAGTTAAACATTTGAATAATAAACAGTCTGCCTTCAAAACCTGACCCCTTGTCGACAGATGAATTACTAGGAGTCATAAAACAAACAAACAATTAAACAAAGCAAGCAAGTCAATTGACTGCCCTGTCAATCATCTTGTCACAGTTAAAATCCTCCATTCAATCTAATTTCATTTCCTACCGTTTCGGAGAGAAATGTTGTAGCACGTTGATCTGCCAGTCTTTCATGTCGAGATTCTCCTCATGTGTTTGCAATTTGAATATAATGATGCATTTAAAAGTTAATGTCTAAATGTATCTTTACAAAAGTTCACAATGCTGCTGCAGATGAAATATAATGTGGACAACATTGAATAAATAAATTTTCGTCAGGTTATAGCCTACTGATAATTAATCACTCAAACCCTTTTATCTAAACCTCTCTACATAACCGCCGGACTGGCTTCTTCCATGTCTGTAGTAGGCATGTGCCGGTATCAAATTTTCATGCTGCGATTAATTGATTGAGCTTTTATCACGGTATACAGTATTATCACGATATTTTAATTGCACAAGAGAAACGGATGGATTGGGGGTATCTAAAAAAAAAAACTTGCATCACAATGTGTATTTGTGATTGTCAAAACATTTGGTAACTAAACAGAATTTTATTAAGTTTAGTGACAACATGTTACAATGTTTACATGGTACAATGACTGGTAGGCTACTCTTTGTATTATTGCTTAATAATAACAATTTTCACGATTTCAATTCAATTCTTGGATTTGATTTCAATCTTGATTGAATATTGACTCATTTGGATAAATATTAGGTAGGCTACAGTAGATAGCCTGCATGTTAATTTTTCTCAAGAAAGAAATATATCTCACATAATGCTGTAAAACTACAGAGAGAAATTAAATATAATGTGGTTTTCATTATAATAACAATTATGTAATGACAAGTAAACGTATAATAAATATGCAATACAGTGCACATATTTAGCAAAATACTCCTCTCTATGGCTATTTTTTTCTAGTCAACTAACGTCATTAAATGGCTTTCCTGAGATAAATAACGTTCTGTGACAATTGTTCTCCTGCAGTTTTATTGACCTCTTTCCGTGGTTGAAAAACACGGATTGATCGAGATTATGTATGAGGCATATATACCTTTCGGTAAATTGTACTGTTTCTTTATAAAAAGTAACAGATGATCGGTTTACTTGAACTGAGGTGCTACAGTGATCTGTCACGTCACATTTACAAGCGCCAAAACAGTATTTATTGTCTGAATTTCGTTATAAAATGGACAGAACGTGAGAGCTGATATTTTTTTTCATATCATAAGTATCCTGCTCTGTCTAGTCTGTCGGTCTCCCTGTCCTCTTTGCTCCGCAATTTTTCTCTGTGTGATAAAATGGATGTGTGGGGTGAGAGCGTGTGAAAAGTGACAATAGGCTATTTGCACGCATAAGTTCCGCATTTGACACAAGGCTGCTCTTCAGTTTCCGGTTGGGGAGATTTAAAGCGGAGGAAAACCGAGGAAAACGGGATTATGGCAGAGTCTTCAAAATTTACTGTCCTCTCGTCTTTGAAACGAAACTTTAATACGTTTATATGTAAGTTTATATATAGTTATGTTTATTTAATATAATAAACAAAGAAGCATTTAACAAAACGAGGGGTGTCTGTTTTGTCTGTTTTTGTGACTAACGTTTCTTTAATATAGCAATAGAGTATAAAAACCAATATAAATTCTCGGTATAGCATTGGACTCTATGATCGGCGGAAGTAATCCAGCATCCTTAAACCTTCACCGGAAATACCGCCCTGCATAGAGCCCATTGCGTGAGTCTCACGGTCAATGCGTGTTGGCAGCCCTGCTTTCAGAAGGGGGATAAATCGTCGGTAGCGTTCCTCCTTCCACCATGCTTTTTCTCCGTGAGGATTTTTTACATTAGACTAGAGTGCGCACTGCGCGCATGCACACAGTGCTTTATACATGTAGGGATTGTTTACATCAGAGTGCACACGTGTTTTGCGCAGCATATACGCAAATGTGAAAATGTTTATATACGTGTTTTTTAAGCGTTTGATGGAAAATAAGCTAATGCTCGTTCTAAAAATCTAAATTCGGATCTATTGTGCATATTGATTACCGCGATTTTTC
Organism: Rhinichthys klamathensis goyatoka; assembly: GCF_029890125.1. Lineage (NCBI taxonomy): Eukaryota > Metazoa > Chordata > Actinopteri > Cypriniformes > Leuciscidae > Rhinichthys > Rhinichthys klamathensis. The sequence continues at coordinate 285,087 of NW_026607065.1, forward strand.
GCATTACAGAATACCGACACATGTCTAGTCTGTAGTTTTTTAACACTTTTCACTCGTGCTTGTAGTTCTAATCGAATCCCCATCCAACGCGTGATGGCTTGCGGGCAATATTAGCCGTTAGAGTGTTCACGGATCTGCACTTCGGATTCTGACCGGAAAAAGTAGACCATCCGTGTATCTTTGGAATACTCATTTCAACATACTACGATTTGGGACGTACTATTTCAGTCTCTGCAGGACAGTGGCCCTCCAGGAGCAGAGTTTGAAGTGTTCTTCTCTGCATTCACTCCCTTGTGGTTTATCTTGAAAAAGCATCTGTCAAATGAAAAACAAACAACTTCAGTAATAATCATTTGTGGTTAAAAGTATGTACACTGAACAAAATTATAAACGCAACACTTGTTTTTGCCCCCATTTTTCATGAGCTGAACTCAAAAATCAAAGACTTTTTCTATGTACACAAAAGGCCTATTTCTCTCAAATATTGTACAGATATCTGTCTAAATCTGTGTTAGTGAGCACTTCTCCTTTGCCGAGATAATCCATCCACCTCACAGGTGTGGCATATCAAGATGCTGATTAGACAGTATGATTACTGCACAGGTGTGCCTTAGGCTGGCCACAATAAATGGCTACTCTAAAATGTGCAGTTTTACTGTATCGGGGGGCAATAGAAGCAACAAAAAAATTAAATAATACTTTGCCTACCCCCTTCCTTCCTTCCTTCCTTCCTTCCTTCCTTCCTATTTACTTACTATCTATATACCTACTTACTCTATGCAGTTAAAGTGAATTAAGACTTGTGCTTTTGAGCCTAAAAAGAGCGCATGCCAAAAAGTTCAGTTAATAACAAACAGTTTCTTTTTTTCACATAGCTATTGTATGGCTTCAGAAGACTTGAAATATAGCGTATTGACCACTTTTAAAGGGGTCATATAATGGTACATGCACTTTTACGAGTTGATTGTACTGAAATGTGTGTTGGCAGTGCCTGTACACAAACATCACAAAATGATAAAAATCCATCCAGTGTTTTTGTTTTAATCTCCTTATGTTTTCCCCTGTCTCAAATGTGACGTCACACGGTCGGACGCCCCTCCCGCGATTGTTGATTGACAGCCGGGTTTCAACACAGACCCGCCCTTGCTCGTGAGCCAGCTGTCAATCATAGTCTGCGCGGACCGGCGCGGTCATTGTTGATATGCTGGAGCTGTCTATGAGCAGAATGGCGTCTAAGCGATTGTGGTGTTCTGTTCTTGGGTGTAATAACGAACACAGCAGTCATTTTAATGTTCCTAAATCCGAACCGCTGAAGATGCAGTGGCTGAGTTTGTTTTCGAAGGGAATATTCCCCACGAGCAACGTCAATGCTTTCATATTTGCGCGAATCATTTCACACACCAGACTGCTTATAAACGAGGAGGGTCAGTATAAAGCTGGTTTTGCTAAGAAGCTGCTCTTGGACCGGTACCAACTATTCGTGTTCCTGCTGAACCTCAAATAACTGAAGTGAGTGTAACGTTTTATTAATCTTTAATATTTATATTAATCTTTGCAAATCGCTAGATGCACGCTTCACAATGAATGCGTCTATGGTTTACACTCAGGGTACGTTACGGCATGTTTTCTATGTACAACGTTCTCAATATAATTCATAATCCCACGTTTATACTGAACAACGCGTTATGGTTATTGTGTTACAAACGGTGTACACAGAACAGAGAGGCGGGGTGAGCAAAGCTCATTATCATTTAAAGTCATATGCACTGAAACGGCGTGCTGAAAACAGAGCTATTTTTGACCAGGTAAAATAAGTGTTTTCTTACAATACTAATGAGAATTTTTAATTAAAGTATATTACAAAGTTTTAATTTAGACTCTAAAGAATCATATAAGCTTGTACAAAAATGGCATTATATGACCCCTTTAAGATACTTTGAAGGTGCTTTTGCACCTTTGCAAATTTGCACTCCGCAGTCATACAGGTTTGCAATGACTTGAGGGTGAGAAAATAATGCGAAAGACAAAGGATATAGGGAGAAAAAGGCAAAGGATCTAATTTTTACACTCGATACTTCATTAACAAGCACCCATGACTTAGGGATGCACCGATATGAAAATTCTTGGTCAAATACAGAACACAGTGTTTCGCATTTTATCCATTTATTTTGCCAATTTTTTCACCATTGCATTTAATTAAATAGTAAAAATATGCGTTTTACTATTTTGTCTTGCTTTTCAGAGAAATAAATCAAATAGCAAAAGTACAATTAATTTAACACTCAAAAATTTTTTAGCATTCCAGCAGATATTATACAAACAAAGCACAATATAACTTAAAATAAATAAATTAGTAAAATAAAAAATATATTTTTATTTGGCCATCTTTGAAGCCCCCCTTCTTGAATAGCCTATGTTAGGCCTATAACTGACTGCTGAAAGAATGTATCTCTGTATGCCTACAACAAAAAAGTGCATTGAAAAGTGCAAAAAATTGCTTTTGCGGTTTACATACTGTAAGGGTTCAGGGCGGATCTAATCCGTGGGGAATTTGCATATCATAATTAATAATTGGTAATTAATAATTATTCATGCATGTTTGGATTAGACCAGTCTTACATGTTAATAAATCTCCCGATAAGGGAGGATCTGTCATTTTACCTGCATGCATGTGAATCCTTGAAATTAACCACAAGTTGATTGCAATTAATTACACAGACCACGTTTCACAAAACAGGTAAAATGAATTAGCTCAATTGTCAGGATAATATTTGTGGGATCCACAATATCATCTTACTTTATAGGATTTCAGGAAACGCAATTCTCTGGCCAGAAGAATTGGGTTTCCCGCCCTATAAACACAACACAACACATACTCTTTAAGGTATTTTTAATTTTAGTAAGCTTGTAGCATAAGATCTTTTGCACTTAAGGGACTTGAAACTGAGCAAAGAGACAGCACATCAATCAAATGAATATATAATTAATTTAATAGAGGCATGACTACTTATGTATTTACTACGGTTACACGGGATATATGTATTTACAAACACATAGACATCAATGAACAATACAATAAGACATCAATGAACGAGAAATGCGTAAAGTTTGGACAATGGATAACTTACACGCGTGAGCGAGTAAGAGAGAGAGAACAGAGAATGGGGAGAGAGAGAACAGAGAACATTGGCAGAATTTCATTGGCAGGAAGACATTCACCTCTCCGATTACAACACGAAACATCATCTTAAAACTTCTTAGAAGCTCTATAAAGAGATTATACTTGCACAAGTTATGTTATGGTCTCTCTGTACGGCCCTGTCTGGCCGCGTGAGCTGAGTCCTTTTGTGTGTGAGGAAGCGTCACGTGGGCTGCTTGGCGCGCGTGTTGAACGGAGGTTTACAGTCTTTAGGGTAACATTACCAAAGGGAAATAGTTCGGCTAAGTTCGTTTCACTTCGTGGAAGTGAACTGAGTCGACTACGGAAAACAAAACTTTGACTAACAAAAAGGAAATAAAGATCTCGACGGGGAAATCATGCGGAGTTAACGTTACATCTTTGCATGGCTGGTGAAGAAGCGCGTGCGTCGCTCGGTCCGGCGCGTCACGCGGTCACGTGCGCGTGTTTCTCCTTCAAAGCGAGCGCGCGCTCGTTTAAAGGTCCCTTGTAGATGGATTTGCTGAAGAGATATGTCACGCGGTTTTCTTTTCAATCGTCGATTGGAATTAAACACAGAGACTTATCTACAACTGAAAAACACAAACTAAACTAGAAACAAATAAACGAAAGGCGAAGAACTCGCCCGGAGGCGAGACGTTACATCATGACACGAGGACAAGGGAGGAAGAGAGCGAGCGGAGGGGGAAAGCGTCATTTATCACTTTTGGAGAAATCCAGCCTCTTCCTGTTGGCTTGGCCAATTAGAGGGTTGGAAGTTTACAGGCGGGACTTTGGGTTTATTGCTCTTTGTCTGAGACATTTGAAACCCTAATTTCGTCGGTTGTTTAAGAGAAGAATCTTCACAATTCTTATAATACTAATGTGTCACAAAGTTTAGCAAAATGTACTGTCAATTAACAAATGGGGAACGAAGATTGGAGTTTATCGAGACCAAACTTGCCACAAATGGATTTGGTTAAACCTTAGTTGGCAAAGTTTGAAACGTTATCCCATTAGAGTTGTCGAGAAACATAGACCAAACCACAGAAAGGCAATTCATGAAATAGGGAACTTAGATACATTGTTCATGCAATTCTCAAGTGGATATATAATAATATATATATATATATATATATATATATGAATACAGGATTCATTTCTCCTCCTTGGTTAGAATTCAGAGAGAGCCACAGTTCTGTGAACATTCAATGTGACATGGGCAAATGGACACACATAAAAACACATCTAATATATCTGGTTAAATGTCTTTTTTTTTTTAAAAAAGAGAAGTTTCCTTCTCTTGAACATCAAATTCCAAATCAGTCATAAAAGTGTCTCGTAGCTGGAAACCACGCTCTGTCCTGAGCAGGCTTCACTTGTGGGGGATGTGTGTGTGTGTGTGTGTGTGTGTGTGGGTGTGTGTAAATTTACATTCCAGGCTTTTTGGGTCTTTAGCAGGATGTATTTAGTCCTTTCAGATTCACCCTCGCCCAGTCCTTACAATACACTGTATAATAATTAGAACAAAGCACTTAAGAATAAAGAATTTACTATTCACAATCCTCAGCTGGATCCGTTGCTCCTCGAAATGAAACCGAAACCAGCACTTCTGAGGTACATTCTTCCAGGATTATATTACTATTACGCTATTATTATTACTCACAGCTTCCCAAGACGACGTAAAGTACATGAATCTGATTAAACTTGACAGGGCCGGCTCTAACCCTTTGGTTGCCCTAGGCGATATTGAGTTTTGCGCCCCCCCTTTAAAAAATTATAAGTATTTATTAAACTAAACATGCTCTTATAGTTACTCAAAAACTTAAACAATAAATTGTTCATACAAATGCTACAAAGAACGTTCAAGGATATTATCATAGTTGCATTGTACAACTATATTTTATCTGACCATAAATAACTTTTAGTAGATAAATTACAACTACTACCACTAGGCCTACTATTATTACAATCTATTGGGCTGCAAGGTTAAGGGGGTTTCGGGGGTATTTCCCCGTAAGAACATTTTGTGCATTTTAATGTTAAATTCATCAATCTGGTGCACTTTGAGAGTTCAAAACTAAAAGCTCCAACCCAATTCAGTGTGCAAATTGAACAAAGAAAAATTCAAACCTCTTTTAATTACAGTGTCTGTCTACATTACACTACTACATAATAATGGATATAATATTAATCCCATGACAGTAATTGCCATAGGCTATATTGTAAAACAAATGCACTGAAAAATAAAGGAAACTTTCATTAGTATTGTACAAATTTCTATACTTGAAAGTAATTTATATATTTGGAAGTAACCCAGCGCCGCCAATTAAGCAAAACAAAACCAAACGAATGGGCCACCGATGTACGAGTTTTATGGGCCGTTAAGACAAAAATAGAAAAATAAAAGTATGAGATGTATTGTATCGGCCCAAAAAGCACGTCGGGCCCGCGGGAATCTCCCGGTTGTCCCGTTGGCCAGAACATTTGACACCTTAATGGATGAGATGAGAAGACTTACCTCTATACTGGGCTTTATTTTTATCTTGTTGCTTTCTCCGTTATCGTCCCTGTGCACCAGAGGGTTTAGACCACTTCATGTTCGATCAGCGCGCGCAGCAGCCGAGCACTTGCTAAACCTAACGTAACGTAACGCAACTAACCCCCGCCCCCCCTTTAGGAAATGATCGACAATAATCATCCATTCAATCTAATTATCAGGTTGACAAGTAATTAAACGTATGGCTGAGGGGCGCCTTAGGAAGATCATGTTTAATAAACATGTTTTTGTTTCGCTTGTCATTCTAATTCTATTATTAATGGGAAGTAGGCCAAGGGTGACACTAGAGGGCGCCCGCGCCCCCAACACATTTGTCGCCCTAGGCAACCGCCTAGTTCGCCTATAGCAATCGCCGGCCCTGAAACTTGATGTGTTTTATCGAGTTGATGTGGGCGTTGACAGGTTTGCATGGATTGCCTCAGATCATTTGGGTTTCAATAGTGCACGCTCTCCGTGGCGATTATAAGGAGTTGCCATGAGAACGACTGACATCTCTCTCTTTTCATACAGATTACATAAACAGAGAATATTTGTTTTCCTTTTGAATTAGATCATTTAAAAGTAGACCCTTAAATAATTCTAAAGATATATTGCCTTTGCCTGTGTGAATAGTATTCGCTGAGTTTTGTTTAAGTTTAGAGATGTGCTCCAGAAAAAAGTTCCCGGAGACGGAGAGGCAGAAAGCTCACCCTGTTTATTTTCTTTATTTTACACAAGCACAACGTTTTGTTTCGATTGTAAGTGGACACTTAACAGTTTATTTTTTTCATATTTCTTAAGTCTGTATGACCATACATGACGGAGTATTTAAGTCTATTTTGCTGCTATGTGAAAAAAATCCAGCAAAACGCGCCGGCGCGTTTGTCGACCCCAGAGGGTTCAAATACGCTTTAGTGCTGCAAGTAAGGGTATAACGTCTGCCACAGATGCATCGGATGAGCTTCTCTTTTGTTATCTGCTCAAAGTGGGCATGTTTGCTGCATTTATAAAGCGAGCGCCTCTCACTCTACGCTGGTTACTATGATTGCGTCATCAAAAACGGCATTGTTCGGTAAAATTTATTTAGTCTTTTTACTTATATAATTTCGGTTGCTGAACATTCGGTGCATCCCTAGGCATCACCATGTAAGAAGTGGTATTTTATGATGTTTTGCTCATTTATCATTATCGTGGCTTTGTTGGGGATAATCCAGAGGGGTTTGATCGAGAAGATGAGATTTAAGTGAGTTGAGGCGATGTTTTCAAGGTCTCTTTCTATCCTGCTGCTGAAAGTAGGGTATATGTTACTCTCGGTCACAATTAAATTGCAGCTGTCAGCAGTTTGGTGATAAAACAAGAGTACATGGCTCTCTTTACTCTGACCTTGGACAAGGAGAGGATAATGCCGAGAGGAGGAAAAGAATGAGAGAAGAACGTTAATTTATTTTAATAAATTCACATTTTTGATCATACAAAGCAAAGTTCCACTATTCATTGTACCTGATATGAGTGCTAGTCCACATTTTTACACTACAAAAAGTCTGCTCTGCTTCATAACCAAAACTACTGGCTACATTTTTAGTTGGCAAACAAAAGGGCAAACCTCAAGGCAGTGCAAGAAATGGAGAGAAATTATGCCAGTGACACAGGTTTCATTTCACAAGCACAAAAACATACACAGACACAACTCACAATGCACAAATGTCAACAGCTGTGAAATAGAACACACTGCAGCAAATACAAGGACAAGGCCCATGTGTCAACACACACCGGCACATTAGTACAATATCCCCTTCCTTTTTCAACCCAGGTGTAGACCAATAATAAATCTTTCGGGCCAATAAAAGGGTGTATCATACACATTACAAGTCCATAAGGTGTCAGGAGACAAAACAGATCTATCAGTCAGAAAATAAGACCTATTAAGCAACATCACTGCCACAGTGAAACAGTAGACCAACATAAATTAAGAATTTTGTTGTGCTGTTTCCTCTGTTGCCCAACGATTGAATATTTGGTTAATGAGGTTGACTATTCATTATAATATTCAAAAGATTTGGGTCTGTAAGATTTTTGTGTGCTTTTGATAGAAGATTCTTATGTTCACCAAGGCTGCATTTATTTGAACAAATCTACAGTAAAACTAATAATGTGAGATATTACAATTATTTGAAAAAAACTGTTTTCTATTTTAATATATTTTAAAAGCTGAATTTACAGCAGCCATTAGTCCATGATGCTTGAAGAAACATTTCTTATTATTAATAGTGTTGAAAACAGTTATCCTGCTTAAAGTGCCCCTATTATGCTATTTTAAAGGTTCCTCATTCTTTTTGGAGGTCTCCTACAACAGGTCTACATGCATTAAAGGTAAAAAAAACACTCTCATAAGGCCATCCTTAAAAATATTTTGGTTTGCAGTAACAGCAAAAAAAAAAAAAAAAAAGGGTCGGTAGGTAGGTCTATATATTTTTTTTTCAAGATTCAATGAAAAAAAAAAGGAAAATTTTGGTCATGGTGATTACGTCGGTATGAATTTAAACAAATTTGCATATCGTGACGTCACTGACTGGGTCTTCAACCCATGCCTTTGGGCGCACCATTGCGAATCTCATTCTGATACAGGTTATAGACCACAAACAATTTGAAATCTTTATCAAAAAACATGTTTATTGCATTAATTCCAGCTGCATTCATTTGGGGGAAAAAAATGGATTTTCAGAGGGAAACAAATAAATTAAAATTACTAATCTCACCAGCGCCGCGCCGACCAATAAAACAGCGCATTTGGCACTATTCGTTTAAATTTGACCCATAAACCTCTGCTATTATTAACGTAAATCAGTGAGGTCAAGGCAAGGCGCATTGTAGAAACTATATTAAGTAGTCCTGACATATTATGGAATGGTCGATTTTCTTTAGTGTAATTTAGTACATTTCGGTATGGGATGTGCTGTTGTATTGGTCAGCGCGGCGCTGGTGAGATTAGTTCGCGCCGCGCTGACCATTGGGTGGCGCAAGCAAACACTTCCTCTCTGCGCTGTCGAGTCTATCGCGAGTCGAGCCGCGCAGATTACGTGTCAGCGCAGAGCGAACTCTGTAACACCGCACCGTTTCGTCCCACTTTCGGTGTGTTTGGCTTCCCATACTTATGTGTGTTTGTCAGAGTCTGCAGTTGCTGTGTGACGCGCGTTCGCTGCGGGCATATCGTGACGAGCTGGACGCGCTCCGAGAAAAGGCCGTTATCTATCTATTCCCTATTTGACCATTAAGAATTTCGAATAATGAGCGCCTAAATGTAGGCTCATACAGACGTATTTCACAAGCAGCCGCGCCGCAGCCATCATCACCGAGCGCAAACCATTGAAAGTGAATGAAACTAAGCGAACGCACAGGCCATAGTGTGACATGCGTAAACCAATGGTGTAGCCTAAACATAATCATCATCATAGATGACGCCACGGGTTTTTATTTAAAAGAAAGAACATAGCCTATTCAAATTATATTCACAATACTTACTATAATATAATTTATATTTTATTGCATTTGTATAGTTGTTTGAAGAGTAAAAAAAAATCGGTCGGTCTTAATGCAAGTTTACAACCGGCAAGTCGGTAGGACTAAAAAAAAAATAAAAAAAATTGGGTCGGTCCTAAATTGACAGGGTCGGTCGGGTTACGGCAAACAAGAATATTTTTAAGGATGGCCTAATATACATTGCACATCAACACATTTTTCAATGATTCTCAAACGACTTGAATGAATCACTCTCTCTAAATCCCTCCTTTCCTCGAGCCCTGCTCTGATTGGCCAGACGGGCCAGTCTTTTGTGATTGGTCTACCGCTTGCAACGCTTAGGTTAGGGTTATCCAATAACTGAACTTCAGCTCCGGAGGCTTCCTCAGTCCTCATCAATTGTACACACTGTAAAGACAGCAACGATGACTTGGATTTTACCATATCAATCCGAGCGTGAGTCTGATAAAGAAACAACGGAAGAACTAGTTATTTAAGCTGAACCTCTATTGCAAGGACGACTTGAGCAGGACGTTTCTCAGTGATATGGTACTCATTTTGAGGTACATTGAGATGTAGCAACTATAATTCCTCACCATCAGTATTACCTAGTGTATGTTCATCAACAAACCGATGTGCATTTCTTATTTATTGCGGTGCACATGTGGGAACTGGATCAAAAATGGTGCATACGTTAACCCAGCACTAACTGGGTGACTGATGACTGATGTAACATTAAAGTTTGCAAAACAAATCTTGCTCCATCCTTTACTAAGAATGTGAGAGACAATCTGCATTAATAGACACAGTATAATCAGATTCTTTGCTAAATAGAAAATTATTTGCAAAAGAACAGCCTTTATTTGAAATAGACGTCTTTTGTAACATTGTCTTTAACCTGTTAAGCTTCAAGCCCACTTTTGAAAAATCCCCAGAAATGACATACCCAAACTGAAACAGATACAGTTCATGAACCCTTTGCACTAAAAGCACAAGTATGATCTCATTTGAAAGCTGACACCTGGTTGTTTATTGTAAATGTAGAATTAATTATTGTCATAATGAAAAAAACAATTTTAAATAGCTTCAAAGTTTTGTAAAGTTATTAGAAATTTATTTTTATGAAACATCTTCATGAAAATAAAATTGAAGTTGGCCCTGGAGCAATCTTGAAATGCACTGCAGCTAAAGCCACATGTCTGACCATTTTATATTTAAAATCTGAAAATGATAAGTATAAAAATCTGTATTTAGTTAAATGTTTTTCAAGATCATGTCAAATTACTTTATTTTGATTAGACTCTATTAGCAAACTGATGTTTAGTCATCTTCTGAGTCATCTATTCAGTCTATTGTCTCTATTGTTTTGTGGTGCCCCATTCAGTGTCAGTCTCCCCTGCACACATTTACACCTCTCCAGACTGGTTATTATGGCTCTAAATATGCATTTCTTTTGTCTGCATTATAGCTACTAACGACTGGCTATTCACAGGCTATTCATAGGGTTTCAAACCCTAATTTCTTTTATCAAAGTTCTCACTAAATATTTGAAACTGGTATCAAATGCACTGAAACATTTCAGTAAGCATTCCTATTTAGAAAAAAATCATAAAACAATAACTGCTGTTAGCAGGTGCACCTGGGCTAGCTAGCATGTTAGCTTAGCACACCATCAATACACGACCATTTATGAGATTAAAACCATGTTTGTGCTCCAAACTTACTATATAACGCAAGTCTAGTGTTTTAAATAATCTTCTGTGATCTAACTTGGCTTCAGATAAAAAAAAATCCGACAGAAAATGTATTATTTAGTGTTCTGAACGATGATGAAATCTATATCGATTAGCATTACATTATAAATATAATCTATTATTATGAAATACCTGGCATGGCTTGAAGAACACAGGTAACTCAAATATCATTGCAATCATGTTTATTGTCTTCAAAACATCTTTATCTGCATGTTACAGCGATCTCTGTCAGCTACTTTCTGTATCACTCAGTGACGTCCTGGAATGTCACATGACTATGGGTCTTCTTCATGATCCATATATGGACTTTTATTGGACATAATAGCGCCCCCATGCTATTGGTATGAATGGAAAACACAGCACATCTCAGTAAGAAGCGATCATAATGATTACATCGACGCATTTGGGTATAAATTCAATAAATATTATTCCTGTCTATAGAAATATGATGTGAATCTATGACAATATATCAATATTTCTCCACATCTGCACATTGTTGAGCTAAAAGCCCTCAGGGACGTTGTTTTGTGAATCGCTGTCATGACGACAGCACGGAGTGTTTTTTATGAATGGACCGGCTGACGCTCATAATTCATATTAAAGGTATCGACTCATTTTTTTCATTTCATAACTCCTGACACAAATTAAGACATAACTGTCACTATAAGTTTCTCAGAATACAATAGTGGTCAAATACTGAATCTTGAGTCTTATATCTTTTTAATGATGTATAGTTTGTCAAGGTATAACATTAAATCTGATAGTATATTTGAACTAAATAAAAAAAAAACGCTTCAGTGCGCCGACGCTCTGGCAACGGTTAAGAGGTTTTAATTGTAAGTTTTTATTAATTGTCAATTTAATCGGTCATTGCTGAATTAAAATATTTGTTTAAAAAAAAGTTTGGGGACATCTTTCTGACCCCTACGGAGCTCGTAAACTAAGGGACATGGTGAAGGAAAAAAAAATAGATGAAGGAAAAATGTGTATCTGTTAATGCTTTTGTGTTCTCTCGCAAATGTTTTGCGTACCCCCGAGAAACTTTGTGTAAATCTACTAAATGTGACTCTCCCAATCCTGCGTATCTCTCTATATTGTCTCGATCAGGAGTTGTGCTGTGTGATTTGTATTCAACACAGATTTTGCGGATGCATTTGCATTGCTATGTTATGAATTTGCATAATTCCTTTAGTAAATTGGATGGAGGATTGAAAATAGGAATAATACAGATGCATGCAGATAAATGCCTCTATCAGAGTGTGCAATTTGTTCTAAGTGAACTCTGTGCTTAATCTATTTGAAAAATGTAAACTTTCACAGGTGGTCTTACTTACTGTTCACTGTTGAATTGTACAAGTTTTTAATGCCAAGTCGTCTATTGGCAGCAATAGATTTTTTGCAATAACAACTCTTTCCAACTTCACAATCACTTACGAAACAGTTTCCTCTTTTTTTTCTCTTTTTTTTTCAGGCAATGAGCCACTCTTCATTCAGAGAATTGACATAATAAATTAACATATTAATCTGACTAAAAAAGTACCACCTGGATCCAGAAATATCTGCAGAGAGTAAGTGTCGGTATAGACTTGTCTTTTTGCAGGGAAGGCTCCTGAGAGCGGCATCTCGCAGAGTCTGATTCAAAAGGCCCACTGGCTCTGAAAAACTCAATTTTCCTAATCACTGGTGCAGTTTCAGCCTGACTGGCTGCAATTGCCCTCACATCACAAAGCTCCATTCAGCTCACTCTACAAAGGCAGCCAACACACAGGCAGATTCTCAGCACTGGAGAAAGCACCAGCAACAGTCGCATCTGATCCATATTTATCAGAAATGCGTGTTCACGTTGCTGCAGTTTTTGAAAAGAATAAGCTAACTTTTATGACAGCTGAGGCTTTAATTAGACACTAGCTATAGAGCTGAACCTCGGCTTTTTCATTCCTGCTGCTCTTTATCTGACGCTTGTCCGTTTTCTCATTTCCCCCCTAATTTAAACTGAAAACATAAAAAAAATGTGTCTATAAAGCACTGCTCATAGCACTGCCTATCTGTTTTATTTGCTGAGGCTCATAAAAGGCCATGAAGAATGGTCATTTTGGCACAAAAAACCCCCCTGAAAATTCGAGTTTCAGTTCTTTTCACTGCCAAAAATGCTGTTGTATATTTGTTTTTTTTATTCTCTACGCCTTGGCTCATGAGTAAATAACTGTCCTTGTTGTGTAGCCAAAGGTGTTTTTGGTGAGAATTTCAAAGCATGCATAAGTGAACACACCCATGCTAAAGTTGATTAAAAAGAGGAATAAAAAAATCATCTTTTGGAAATTGATCTTAATGCCTTAATTAAAAAAACGAGGAAAAATCCAACCTTTTAAGAACACCAATTTTCTTTGTGAATGAATAATGTATCGTAAATTAAATAAATGTTCTTCCTTACAAGGTGCATAAGTCAGAACGACCTATGTTAAATTCCCATAGAGGCAGGCAGATTTTTATTTTTAAAGGCTAGTTATTTCATGGATCCACGATACTAAGCATCCTGATAAAGTTCCCTTGGCCTTTGGAATTAAAATAGCCCCACATCATCACACACCCATCACCATACCTAGAGATTGGCATGGTTTTATTTCAGTTAGTATAATAGCTGTATTGATTTGCATTGAGAGATGATCTTATGGAAAGTACCCCATGCCAATCTCTAGATATGGTGAAGGGTGTGTGATGATGTGCGGCTATTTTAATATTTTATGCTACGCACTGTAGGTATTATTTACTAATGTGTAATTGTGCAAAAGTAGACCATGACTTTTAAGTGCAGTGGTGTTTGTCTCATAATGTAATTTGGATCTGCAAATAAGCTGTGATGAACCTTTTTGCATTTGTGTGTACTGTATATAATGCAGTGGGGCCAAAAATTCAGAGCACATTGAAATTTCTAGGATTAATTTTAGAACCAAAATATACGTTTCATTAGAGAGAGAGATATTTTGTGCTAATGTAGGCAGTAGGCACATTCGTGGTATGTTGACTGACAGCTGCATTGCTGTGATTCTGGCACACCCCTGTCTGACGGAATTATATCAGAAATGTCAGCTATGCCCTCAGGTTTACATTTAGTGTGCGAATGAGGCTCACTTAAAGCATGGTCAGTGGAGCGGGCTGGTCTGACAAGATGGAGAACAACTAGAAAATGACCGTTTGCTGACCGTGTCATTGTTATTCTCTACAACTACAGTCAAACTGACACCAGCACATGATGTGCAAGATATGTGTTATGCAATTGTGTTTAGATTGCAAGAGACTAATTTCAATGCAAGCTATCCTAATTCTTTTCAGATATATATTTTTTTACTCTTCCTATCTCTTGTTGTTGCCATACATTGTGAGATAAAGTTTTGCTACTGTAAGCAATGTTCAGGCATTAGGCTAAATAACTTGGCTTGGATTTTTCAAAACTTTCAAGGAAAGTCCTTGGATTGAGAGTGTCATTCGTGTAAAATAACAATTTCTGCAAGATATGCAAGTTAAAGTGTGTGTATTTAAAAATATAAGTTGTTTTATGTTTTAATTAAAAAAAACATAAAAAATCACATTACTGCCAGATGTAATTGTGTGTCGGCATGAAATGGAACTTGCGATAGTCTTTTAATCTCTGTTGTGGTGGATATATGAGTGAAATGGCTTCTCAAACAATAAAAGTGCAGGATTTTTCATAAATCATAAAAAAACTAGTAAAGCTTTTGGGTTTAGACACGTACAGCTCTGTGGAAAGGTGCTGCTTAAATCCCCAACGGTTCTCCTCCAATCACAGATAAATACATACAAAATCATTGGAGTCAGGTGGAAGCCATTACTTCCTGCTTATGGGAAGTAGAGAGAGAAACGGGAGAAATGTTTTTAAAAAATACGTCATTGGACGTAACAGCAATATTTCATAAAAAAAATCTAAACAAACAACAACAAAAAAACAAGAATGGACAATTTTGATTTCATGGTGACTTTAAGGCCTTGTCCACACGAACACGGGTATTTTTATAACCGGAGTTTTTCCTCCTGCGTTTAAAAAAAAAATCCCGTCCACATGAAAACGCAAAAACACGCTATCAAGCGCTGTCAAGAGCATGCCACACCAGCAGGCGGCGATATAACCCTAACCGTAAAGCCACGTTGGCCAATCAGAAGCCTAACAAAAAGTTATTACAGGTTCCGGTAGGCGGATAATAACGGCGCAGCGCGGGCACACTCTGACGTCGCAAGGCAAAAACACCGGTGTTACTGTCTACACGACAACACTGTAACCGGCGTTTCTAAAAATCCTCACCCTGGCAGGGGTTTTCAAAAATTTGCAAAAATTAAAAAATTTCAGGTTTCAGTGTCCTGATACTGCGTTTCCGTGTCCTGATACTGCGTTTCCGTGTGAACGAACAGCCGAACCGCGTAAAAAAAGTCACGGTTATAAAAATAGCCGTGTCCGTGTGGACAAGGCCTAAGACCTGCTACTTTAAATATGGTTGTATTTATAAAATGCTAATTATATACTGATAAGTTTTAGTTAAGGAATAAATTGAGAGGATATAATGGCCCTTTCTCACCTTCAGTACCGACATTAAACAGTCTACTGCATGATTTCAGTCTCAAATTTGACCTTTGCCTAAACCAGTGAAGTGGCAAGGTACAGTCTAACCCATAATACTAGTGAAATGATTTCCACTCTTCATTATCAATATCGCTTTGCTGATTAGCACTGCCCTGCCTTTATGAAGTCTTAATGCTCTGAGGTCCATTGCGCTTCATGTTCAAAGATGCATTTGAGACTGAAGCTCTTGGACCAGGATGTAGGGTGATTCATGGTGCACGTTCATTTTAAATGTGGTTACTGGAAGTCTACAATGACCCGGGTCCCGGACAAAGAATGGCTCTTTCTTTATCTCTAAATGAAAATATTTCATTTGCTATTTAATTTTTCATTCTGCTCCTGTCTGCCACTCTCTCCCTCTACATTTCTCATTCACTCACACTTTTTTTGAGTGCACTAGTGTGTAGGTGGACTCTGCTGGATGTTTTTTTCTCAGTGCTAGTGAATGATGATCCTCTAGCTTTGGACATGACCACAGTAACCGGGAGCTGTAGTGGGAGGTCTGCAAATATCTGCCACACACCTCCAAAGACTTCCAAGCCACCACAGTCTGACCCGACACAGTGAAATGCTCACCTCTGGTCACAGACTTATGCGGCACACTGCTTGGTCAACACACTCAATATTGTTGCCAGTTTAATAACAATGACACTGAGAGTCAATTGATTTTACCCAGTTAGGAAATTGATCTGGATTCTGGCATACCTTGTTGTTTACTCTCAACTCCTTCAGGGGGCTAGAAAACTCTTCTCTGTTTTGTACACAAGAAATTTGTTTGTTACAAGAGACCACAAATCCATCCATCCATCCATTTTCTGGTTAGTTCACACTGTAGCAACACAATCCTGCAAGTTGTCTATTTGGATTAGTTTTTGGTTAATGTGTTTTTGCTGGAGTCAAAATGCCACCAAACAGAAGCAATATATACAGGTCCTTCTCAAAAAATTAGCATATTGTAATAAAGTTCATTATTTTCCATAATGTAATGATAAAAATTTAACTTTCATATATTTTCGATTCATTGCACACCAACTGAAATATTTCAGGTCTTTCATTGTTTTAATACTGATGATTTTGGCATACAGCTCATGAAAATCCAAAATTCCTGTCTAAAAAAATTAGCATATTTCATCCGACCAATAAAAGAAGTGTTTTTAATACAAAAAAAAAGTCAACCTTCAAATAATTATGTTCAGTTATGCACTCAATAGTCAATACTTGGTCGGGAATCCTCTTGCAGAAATGACTGCTTCAATGTGGCGTGGCATGCCATGGAGGCAATCAGCCTGTGGCACTGCTGAGGTGTTATGGAGGCCCAGGATGCTTCGATAGCGGCCTTAAGCTCATCCAGAGTGTTGGGTCTTGCGTCTCTCAACTTTCTCTTCACAATATCCCACAGATTCTCTATGGGGTTCAGGTCTGGAGAGTTGGCAGGCCAATTGAGCACAGTAATACCATGGTCAGTAAACCATTTACCAGTGGTTTTGGCACTGTGAGCAGGTGCCAGGTCGTGCTGAAAAATGAAATCTTCATCTCCATAAAGCTTTTCAGCAGATGGAAGCATGAAGTGCTCCAAAATCTCCTGATGGGCTAGCTGCATTGACCCGGCTCCTTGATAAAACACAGTGCACCAACACCAGCAGACTTCATGCATTTTGGCATTTCCTTCTCCCCAGTCTTCCTCCAGACTCTGGCACCTTGATTTCCGAATGACATGCAAAACTGAGCAACAGTCCAGTGCTGCTTCTCTGTAGCCCAGGTCAGGCGCTTCTGCCGCTGTTTCTGGTTCAAAAGTGGCTTGACCTTGGGAATGCGGCACCTGTAGCCCATTTCCTGCACACGCCTGTGCACGGTGGCTCTGGATGTTTCTACTCCAGACTCTTCCGCAGGTCCCCCAAGGTCTGGAATCGGTCCTTCTCCACAATCTTCCTCAGGGTCCGGTCACCTCTTCTCGTTGTGCAGCGTTTTTTGCCACACTTTTTCCTTCCCACAGACTTCCCACTGAGGTGCCTTGATACAGCACTCTGGGAACAGCCTATTTGTTCAGAAATTTCTTTCTGTCTTACCCTCTTGCTTGAGGGTGTCAATGATGGCCTTCTGGACAGTAGTCAGGTCGGCAGTCTTACCCATGATTGCGGTTTTGAGTAATGAAACAGGCTGGGAGTTTTTAAAAGCCTCAGGAATCTTTTGCAGGTGTTTAGAGTTAATTAGTTGATTCAGATGATTAGGTTAATAGCTCGTTTAGAGACCCTTTTCATGATATGCTAATTTTTTGAGACAGGAATTTTGTGTTTTCATGAGCTTTATGCCAAAATCATCAGTATTAAAACAATAAAAGACCTGAAATATTTCAGTTGGTGTGCAATGAATATAAAATATATGAAAGTTTAATTTTTATCATTACATTATGGAAAATAATGAACTTTATCACAATATGCAAATTTTTGGAGAAGGACCTGTATTACTGTAAGTCCTTTCTTCGCACAACAATTATTCAAGTCTGTAATTTGTGATAGCTATTTAGGTAATAACAATAATAATAATAATATTGTTATTACAATCATGATAGTGTCTGAGGTATCTGTGGTATAATCAGATATCTGTGACCCTAAGCATAAAGACAATCTCAACAGAATGTGTGGGTTAATAAGATGGCTATTGTTGTTTTAAAATGTTATGAAAATACGAGTTTAGGGGGGGGAATTACTATTTATTTATTTATTTACTTGCTTAAAGGTCTGATTTGTAATATTGTTTTGATTTTGTACAGACTCAGAGAAAGGACAAAGTGCATCAGCACAAAGCATGAATTAATCTGAATATAAGCACATCTCTATGCTCTCACATAAGGGTGTAAATCGGACAGTTCATCACGATACGAAATGATAGCGATTCTCTCAGTCAGCGATACAATATTTGTGATACAATTACGATTCGATTCAGGGCTATATCGATTGATTTATTGATATTTAGAAATGATGTGCCAAGTTTACACAACCAGTTACATTTTTATAAACTTTTATTAACAAATGCAACCGAAATATATAACATGAACGTTTAATTAAACTTAGAAAATTGCACGCCCTTTCCCAATTGGGACATTTAGAGTTAATTTGCAAAAACATAACTCCATGCTTGTTAATTTTCATAAAACATATTTATTGTGCATTCCAAGTAATATCAATCAAACTGCAGCTGGGTTGTTTTAATTAAGTAAAAAAAAATGGTAACACTTTATTTTGATGGTTCCTTTTGAACATCCTGTTGACTATAAGTAACTTTGCAACTACATGTCAACTAACTCTCATTAGAGTATTAGTAGACTGTCTGCTTAATATCTGCTAACTCTTTATTGTGATGGTCCTCCAACAGACATTCTACTGACTAAATAACTTTGCAACTACATGTCAGCTTATTCCAAACTCTAGTGAGAGTTAGTAGAGATTTAGGTGCAACGTTACTTATAGTCAACTGAATGTGTTAAAGGGACCATCCAAATAAAGTGAAACCAAAAAAAATAATAAATACAGGTAATTTGCAAAATTAAAGTTCATTTTTATATATTAAAAGTTTGTTTTTTAGCAAAAGCAGATAACTCCAACAGTCGTTTTTGGCTAAAGCAGATAACTCCACATATCTTGTTTCAGGGTTAAATAAAACCAAGTAATGATATATAATAAAACACTCTGTTAATCTTTGTAACGTTAATCTCCTCAGCTGACATAGATGCCTGACAAACTTTGTTGTTGTGATTACACGCAATACAGGGAGCTTTCCCCTCAACACTGTAACGTGCTGCTTTTCCGTGAAAAAGTTTCAGCTTTTATTTTCCTTTTATCCCCCGAAGATATCACGGGTTCATCAAGTTTGTTGAAATTATCCATCATCGAAACTCCTCTGAGCTAGCGCGTCTTTTCAAAGTGACTAGCAGCCTTGTCACCTGACCTAAATACTGAGCGCTGATTGGCTAAAACTGACTTATCCGGTCCTACAATCAGAGACGTTCCTCCTAATGGTTTTCCAGAGCTTTTTTGCTTTCAGAATAATAGATTAAATGTCACCGTGAATTGTTTATCCAGATTTGGGGAGACGGATCCATGCAAAATTTAAGCATCTCGCTGCTTCAGCTGTTTAACCTGTTAACCTGCAACCCCATTTTTGAAAAATCCCCAGATATGGCATTCCCAAACCGAAACAGATACATTTCATGAACCCTTTGTACTAAAAGCACAAGTAAGATCTCATTTGAAAGCTGACACCTGGAAGTTTATTGTAAATGTAGAATTAATTAATGTCATAATGAAAAAAAATAGTTATAAATAGCTTCAAAGTTTTGTAAAATTATTATACATTTATTTTTATGAAACATCTTCATGAAAATAAAATTGAAGTTGGCATTGTAGCAATCTAGAAATGCACTGCAGCTAAAGCCACATGTCTGGCCATATTATATTTAAAATCTGAAGATGATAAGTCTAAAACTCTGTATTTAGTTCAATGTTTTTCAAGATCATGTCATATGACTTTATTTTGATTAGACTGGTGTTTATTGTCATCTTATAAGCATCTATTCAGTCTATTGCCTCTATTGTTTTGTGATGCAAAAACGAGCCCCATTCAGTGTCAGTCTCCCCTGCACATATTCACACCTCTCCAGCCTGTTTATTGCTCTAAATATGCTTTTCTTTTGTCTGCATTATAATCACTAACGACTAGCAATTCACACTGTTTCAATCCCTCATTTCTTCTATAAAAGTTCTCACTTCACAGTGAAACTGTATCAAATGCCCTTTTTGAAAAACGAAACATTTTAGTAAGCATTCTTATTTAGAAAAAAAATCATAAAAATTACACCGAAGTTAGGTAGAAGGTGCTCAGTACTAGCTAGCATGTTAGCTTAGCACACCATCAATACACGACAATTTATGAGAATAAAACTATGTTTGTGCTCCAAACTTACTTTACAGCGCAAGTCGAGTGTTTTTAATAACTTTCTGTAATCTGATTTGGCTTCAGATAAAAAAATCAGATAGAAAATATATTATTTTATTGTATTCTGCACAATTTGAAAGTCTATCTCGATTAGCATTACATTATACATATAATCTATTATTATGAAAATACCTGACATGACTCGAAGAACACAGGTAAATCAAATATCATTGCAATCATGTTTATTGTCTTCAAAACATCTTTATCTGCACTTTACAGCGATCTCTGATAGCTTTGTTTGTTGTGTCAGGACTTCCTGAATGTCACATGATTATGGCTCTTCTTCATGTGATCCATATATGGACTTTACTGTGCAACAGCGCCCTCAGACTTCAGTATGTATTGATAACACAGTACATCAGAGTCTCCAGCGCTCAAAATGATTACATCGACGCATTTGGGTATAAATTCAATAAATATTATTCCTGTCTATAGAAATCTGATGTAAACTTATGAGAATCTATCAATATTTCTCCAAATCTGCACATGTTTGAGCTAAAAGCCCTGAGGGACGTTGTTTTGTCAAGCGCTGTCATGACGATCGCACGGGAGTTTTTTTTGAATGAGAGCAGCTGACGCTCATAATTCACATTAAAGGTAACGACTCGTTTTTTAATTTCATAACTCCTGACACAAATTAAGACATAACTGTCACTATAAGTTTCTCAGAATACAATAGTGGTCAAATACTGAAACTTGAGTCTTATATCGTTTTAATGATGTATAGTTTGTCAAGTTAATAACATTAAGGCCGGATTCACATATATCGCCTAAAAACGCGTAGAAAACGCTGGGCGTGCCGCATTCTCCTTTTTCCAAAGCGCTAGGGCGGTTGCGCTCCGGTTGGTTCTTGTCACGTGACCTACTGTGCGCTTATGGTGCGCTTGCGGCATTCTGAAAAGTTGAGATGTTTTTATCAAGGGGGTAATCCATGGACCGGAAGTTGAAGCCGGCCGGGTGCCGCCATGTTGTAGCAGAACTTCACTTGCGTTAGCATTTCCATTGACTCCCATTCATTTTGGCGTCACTTTGACAGCGAATAACTTTACATCTGAGGCGTCCAAAGACTCCATTTGTCCATTATTTTTTTCTAAAGAAACACTACAATGTATAAAGGGCTCCATTACCTTCTATGTTACATTATGGCCCCGTAGAAACAGATTTTGTAAAAATAGGCTAACGATTGCGTCGTAACCACTCGAGTCTCACTCGAGAAGCTGGCAGGCAATCGGGGGGATGTCCCGTCAAGGGAGAAGCCCATAGATAGATAATGAGTTCATAAAAGCAACGGAATACTTACTCCTGCTCACTCACGCCAATGAACTCTTTGCTCAAGTTCCCCGTCTCTGCAAGATTAACGTTGGCAATTTTCACGTACAGCTACTAGAAGATTAACATCTGTCAGACAGGTTGCTGACGTCATCAAGCTTAGTTTGAGTCGGTTTGAGTCTGCGCGTCAGGAACGGAAGTGCTCAAAAATCGCTAAAAATGGGCTTCAACTGTCTCAACTGAGTTCCAATGAGATGGCTCTGTCCACTTCTTATACTGTCTATGGTTTTAATCTCGATGCCGCGCGGACGCGCATGGAAAAAACGAGCGCGTCGCTTCCATTATGAGCACGCATACCGCGCGGCGCGCGCCTACATTTGAAATAGCGAACTTAAGCGCGCAAAAGACACGATATGTGAGCGTACCCCATGTGTGTAAATGTGTAAAGCCAGTTGATTGTCTCCATGCATATTTTACTCTACATTTTCCTTAATAACATATCATAGATCCAGATTTTTGTAATGAGAAATTGAACAAAATAATAATAATTATAATAATAATAAAATAATTGTGCAGTCCCTTCAGAGGAGCTTTTGTTGCTGTGTCTGTGATGTTCCACTTGCTGAGTGTGGTGAAGTCTTCTGGGCTGTGAGAGCAGTGTGGTTTTGGGGGCTGTCTAACTGATGATTCAGATGGTTCAGTGCTGTAAGTGCATGATTAGTGTGTGATGAGCTGCGAGGTCTCCTCCTTCACACTAAAACGGCTTCAGGCTCCCAGATAAAAGGTGCCGTATAAAAGTAATCCATCATCAGCAGACTTTATTACCTGTGAAATGGTTCACGCTGTGTTCATTTGGCGGTAACTTGCTTTTATATTTATGCAGAATCAAGAGACAATAAAGGAAAAAGTCTCAGTTGAAGTTGAGAATTTGCTTATTTGCACAACTTGAAACATTGAACGTTGTGTGAGATGCTTTTGAGGAAGTATCTATGAAGCACCATGAATTTTGTATACATAATAGCTACCCTTTTGGAATAAGGGTATTAGTATTTAAAGGGGTCATATCATGAGAATTCAAATTTCCTTTTCAAATTTTTGATTAGTGCATTATGCAAACGTTCTGTAACTTTCAAAAACTTCCTTTTCAGTCTAAAATCGGATTTATTGAATCTAAGTAGACGGCTCATTCTAAACTTTCACAGCTTTCTAAGGTTACACAGATGAATACACGCCATTCTCATTAACATGTTGATTTGTTAACCTCATAATTTGTGAAACGTTTTTTCATCTTCAGCCATCTGAAGGATTCCAGGTTAGGTAAGAGTGTCTAAATGGTTGAAAAATGGTCATTGGAATTTTTTTATTATGATTGTTTCTTGCATACCAGTAAGATTTTTTTTAAAGAAATTAATACTTGTATACAGCAAGGATGCATTAAATGATCAATGATGATCATTAAAAGATCAAAAGAAGCAGTGAAGACTTTTACAACTTCACAAAATATTTTTATTTCAAATAAATACTGTTCTTTTGAGCTTTCTATTCATCAAAGATAAAATAATATCACAGTTTCCAGAACAATATTATGCAGCATAACTGTTTTTAACATTGATAATAATAATAAATGTTTCTTGAGCACCAAATCACCATATTTGAATGATTTCTAAAGGAAATATCTCCGTCTCTGAATAAATCATCCCAGGTCTAAATGATAACTATTTCCAAATCTCACCAGAGACCGGGTAGCTAGGAAGTCATAGTGAGGTGTGCCTCTTTATAGTGCCTGTAATGGAGGTAGAAAATGTGATTTTTCAGCTGTGCCTGTAAATATTGCTCAATAAAGGACTTGTGGGTATCAGCTCCCAGTAGAAGCCACCGTCTCCAGATTTGATGATAATGACTCTTTGGAAACTAGTGCATGTGCTTTTGGCCATGAAAATAGCCAGGGCTGCCAGTATTTGAAACTAGAATCTTGTCTCAGTCTCTACTTTGTCGTGTTGTGTTTCCACAATGTGGCAATTGAAATGTTGTGCAGCTGAAATGCTATTGTGGCAAGGCAAGAGCTGCTCTGACATTTATTGTCTCCGCTTAGGGGTAACATTTCTATTAACATAATATTTCTACAGCGAGATGGATCTGGAACACTCTTTAAACCTCTAAATTGTTTGTTGTAAAAAATGTTTCTTCACATAATTTATTTTATAAGCAGGACAAATTGCAGTAAGACATGTGTACTTGTAATTAAAACTTAATTGTGTATAAAAAATTAATTAAAATAATAATTGTGTGGAGATATTTTCAAGCAGTAATCACATTGATAAAACAAGCTGCAAAATTGTGTGTAAATCCATTTTTTCAGTGAGTCTCTCTGCCATTTCGGCATGTTACATTGT
This sequence comes from Rhinichthys klamathensis goyatoka, assembly GCF_029890125.1. Taxonomy (NCBI): domain Eukaryota; kingdom Metazoa; phylum Chordata; class Actinopteri; order Cypriniformes; family Leuciscidae; genus Rhinichthys; species Rhinichthys klamathensis. Next base: position 309,337 of record NW_026607065.1, read on the forward strand.
TACGCCAGTAGGTGGCACCAAGTAGCTGTAGAAGTGACTAATTGAATCGTTCACTTAAACGATTCATTCTTAAACACTGATTGATTCAGAAACCGCACTACTCTGCTACTCTGAGACGTGCTTCACAGGGCTCGAATTTCGGCGCGGGTATTGCGCATAATTCTAATCATTCCCGCAGGTCTCCCATTTATAATGTGGGAAATTCCCGCAATCGTAATCCACACAGATTATAAAATCAAATCATTCTTTTAACAACTATCTGCCAGACGCTATTTCACAAATTGAAATTGTTCAGCGGTGCCGCGTCTTCTATCTCTTCTCTCAAAATGTGTTGTGCAAGGCAAGCATCAAGCGCTGCGGCGATAATACACACTCGCGTTTAGGAGTCGGGACATGACGGAATATTCACTTGCACAATCGGGCCAGCAGTGCATCGTGACTGAAGTTTACCATTTGCACGTCTTTTTAAGTCTTACCAGTTTAAACATTCAAGCGATTTTAAACTAATCAGTGCTCGCACGATCTCTGAGAAGATTTTCTATGCCCACATTCGAAAATCCGCCTCAAAAACAGCTGGCCAGTAACAAAAGTTATTTTTCGCGTATTATATTGCTTTAACATGCACAATTGTGTCAATTTCGGTCTTTGTGAGTATACTCTAAACATAGTCGGTTTTGTCTTTAATGAGCATAAAACGCATGCCAGTATAATGAACACAGGATCCGTGCACTAGCTCTTAAAGTGACGGCAGCCCTATGTGTCTGTCATTAATTTTATTCTCAAAGCAACAAAAGATAGCTTTAAGTTAAAGGAATCAGGAATAATAGCCTATGTATTTAATTTATCTACCCAGTGTTATTTGATTACTTTATTCAGTTTCTGTATATGAATAGTGTTAGACCTAATTCAAAAACTTTTCTCTTTATTTGTATCTTTATTCTATTGTATTTATTTGTGCTACTTTTTTCAATTTAATTAAACAATTTAAATCAAGCTTCCTTGTGTTGTGTAAATTCTTAACAACAATATTACCCCATTGTAAAAATGCAATGAGCGCAAACATTTAGGCAAGATAAATGAAATAATTTTGTTTGGATTAACAAATTAACAAAATGTAGGTCTATTGTCACAATATTAAAGCCACACCATGCAGAAATTGTGTTTTTGTCAAACAGCGACCCCTATAGTCGCTGTGGAATACTTGCACTGTCGTAAATAGCTAGCTAGACATATGTGGAAATTACTGGACAGGTCTAATTATCAACAATGGATGAATGAACAGCATCGTAAAAAAATGACATACTACAAGCAAGCGCAACAACATAGAACGCAAACAAGTTTAGAAATAAGAGATTTATTTACTAGTCTATCAACAAGATAGCCAGGTCAGCATCGCTGTTGCATCCAGTGCTGCTTTTTAGCTCGCGCCAACTTGTGAAAGCCCGACCAAGTGGGACTGTCACAACTCTGAAGGAAATAGTCAAAGGATTCAGTTGCGAGTAAACAGTAATTTATTGAGCACAATAGTAGATAGCCGTGTGGGTCAAAATGGAAGCAGGCAGAAGAAGACTCAGGCTCGGAAAAACAGGGACGCAGTGGGCAGACACATATGCAGGAACAGGTAGAAATTCCTCCGGGAAAATCTCAGGAAACCACTGCATGGATACAGGAGTGGAATGCAGGAGAACACGGTGAGTAGAACCCTGGTAGCCTCAACTACCATCTGACATAGACAGGACGAGGTAAAAAAAACAATATATAGGACATCCTCATTCATAACAGCTGGCGCTGATCAGCTCATCAGCCGCGCTGATCAGCCGCGCCCACTCACACAACACGCACACACATAGCGAGGGCGAATCAGGGACTCTTTTCCAGTTCCTCACGCGGTCAGATTCTCTTTTCCTTTTCCTAGTCTCTTCCGACCGTGTTTTCTTTGCTTTTTCCATCGTCGAGTATCACGTCTGAAATGCACGCAAGTGTCTTCGTGCTTCATATATTGTTGTTGATGTGTGTGACGTCGTTGCCGTAAAGCATGTCGTTATTCTCGTGAGATTTGTCGGGGGCGCTCCTCTCAAACTTGCATTGCTGGTTTTTACAGCAGCGTCCCCCCCAAGCTTTACTACCAGGATGATTCGCCCTACTGTGAGTTTGTTTACCACCGAAATGACTTTGAAGCTGTTATATTAAGGTACAATTCTTGCATAGTGTGCCTTTAACTACAGCTGCGTCCCATATCAAAGTGCGCATCTGAAGCGCTCGGACCGGTCTACGGAGAATTGACCCTTCGCAAGGAGCTTGATTGACAGGTGATCTGACCAATCATACTTCGCCGTCCGCCATTTTGTCCGACAAAGCAGTCAGGAGAGTTCATAGACAGTAAAAGAAATGGACACAGCGACCTAGACTTCAACGGAGAAAAGTGAAGTCAATTAGAAGCACTCACTTCCTGATTGCCAAGCGTACTGCGCAGGCTCAAACTGAGCTGGACGACGTAGATGTGACGTGAGCAACTTGTACGTCTTCTAGTAGCTGTGCCAAGAGGAATCTGAATCATTCCCTTCCGAATCTTGCAGAGCCGGAGTTTGTGAGTATTAGCTGTCCATGAGCTCGCAGCAGGAGCAACTTTATGACACTCTATGGGCTTCTCCCTTGACTTTATGCCTCCACATCCCCCTGATTGCGAGTGAGCTTCTACTTCTGTCTATACGGTAATTTCTCTACTGTGCGACAGAGAGTCGCGTGTTATGACGCAATCGTTAGCCTATTTTTACAAAAACGGCTTCTACGGGGTCATAACGTAAGATACAAGGTAATGGAGCCTTTTATACATTGTCGTGTTTCTTTAGAAATAAACAATGGACAAATGGAGTCTTTAAACGCCTCAGATGTAAAGTTATTCGCTGTCAAAGTGACGCAAAAATGAATGGGAGTCAATGGGATGCTAACAGCAGGTGAAGGCTTGTTAGCCAATGGCGGCCCCCGGGGAGACTTCAGTTTCCGGCTGGTGGATTACCCCCTTGGGAGAGTTAGTAGATTAACATGGGAGGATTTGAACTTGAAAAACGGAATGTACTGATGCCTTTCTGCGGTTAAAACAACATTCCTTCTTATGTTCATTCATGTTTATTTGATGCTATAAATGAACTAGAAGGAAGAGATGATCGGATCACGAGCAGCTTTAACTGATGCTCTACAGCGATCTGTCACGACATATTAAAGAGCCACAAAACGGTATGTATTGTTTAAATTTCTTTAAAAAAATTACCAAATTTGAAAGGTGAGACTTTGTTTAATATGTTTAATATCAAAAGTAACCGAAAAGTAACCTAGTCTGTCTTGTCTGTAAGCGTGTTGTCCGTCCGCGATGTATTTTTCACTGCGTGAGAACATGGTGTGTGTGTGAGTGTGAGAGCAGCGTAGCTTGTCGGACATAGCGACAGTAACTAAGGGGGGCGGGTCTTTGCGAATGGTCAATTGTTCTTGTCGCCTAGCAACTCTGTGACTGACAGCTGCCGATGACGAGCGGGAGTAACGTTCATAATGCGATTGTGACACCCCAAAGTATGTGCACATTTTGTGTAAAGTTGTTATAGATTAAGCAAAAGTTTATTGTTACTTATGTGAATTGTAAGAAATGTGGGACTTGAAAGTAAATCATTGCATGATTAGTGTAAGAATATTGTCTGTTGTTGAAAGAAAAATGGGACTTTTATTATGAAAACTGAAAGGAGGACTCTCACATAGGAGCTGTGTGCGCCTGCGCCCTCACATATGCTGAGGATTTGGTGGGGCGTTACACGGTGGCTCCTGTCTCATCAATTTTTCCTGTTATTTTGCAGGTATTATTGTTACAACAACTTGATAATATGCACACGAGATATGTAATGAAAATGTATGTTCATGCCGCAGATATTTTGAGTAATGACGTTCGGGGTTGTGAATATGTTGAATATATGCAAACTGTCCGCCATTTGGTGAACGCTGTAACGTTTAATGCGTTTAATTCGATTCAAATTGACTCCAGTTACAAGCATAGACAGTAAAAGAAATGGACAGAGCGATCTCATTGGAACTCAGTTGAGACAGTTGAAGCCCACTTTTAGCGATTTTTGAGAACTTCCGTTCCTGACGCGCAGACTCAGACCGACTCAAACTAAGCTTGATGACGTGAGCAACCTGTCTGACAGACGTTAATCTTCTAGTAGCTGTGCGTGAAAACTGCCAACGTTAATCTTGCAGAGACGGGGAACTTGAGCAAAGAGTTCTTTGGCGTGAGTGAGCAGGAGTAAGTATTCCGTTGCTTTTATGGACTCATTATCTATGGGCTTCTCCCTTGACGGGACGTCCCCCCGATTGCCTGCGAGCTTCTCCTCCTGTCTGTACGGTCATTTCTGTACAGCGCGACAGAGAGTCGAGTGGTTATGACGCAATCGTTAGCCTATTTTTACTAAATCTGTTTCTACGGGGCCATAATGTAACATAGAAGGTAATGGAGCCCATTATACATTGTCGTGTTTCTTTAGAAATAAATAATGGACAAATGGAGTCTTTAAACGCCTCAGATGTAAAGTTATTCGCTGTCAAAGTGACGCCAAAATGACTGGGAGTCAATGGAAATGCTAACGCAAGTGAAGTTCTGCTACAACATGGCGGCACCCGGCCGGCTTCAACTTCCGGTCGATGGATTACCCCCTTTGGTTACAAGGATATCGTGTTCATTTGGAGTTAACCTTAAAATTGTGTTTGTTTATTAAGTTATGTAAACATATAATGATCGGATGCATTTTCTCAGTCAAATGTTTCAGACATACGTTCAGCTGATGTAATACTGTGTTAATTCCTGCCGCGGTAGAAAGGAAAAGGAATGTTAAATATGTATGGTACATGATATGTTCATCAGGGTCTTAGTCTTTAAATGTTCAGTCATTTATAATTGTTATATGCATAAAATATTCTTTTGACTCATGTGAGTAGATGTACAGCAGATGTAGTCTGGTGGAAAACTAAAATGTATTGAACATTTGTATAAAAAGTAAACTGACACTTGTATAAAAAGAATGTGAGAAAAAAAAGAAATATACTTTAATGCTTTATTAGTAGGGGTGTAACGGTTCACAAAATTCACGGTTCGGTTCGATACGATACACTTGTGTCACGGTTCGGTTCGGTACGATTCGGTACGTTTCCGATACAGCAAAAAGAAAGAAATGCCAGAGAAATTTCCTTGATTTAATCTTTTTAATTATATTTTTATTAAAACTAACATCATAAAGTATGATATTTTTTAACTTTAAGCAATGATGGAGCTATACTTGACTTTTCTTAGGAGCTTATAAAACAAAACAGCTCCTTGGACAAAATTAAATGTAATATTGTAGTAGTTATAAACAAAGGTTTATTTTAGTTCAGATTAACATTTGAGGGCAGCAATTGTATTCATAATGTCAAAATAAAACCGACGTGATGTTACTTGAAAGCATTATAGCCTACTATTCCTGCCAAACTTCCATGGTTACAGTTAGTAGTGTTACTACAGTAAACCCATGGTGAATGTGCTGATCTGTGGACACTGGATAGTTCATTCATGGCACAATGTTTCTTCCTGGTTTCCACGTCAGCGCTGTTTGATCCGTTAATAACGGAGAAATGCGAATGTTTCTCACTAGATCTTGCAGCGATGTTATTACTTCAGTGGCGAATTCAAATGCTTTCTTTACTGGATTTGGCTGTGTAGTAACAGTGCTGATGATTAAGATCGGCTCGCGCTGTATTTGTCCAAACTGATAAACGGTCCTTCAACCACACAATAACGAGTGGTTTCGTTCCGCTTACATTACATTTGCCATTTGATGTTGGGCAATGTTGTGGTCACGCACATTATGAGCGCGCTTGCCACGCGTGACGCGCCTTCATTTGAAATAACGAAATTTTGGTCGGCAGGAAAAATGGTCCAACGAACCGTTCGGTTCAAAAATGCGTACCGAAAACCGAACCGAAAGCCTCGTACCGAACGGTTCAATACGAATACGTGTATCGTTACACCCCTATTTATTAGAAAACAGTGTATAAAAACATTGAATAAACACATCTGCTGAAGATTTGGTGCGACGTTACACGGTGGCTCCTGTCTCATCAATTTTTCCTGTTATTTTGCAGAACTTTCTTATCTGTATACTTGGCCTTCTGCGTGGGGCCTGTAACACGATCGTATTATTCAGCTCGCTATTATTAGCCTATGTTTGAGACATCAACCACTGGTCGATGATCATAATGTTTGTATAAACTTGTCATAAAAACCGTAATGATAATTACACTTAAATATTTTCTTCTCAGCCATGTTAACAATTGTCCGTGAGCGAAATCTCCTCCCATCCGTTGTCTGATTGGCCTTTCGCAAGGATTCCTGGGTAGTTAAAGTGCATGGAGCCTGCATCTATGCGGGCTTCGCGGAAGACCGCTTCAAGGGTACAAAGGGGGCGCTGCTGAGCACACTTCAGAGTGTTAAAATACTAAATGGGACGGCCTACGGACTCGTAGACTCGGCGAGCACGAGCAATTTAAGTCCACAAGACCGAAAGTCCGCATGAAGTGAGCCGTTTGGGACAGGGCCAATAGGCTACATGACTTGGCGGCGCCGGGGCTGAAACATCCTCCCATGCAGTGGCGTAGCCACGAGGGCCTGGGTGGGCCTAGGCCCCCTCATTTACATGTCCGGCCCCCTCAGATTTCTGATTGCTTAAAAAAAAAAAAAAAAAACTTTAGGAGGCAAAATATTTTTTAGTGATTATGTGAATTACACTGTGCAAACCAAAGTAATACTACCCACCGGATGAAGAAGGGTTGGATCTCAGTCTCCACAGTACATAAAATATTCATTTTATTTAATTTTTCGTGTTCGCATTTATGAGGAAAAAACAATGTTACGGACGTGTTCTCCGTTACAGACGTGAGCGCTCTGAAAGCGGCACTAAATGATGCTTTAAAAATTTCACAGAGACATCAAACAGAAAGCACAACAAAACCTTTCTTTAACCTGAATTTCGTTATGTATTAATTGTATCTTAATTTTAATCAATGTTTCATCAACCAATTGCCTGGATTTAATAAATAAGAAGTAAATATAGCAGACGATAGATAAGAAACGGAGGCGCCGGCGTGTGAACTGGAGCTTGTCTCATAAATGAACCGAAACTCAGCATATAAGGTAGCCTACTTGCCTCACATGTCTACTTTTACACAGAACAATTCAAAACGAAAGGAAACAGACTACAGACTGCTCTCTGCTTATGTAATCCTTATGAAATGTGCATTTCTCTCTGGCGCGTACTGAAGATCGCGAGTCAGCAACGTCAACTTCATCTTAGCCGACAAAGAAAACACTTGTTTATTAATAAACAATTAAAAAATCTCCTTGCTATATTTTACATATTCATAATCATTACTTTTGCCGGTTCTTTGTGACAGCTTTTAGGTGCTTTATTCGCAGCGCCACCCTTACATGTTACATGAGTCACCGCACCCACCAGAATAGGCCTGTATATATAAAATTCTGGCTATATATATTAGGGCTGGGTATTGACACAAATTTCACAATTCAATTATTATTAAGGCAGAAGAGGAGATCATGTGCGCTCCGCGCTGCTGCTTCTCTTGAGCTGAGCTGAGCCAGAGCGATCTCACGCCACAGCGCCAAAACGGTATTTATGTTTTTGAATTTCGTAAGAAAATGGACGTAATTTGAAATTTGAGACTTTATTTAGTATCAATAGTAACAAAACACAAAGATTATTGCGATTTATTGGATGGGATGAGCGCTACAATGTTCCATTCATTCATCAAATGAAAATAGGATGACTAATCGATTCTTGAGATTTAAGAATCGATATCGGTTCGTAAAAATGAGAATCGATTAATATCAAGAAATCGATAGTTTTTTACCCAGGCCTAATACATATATATATATATATATATATGTATATGTAGCCCTATATGTTGCCACCTCGTTTAAAGACGGGACCCCCCAAAAATACAATTCTGGCTACGCCCCTGCTCCCATATCCTCCAGTAAAATATAAAACAAAAAAATGACAATAGCCAATTCTGGCTCCATAGCTGTTTACTCAATTTTATCAAATGAATGATCAGGAGTGCGTTTCCCGAAAGCATCGTTATCCAACTATGATCGCAATTTCCATTGAACTCTATTGGTAACGACGGAACTTGCGACCATAGTTGCCTAACAATGCTTTCGGGAAACGCACTCCAGGATGGCAGCTGTACTCTCGCACCGTTGCTTGGCGCCAGGAGCGGTAATCGGGAACACCTGGTTGCGCAATTAGGAAATCCTACGAAGGCTACATGGTGCGTCCTTCGAAGGACGAATAGGCTGCAGCCTTCGAAGTCCGCGGCCTTCGAAGGATGCAGCCTTCACATTGGGACACAGCTAGTAATTCATTTCTTAAAATAGCTTTCTCCTAAACATTCAACCAACATATCTTTCCACTGGTTGTATGTTAGTGATTTATTCTCTACCCAAGAATTTCCAGATAGCAGTATGCTATGGATTAATGCTAGGAAATTAGGAAAATTGCTAGGAAGTTAGGAAAATTGCTAGGAAACTAGCAGTTAGTTCAGTTTGTATGCTAAATGTTTTCATTTATACAAATTTAGTAAACATTTGTTTACGAAAAATTGCACCATGACCAAACCAGTTTATGCAGAAGATAGACTCTGTTAAAGTCCCAGCATACCTGCTGCTGACCTCAATCTGGACATGAAACCAGATGTTAAAAGTGTAAGACTGATTTTAGCACTTTAGTCAGATCCAATTTATCCTCCCACACACAAGGAGGACAAACACAGGGGAGATGGTAGAGAAGCTCAAAGTGGCTTTGAAAAGCACATCAAAAAGGCTCTATCACAAATTCCTAAAATACAATAAGAGGCTTGATTTGCTGGGGGCTTTGAAGTATATTTTTTTGCATGTTTCATGGAATTTTATTTCAGGTAATACAAACCATACGCAGACAACGATCAACTCCCGAATGTGACAGTGCTTTTTATATGTAGACTCACTGAACTCAAACTGTCTGTTCTACTCTCAATACAGCCAGTATTTAGTTAGAACAGGTGGCAGCTGCAGAGTCAGAAATGAAAAGGCAAATGCATTTCCATAAAATCATTAAAACGGACATGTTTTCATGCCATATCTTAGAATAAACACTGTATGCATCCATAAACACATTCATAAATGTTAATGAATGGAATGGAAATGCCTAATATTTAAAGGGATACTTCACCTCTGGAAAGATGAATGTGTATTTAAAATGGGTCATTTATGTAGAAGAAATGTGAAATTATTTTTGAATTTGGAGCTTTCTAGACCGAGAAAAGACAGAAAATGAATTTTTGGCTTATGTGGATGAAAGACAACAACTCCCAGAATGCACTTCCTTCGCTGCCCTAGGAGGCCACGCCTACCGGTAACAGAGCGCAGTAGTTAAACAACAAGTCTAGGCTACTAGTGAGTCTCCGTGATGAGTCTGTTTTGCATTGTAGCACTTTGAGGTCATTGAATTGATGTAAAGTGCGTTATAAATTAAATTTATTATTATTATTATTATTGTCTGCCCGAAAATGTGTTTCAAGATCGCCCAAAATGTCCGGGATTCGGCTTTTGCGTTCTATAGTCGCCATTCATTGTGTTTAACGTTGCTGTGGCGAGCAGGACGAGGCTATAGGGCCGCGGCCCGCGGGAGAACTGCGCGAGGCCGGTGGCGGGATTACCGATGAGCGGCCGACACCTGTGAGACGCACCGGTCTCGTATCTCTCACGGAGGAGCGGGAATTTTCATAGCAATGTTAAAACGCACATCAACCGATCACTTGTTTAGCGTTCATGTAAACACTACATTCAGATTCACCAATCGGAATGAATTCAGTTAGATTGAAACAAAAGGTGTGGATGTAAACAATGAATGGCGACTGCAGAAAGCAAAAGCTGAATCCCGGACATCGACGGCCGGACATGTCCGGGAAAAAGAAGATGGTAACCCCCTACTACTCAGCTTTCTCCACAGAACAGGAGCCTGCTAGCTTAGCTTAGCTTCCAAAAAAATGATGGCTGACACTATGTGTACATTCTGTGAGTGAGATCCCACCCTCTATGGGTGGGTTGAGAACATGCGGGACAGCCCCTACTACTTACCGTAGTCTTTAGCCTCTGGCCAAAATATCCTCCGATGACGCAAAATGACGATTTTTGCGTCATCGGAGGATTTTTTCCAGACAAAAAATACATAAATCTCTCGTCTCAGGGGGATATGAGGGTGGAAAGCATGGTAATTCGGAAATACTACAGGTTTTCTACTAATACAAAGCTTAATGCTAAATCCTGAAGTATCCCTTTAACAAAATTGAACAGAAACTGAACTTGTGTACTTTATAAAATGTCCAGTGTAAATTAATTGGCTTAGTTTTGAGGAAAGGGTTAACACACACAAATTGAGGGATGGTTGTTTGGTAACTAATAATTTAAACATACAAAATTAATGTATTTACTGGCCATCAATGTACTGAGAGAAAATGGGGTGGGGTGGGGTGTGTGGGGGGGGGGGGGGGGGGGGGGGGGGGGGGGATTTGAATGACAATTCCAGCCTATCATTCTTGTAGAAGCCACATTCTGTAGTTTGAAGAGGGAGAGCAAATCATATATTCAAAATGTAATCATTAATTATTAATGGGCTGTAGAACAGAAGTGAAGATCCTTGCATTGTCAATAAAACTCCTGCAAGTGATCTTGGAAACCGAAAAAGCTGCAGAAATCAACATCGTTTATAATAACAATGGGGTGTTTTCTGAGTAGCATCAGTTTATCTGTGGTTACTAATGCACATGTTGTGTGATGTGGCTATTTGCTGTGCATTTATACTGTGTGAAACCTCATGTATGAGGTCGTTGCTATGGCAGCATTCAGTCTTTAGCTTTAAAAGATTTGAGGATGTTGTACATAGTGAGGTTGTATAATGACTCATTCTCCCCTGGCCTCCATATTCCATTCAAAGTTTCACAAAACGAGCACTAAGTGCCCTTCAGCATCCTCATTGTTTTACAGTACAAAGCACCTGCAAAATATACAAAACCAAACAAGTGTGAGTCTCTGCAGGTCAGAGTAATTTGTGTCCAAATGTTTACATGAAGGGGGGCTGTAAGCTTAAATGCTATTGGCCTACGGGTTTAACAGGATGTGACAAGTCCAACACTGGAAAAAAAAAGAAAAGAAAAGAAAAAAACGTTGCTGCCTTACATTTTTAAGTACAATCAACTTGGCTGTAGAAGTAATTTCAACTTACATTACATTAAACTTACTAAAAAGAAATTGTAGAAAGTTGTAAATTGCTTATATTATTTTGCTGAGTTAATGTAAAAACGTTGTCGACTTCATATCATATATCTTTTTAAAAAAATTAAGTAAGAACTGTTTAGTAACCTTTTGTAAACCAGCATTAAGTAATTTAGCAAACAAACAATTATATCCAATAAAACATGTATTTAGGTGGGACATGTCCCCACCACTTTTTGCCAGAGTTGATCTTGTCCCCACCAAAAACATCTCGTGGCACGGATGTACCAATACAAATAAATAAATAATCTCCAGTTAACTAGCGGAGCATTAATTTCGTTCCAGAAGTTCCAAAAGCGCTTCCAGAAATCCGGTGGCCACTATGGACCAAAACTTGCGTGTTTGGAACCGATGATCGGAATCGAAAACAAATTTTCTAAACGATTCCAATGGCATCGTTATTTTTTAAACGGTTCCAAGTTGGAACCGGTTCTCGATGCCCAACCCTATATATATATATATGTATGGTTAGCATTGATTGGCCAGTGCAATTGCCAGCAAGAAGCAAGTTTGAGAAATGAGAATTTTTTGACACCCCTTACCTTTCACCAATGAGAACATGCCCATTTCACCGACCTGCTGCGAACCCTGTCTCAAACTAACACGATTCTTTGGAGCAATTACAAACTGGTGAACACTTCAGGAGTACAAAGGGGAAGGTGTGCGGTGTGAGATTGCCTATATGCAATCAACCATCAGGTCCAATTACTATTATATCCGCTATGTATTAAAAGCAATTCTTGTTGTGCTGGAAGTATTACAACATGTTCTGTAGGTCATTGGCTGCTTAAATGACTTGCCTCAGAACAAGGAGAAATCACATAGCTCCCAGCAGTAAAGCTGTTTATGGTTTCCTCTGGATTTCATTGTGGATTCTGGCAGGTTCATTTTGGGATTACTCTCCGGAATGGCCTCGGGATGTAGGGGGAGGGATTGGGATGAAGCACGAGGGAGAAAAGTGATTGAGCAACAGGGCTCTGGTATGCTGTGAAATAAAGGTGGAGAATGTGGCCTTGAAGCGCCACCTCTGTGTTTCCGGCATAGGCTGGAGTTCAGCGGTGGGGTGCGAACCGCTGAAATGGCACAGTGACTACAAGAACATACTAATGGAAAGGGTTTGTACAGCCAGAGGCAGGGGAATAGGGACTTGGGATAAATCACTCCCGCAGCCTTTTAGATCCGTATAAAGACACAGGTTAGATGGTGTTAGGTTTTTATTTCAAGTCGCATTTCCCCCAACCTTTTGCCATCTGGATTGTTCAGACGGATGACAGTGTTATTTCCCCAACCCTATAGTTTTATTTTGTGGGTTTTTGTATTGGCATCTAAACTTTGCTCCTTGCCAGCTGTCATGCACAGAGAGTTTTGCAAAGATAAGCACATCTATGACTCGCTATGTGGGGTGCAAACCCGCCTGTGCAGTACCTCCAGGACAGACAGCAGATGGTTGATGTAAGAAAACAATGATGGAAGGGCAGGGAGACAGGGGAAGAGCGTTTTTGCAGACTTTGGAGGAGAAAGAACTAACAATGCAACTGCTGGGACAATATCGGCACTGTCTGAATAGCAGAATTCTGGATGTTTTACAAGACAGAACAAACTTGTGTGAGGCAAGACAACCTTCAAAGCGGGTTTTAATATGGTAATCAAACATGTGGATACGTTTTCCCATTTTCCAGTTCCAAAGTTTGCGTTTGGTTAGCTGTAATGTGAATTCATAAAGCGAAAGGTCTTTGACAAAAAAAGATGTGCTAAATGCACGTTCTGATTGACTTCTTGGTTCAATAAATTCAAAGTTAAAAACTCCATTTGTTGTGGAAAAGTTAAAAAGATAGTATATTTTATCATTTTTTAATTAATGAACATGCATTTTTCAAAAAAGCATGACATCATATTCTGTTTCTGGCATAGGCGTCATTTACGGGGGGGACGGGTGGGACATGTCCCCACCACTTTTTGCCAGGGTCGATATTGTCCCCACCACTTTTGAAACATCTCGCGTCACGGATGTACCAATACAAATAAAACATCTCCAGTTAACTAGCAGCATTCGTTTCATTCATTTGTTAAATAAGACGCGATCTAGCGCTGAAATGTGTTGTCTTCACTCGGACGCGCGCTTCAATCCGTTGCAGAGATTCTATTCGTTCCAGAGAAATCACAATTCAAAATGCACACAAACGTGTCCCTGCTTCTATGGGTTCTAATCCGCACTCGTATAGTTTTTTTTTCCTTCATCAAAACCGATAATGTTTATCAGTGATAAAGTATATCAAGATTCTTGATATACAACCACTGATAAACATTATCGGTTTTGATGAGGGAAAACTATACCGAGTGCGGACTAGAACCCTCAACCTCCGACACGCTTGGCAAAAATTCTGCCACTGGACTATCACAATACATATGCAACGCAGGCGGATCTATGGATACTAACAACATTATATTAGATCTCATTTTACGACCAATTAAACCCAAAGTACCATCACATTTTTGGTCGGACATCATACATTTTTATTTATTTCAATCAGTAAGCTACAGGACATCGTCTTTCAAACCATGACCTGCGCGAAAGAGAAAAAAGAATGAATGCGTCATTGTACCCAGCACTTTTGAAAATGCCCTTCCGAATGCGTCTCTGTCCCCACCACATTTCAAACCAAACTGACGCCCATTTCTGGTAATGGTAGTCATGGTCTCTAAAGTAGGTTCTAGCGTGACTGTCTTTATTTTAGCATTGTCTAATGATGTTTAGGTGAAACACAGTTTTATATTTGATGCCAAGTTTGATATGATTTGGTATTAGATAACTACTTTTGATATGACTTTTTCTCAGTACATGATCAGGGTTATTCACAATTCAAGAATTGGATCCCTTCATTAATGTGAAATTGAACTGGATTGTTGACACAGGATTTGGAAATATGTTTTGAATTGGAATGGAATTTGATTTGAAATTAGTTTGAATGATGTCTAGAGCAATTATGTATTTATTTATTTATACACATATTGCATACAACCCTTTTATATTGCCCATATTGCATAACAGTATGTGCCTAAACTGTTAAAATCTAAAATTAAAAATAAAATAAAGCGAAGTGGAGGCAACTCACGGTAGTAGAGGTACATTTTGGTAAACCTCTCTGCCTGGTTCGTAGTGTCAGGTTTTTATAGTCTGTTTTTACAGCCTGTCTTTAATTTATATTAAATGAACCACTTGGCTTCAGTCAGACTCAGTACATATTTATGTAAACGCTATAAGCCTTAGGTACTGAGATCTCTGCACACAGCTAAAAGAGAAGTCTTGTTTCGTTAGTGTGTTTATGGTTGCAATGACACACACACGCACAGGCTACTTGAAAGCTTGCTAATACAGAGGGTACAAAAGCACTGGCTGTGAGGTAACCTACGCAGAGTGAAGGTCTATTATAGTTCAAAGAGAATGATACAGAATGGTTTATGAGCCTTGGCTCACAGCCTTTTCCATTACAGCAGATAGCATTGAGCTTATTAAAAAGTAGACATGTCATCTCAAGGTTTTGTGCTTGCTTTCGTGTCACTTGGCTTTGGTGGTACTTCCTGTTGCTGAACGGGGTCCAATTTTTGTAATTAGCTTAGAGTCTCTGCTTGTTAAAAAACACTCACTCTGGTCTTAATTTCTGAAGGTGAAGCATTAAATTATCCACCAGCATTAGCTACTGTAATCTAATGTTTATTCAGGAACCCTGTGATTAGGGATGCACGATATTAGATTTTGGCCGATATTCGATATGCCGATATTTTCGTACTAATTTTGCCCGATACCGATATATTTGTAAGTGCAAAAAAAGCTTATTAAAGTTCTCAGTCAAGAGCAGTGAGTGATTTCCTCTTTGTGTTTTGTTTTATTAACATTAAAGGGATAGTTCTCCCCCAAAAAAATAATTGTCATCATTTACTCTCTCAAGTTGTTTTAAACCCAAACAAATTTCTTTCTTCTGTTGAAAATAAAAGTTATTTGGAAGAATGTGGCTAACCAAACAGTTGCTGTACTCCAGTGACTTCCATAGTGTATTTAAGCACAAGAAAGAAATTAATACAAGTTTGGAACAACATTAGAGTGAGTAAATAATGACAGAATTTTTATTTCTGGGTGCAGTATCTCTTTAAGGACAAGCGGCAGCTTGTCATTTTGTCAAGCGAAAGCAAACATTTTCTCTGTTTGCTTTCACTTTAGACATAACCAACTTTGTTTATGTAAACTTTGTGTGTATTTAATAATACATTTTATTATTATTTGACAGTATTAGCGCAATAAGACTCGAAAGATAACTTAGTCCAGTATGCAGGCACTGTGACAGGCTTTTAGTTCCTGTGAGCGTCGGGTGTAACGCGCTCAGAAAAGCGCATGTTAGAACAGCGCATCAGCACGTGAATGACATGTTTAACTAGCAAGACTTTGACGCACATGCAAATAATGAACTTTTGTGAATTGCAGTGTCCCGTGAGTGTAACTCTACCTCTGCGTTTACATGTGATGTGAATGTACGTCGCGCTGTACAGTATGTTGAGATGAAGGCGCCAGAATTGAACTGATAGAATGCACGATACTATGATTTTTCTTCAAAAGCAGATCGTGGAGACATTTTAATCGTCCACGATCAAAAACCGTGAGACGCACACCCCTAGTTGGAAGTTTAAGTTGCTGGCGCTCATGCTTCGTTCGCGGTCGTCACGTGCGCATAGGAAACACGCCACCCTATCGGCAAGGCTCTTCGGCAGCAGAAATATTCATATCGGCCGATGCCGATGATGGTCATTTAAAGCTTTTATCGGCCGATACCGATGTTGTCCTGTTATCATCGTGCATCCCTACCTGTGATACAAAAATTGTTGTGTGGCTTTTAGTCAATGTCTGTTAACTTTTATGAGTAAACTAGAATATAAATGGCCTCAAAGTTGACTAAATTATCTATTAGCACATGCTTTGAAAATGGATATATCTCTTCTAGAAACTGCATATATCTTCTTTCTCTTCTAGACCAAAAATGTTGGTGACTACATCCTGCAACACCTTGATGGATTTATGTAAGGATTCTATTTGAGGACTTCAGGTTGGTGTTCAACACCACCATCCCTGAAATTCTTTCAACCAAACTGACCTAGCCCTCTGTGTCCATCTGTCAATGAATGACCAACTTCCTGAAAGACCGACAGTAGCTAGCGAGGCAGGGAAAACACCTAGCACATGTACTGTCAGCACTTTATTGCACGGAATGCAAAAGGATAAAAAAAGATGATGGCATGGAAGATGATGGGATTAGGGATCACGTTTGGAGGTTACTCAATGCGTGGAGTCACGGTAAGAGACATTTATTTGGCGGCTTGTATTAACTTTGATCTCTGTATGTTTTGGAATGATAGACAGGTGTTTAAAATGCTTGTGGTCCATTTTAATTTCTAACAGTCATTTTGGCAACATACTGCATGTCCTAGTAGAACTATGGAAGTCTTGTGGCCGTGGGACTTTGTGTCTGGATGTGTATCGGAAGTTAAGCAGTACTGTTCTCTGTTTCAGAGGCAGTTGCATTTTCCTTTTGTTTTTTTTTGTGATTGGTCTGCTAGAACCGCTCCCCGGCTTTCATATGCTCCCTCTGCATGTGTAATTGCGCGTCAACGCGGACAACGACGCAGAAGTATAAATGAAAACCAACGCGTAGTCTATAGCGTAGAGGCTCCGGCATAGGTCCGACGCAGAAGTTTAAATTAGCCTTTATTTCTTCTGATGCCATGTGGCTGTCTCGTTTCCATCCAGATTTCACCGTCTCTGCCTTTATCTTTCACTATCTGTCCTCAACTGTATCTCTACACTTGTATCTGTTGAGTTCAGGGAACGTGACATCACTGGTTGTAGTACTGAAAGATGGCGGCGATGACCCTAGCTTGCTACAAAAGCTATAAAATCTTTTTGTTTCTTTTAAATGGTTACATTAATCATGTTTGTTATATACATTTTGATTAGAGTGGAAATCCATTTACTACTAAACGTTACCTTGACAGACAGCTTCATATCCACTTTAACTAATTAAGAAGACAAAATATTATTGAATTTTGATACATTTATTGGTTATTTAATATTTACTAACATGAAAATGATTATTTGCTTTTCCATCCAGAATTTTGATAAATGCATCTTTGCTTTTTAGTCTAAAATGTTTGATCCTAATTTTATATAATTGAGAAAATATAATTTATATAATTGAGAAAAGTTATTTCTTCCTCAAAACCTTTTACATGTGACTTTCTTTAAAAGCAGATTGTTAAAAAAATGTTGAACTGACCCTGAAAATGTATTCGATTTTACTGGCACTTGAGATTTATTTATTGATTGATTGATTGGCATTCCACGTTTGTGTGCAGTATGCATCAGATGGTAAATGAACGAACTGTGGGTGTGCCATCTGAGGCTGAGATGACTCTCCCTCCCACGATCAGAGCACCATACAAGCAAAACAAAGAGCTCTGCTAACAACAACCACAACCTCAATCATATCATTCCAGCTGTATCTTATTTACAGCACACAACACTTCTCTCCGCTGACACAGAATCTTTGTTGAATGATTAAAAATGCTAATTAATTACTTAAAAACCTAAGTGAAGACCTCAGAGGACATTCAGAAACTCTTCCACAGCGAGAGCAGGATTATCAATCACTTCGAAACTCATGGTTTATCAACATCCATCACCTTTTATTCCAGTGAAGCTCATTGACCGGCTTGTCTTATTTAAATAGTGCTAACAGTAAGATGATCAATCCCAGTGTAGTTAGTCTGTCTCGTGTGGCACAGATGCATTGCAAATAATATGTGGGGAAATTCTGTTCTATAACAAACTTTTCCAACTTGCGGCCCACACAACAAACCCGTTTCCGCGGCACACTGCAAGAATTTTCACAGACCTAACTATTTGTGTTGCGTTGGTTAAGGAGGACTTGGGGGAACGGAGACTAAAATAGTTGCTACATTGCTCATCTCTGCAAAAGTATGCTGTAAATAGAAACATTTGACGCTCTCCAGAGCACAAACACAAAAAAACGCACTGTATGGTTTGCCAAATCTGTTTTGCCAATATTCTATTATTACAGCTTCAACTGATGGTTCTCTTGTTTTCATTTTAGGGTGCTTAGCACCCTCTGCACCCCAGTGGAACAGGGCCTGACCGAGCCTCAAGAGTCTCTTGCACATAACAATTAGACTTTATTAACTAAAATCTTTGTGACTCACCTAATGTAAAGTTTGTTGTTGTTTAGCACTGTATGTTCTGCTGAACAGAAGAAAGTTGCAAACGGATCAGGCTTGACGTGAAGCTTAACTTTTTCATTCTGGTGTTTTCAGTGAGGTCTCTGTTTTAGACCTTTTGAATTGGGTTTTGCAGGAGTTTTACACTGCTCACAAAGTGTGAATAGCATGCTCACAGTTCTTCACAGTGAATCAATGCATATTTTAAAACCATACAGCTAAGCTGGGGGAAGTTAATTTAATACTTCTAAAAAAATATCCAGATCCCAATGGGATGCAAGTAATTGGCTTGTTCCGTCATGTTAGAGAACATTGCACATGCTGCAAACATGTTTACAAGTATGTCTTCATAACAGGATATTTTGCCATTTTTAATGAATGTGTTTGCTGTGTCAAAAAGCACATTTGCAAAGGGGGCATGGGAAAGATGATCAGTGTTTTATCAGTGTTGGAGAATCTTTCGTGGCTCTGTTATTTTACATCGCAGATCATTATAAACTAGTCTTACTAAACTAAGACGTTGGCAGTGGAGTCATTGCTCTTTTTTTTGTGCAAAATGGTGTGGATCAATGTACCTGTCACCAGTTCAGAGGGTTCTATTCCTGTTCAGCTCAAATGACAATATTTGTAGCATAATGTTAATTACCAGACAATATTTTTGACTTGCCATTTAATTATTATTTTTTTATTTTTTTGTCTTTAAAATAAAGGACAGGCAATGTTAGAATGTTAAAATGCATAATTTAGACAGCTTTACATGTATTTTTAATGAAATAATTAATATTCTTCAATAAATATTTGAGCATCACTTTAAATAGTTTAAACTTTAAACCCTCTGGATACAATTAACTTTCATTGTATGTACCTCACTCTAACCATGATTTTTAATTTGGGAGAACAATAAAGGTGCAATTTGAAATAATTTACTGCAATGACCTTTCCAACTTTTAACTTGAACGGAACATTTAACAGAACATTTCTTTAATTCCTTTGGCTAAGTAGTAAAGGTATTGGGTTTGGCTAAATTCTAAAGAAACCATCTTAGTCGGAGCACTAGCAATTAGCAAAAAAAACAAGCAATTCTTATAGTTAATTAAATAAAATAAGTCTGTATAATTATTGTGCCAATGAATGCATTTACAAAAAGTACCATGGCATTACCAATATTTTGTCAATCATATTATATGGTAGTACCATGGTATATTTCAAAGTACTATGATATTATGACCTGAAACATCATGGTACTGCCACAGTACATTTCTGTTTGGATTATTAATCTAGACAATACTCTATCAGTCTTTTTTAATTGTATTGATTTAATTAAAAAATTTAAGTTGCTAACATTGCTTTGATGAGTTCCGTTTACATAATAATGTTCTGATCTGAATCACAAAATTGTGGTGAATTTAAAATATCAATTCTCCCAGTTTCGGACGACAGTCAGTTTTGTCATAATTACAAGGGGGTGGGTTTGAGAACTGACCTACAAAATAATATGTTGGCAAAAAGTTATGTTCACATTTTGTCCTCTGAACAAGCATTGCTAGGCCTTAGAAAGCTCAATGAGTTTCTTTTCTGCTTCACCAAGAGAGTACGGAAGCCTCTGTGTGCATACACATCTATCACTGATTGGAAGAAATGCATGTTAGAGACGTTGAACGGTGCATGTGTGAGGCCCACACATCGTCTTCCTCATATTAAATCATACTATCAGTCCCTTTCCATTAACCCAGGTGCATGGGTATTAACCTGGTATATAAATACACATCTCCACAATTCCAAAATATATTACACTACCACAAAGCACATGTTAAAATGGATCGCAGCAAGGCCTTTGTTTTGTGAAATTTATGAGTGCCATTATAAAAAAACATCAGCTTGCTAAGATAAGTCCTGATTGAACAGGAGAAAATAATGCTTGGAGCGGTGGAATGAGCTCACTGGAAACATGCATTTCATCTTGTGCCATGCAAATCAATGGGGCACAGCAGGGACCTGTACGCAAGAGCCTTTATTCACTTTACTTGAACTCACAGCACAGTCACAAGTGAGCCAACACCTTAATTCAGTGTGTTAGCCATGCTGGTGGATCTCAGGTAATATTACCGTAGTTGTCCATTCAAAAAAAGAAAAGGTAAAAGTGTGCCTGTACTAGTCAATTTCATTATGATATGTGAGTCAGAAGGGAGTAAGGAAGAATGACAGAGCATACTGTGTGAGGTGCATTCATCTGCGACACGTCACAGTGTTCCTCAAAACAACTCTGCATACACTGATGGAAACAGCGGAATCAATGTAATGCTAGGTTTTCACAAAAGCACAGATCACAAACTGATGTCTAAAAGCATCATGTTAACACATGTGATCTAAACACTTACTATCACAAAACATTAGATAGTTTTGTTGAGTATGTGTTTCTTAAGAGAACGTTTCTAACTGAAGCGTAATTTGTTACTCAAGCTGAACCCTGTTTGTTCAATGTGCAACCTTATTTGACAGTGTTAAAATCGAAGGGGAACTGAAAGCAGTATAGACTAAGGTTGAATAATTGGGTCAAAGTTTGTGATATTGACTGGATTGGCTTATGCAGAGATGCAGAAAGTGATCACCAATGCAGTGGTATTATTTAATTACACCTGCCAAGAGGAATTATTGATCTTTAATTATTTTCTAGAGGGAAGGTACTAAGACACCCTCTGCAAAACAAAGTGATCATCATCATCATAATCAATATATGCAATCTAGATAGATGATTAAACAAAAATGCTGTTAGCTCAGAGCTGTCTTATGGCTCTGGTATCCCCATTTTATTTTTTTTTATTTAATTTTTCCCCCAATTAATATTCACCATGCAGTGGAGGCTTGTAACGATACAAGCATGTTTCATACGAGCTGCTGTACTTTTTTCCAATCATTTAACAAACACATTGATTGCTTCGGAACTCAAGTTTAATTTGACTCAAGGCCCTGAATGCTTTCAAATATGTAATTTAGTAATATAAATCCTTCCATATTTGTAATAAAATCCTTCTGTTCTTTTCTTTCATATTACCCGTTGCATTAGCCTTGAGAAATCTTAAAGGGGAACTGAAACAAACAAAATATAATTCAATTCATACAAAATATAATATTACAAACAAAATGTTTTTCCCAGTACTGAAATTTACATTTTTTTGTTGTTTTTTAATAAACCTTTATTAAATCTTAACGATACAACCAGTAAGACTTTTTCATTTGTTGTTATCAGAGCGCAGCCGTGTTCGATGACGTCACTGGCATGTACCACTGTAGGCTCCTAACGTTATGTCAGGCTACTCTACTGCTACTCTGACTAAACTGACTAATTTTGACAGTATGGACAGAGACTTCCTGCCTGTGCCTGAAATTGAATCATCAAATTAAATAATAAAACTGCATATTCTTCACTGTATGAATGAAACGTATTCTGATTCTCATATAGACTGCTGTCACTTTAAAGTCCCTGTAAAGGCAATTCTAAAAAGAAATTCTAAACCCATTATAAATGTTAGAAATGTATTGCTAAAACATATTACAAAGACTGTGAACTGTGAAATACTGAATTGTGGAGTTAGACCGTTAAACAGTTTTTCACCATTGCTATTTTCCGGATTTTTTGGGCGGGGCTAAAACAGGGCTCGATGACGCACTGGAGCCCCTGAGCTCCTGGACACGCCCCTACTTGATGACGCACTGAGGCCACTGAGGCTGGCCCCTCCCCTAACAATAGAGCACATTCGCATCAGTTCACTGCAATCGCGAGTTACTGTCAGTATTATTAGTTACTACAGCCTACAGTTTTCTAGCTAGCTATGCCTTCGACACGGAAATGCGTAGGCTACAACCTGGATCCGATCATGTACAAAACAGATCGGTGTCTTTATTTAAATTTCCTGAAAACGATCACATCAAGAAGAGGTGGATTAATTTTGTGAAGAGCCAACCTTGATGGAGAGCTGAGGATCACCGCCAACACCTGCCTCTGTAGTGATCATTTTACACGGATAGTTTTATAAACTTTCGTCGGAGACAACTGGGATTCACTGATAATCCGCTGTTACTGGTGAATGGGGCCGAACCGACTATCTCCGCCTCGGCCTTCATCTCCCCGTCCCGAAAGCAGTATCAGCTAATATCACCGTCGGCAGCTTTCCCGCGAGTGGGCGTGGTTTCAGCACAGCCAGCGGACACGCCCCCAGCGTTTGAGAGCAGAGAATACTGCTCATTTTTTCAAGATTTTGATAGCTTATTTTATGTACTTGCCGGCTTTTTTTATCATTCAAATTTGGCTGGGTGGCTAATAACACATTTTTCTGTTGTGTGACAACCTCAGAACACATACTTAATTTTGACTTTACAGGGACTTTAAGAACTACAGTAATCAGGGATTAAAGTTCTCCGTCACTACGATGGATTTCCGTTAATTGCAGCGAGTCTATGACGGATTTCCGTCAATTGCACGGTTCCCGTCTGTCCTTATGTCTTAAATTCACTTTTCATAATTTTAAGACCGTAAATAGGCTTTCATTTCTCAAATAGTGTAATAAATGTCTTCATTTTAGTTTGAATAGGTCTTAAATTAAGGACAGACGAGGTGTATTCACCCTGCTGAGGGGGATCAAAAAGCCTGATCAAAGCCTGGAGTGGAGCCAAAGCACGTTCCTCACTCTAAGGCCGTGTGTCCACCAAAGCGTTTTTCCACGCGCCTGGCGTATGTTTATTAATTGTTTTCAATGAGAGCGCCGCGTTTTTTAAACGGCATGAGCGTAACGAGACGCTGAGCATTTTTTCCACGCTGAAGCGCCGAGCGCCCAGCATTTTTACTGGTCGCCGAGAGTAGAAAAATGTTCAACTTTGGGTAAAACGCAGCGCTCATCACTGTCACTTTTTACCCAGCCTTAGGCCGTGTGTCCACCAAAGCGTTTTTAGCCAGCTGAAAACGCCTAGCTGTGGGCGCATGAGAGCGTTTTGGCAGCGCAACATTTTTTTCCGTTGAGATGTTTCGTTGCTATGATACAGAATATCCGCAGCACAGTTTACTTAACAGATTTCGCAGATAATTTGTTTCATACTAAAAATGTATTTTTCATCCATTTTGTTCGGTTAGCTCTGCTGGTTGATGTCGTTGTACAGAAAGAATGTGTTGTGACAGTTGGTCGGTGTGGTATTAGCCCCGCCCCTCCTCCACTGTGATTGGACGGCTGGGTAAAAAGTGACAGTGAGCGCTGCGTTTTATCCAAAGTTTAACATTTTTCAACTCTCGGCGACCAGTAAAAACGCCGGGCACTTCAGCGTGGAATAAACGCTCAGCGCCTTGTTACGCTCATGGCGTTTAAAAAACGCGGCGCTCCCATTGAAAACAATTGAAAACATATGCCAGGCGCGTGGAAAAACGCTTTGGTGGACACACGGCTTAAGCATTTTGTAATCACTTTGCTCATGGTCCACTCTGGGTTTTCAATTCCTGCTCACGGAAAAACTAACATGTGAAAAGATGCTTACAAGTAAACATTTTTTTAATAGTTGGTTGGGATGAGTAACTGAGTATTTAATCATAGAATATCAAATAGGTTGTGCGATTATTGTCTAAAAAAATCTCCATGTTTTCGGTGCTGACACGTTCATAACATGTAAGAGTGCGCTGCCAAAAACCTAAAAGCTGTCAAAAAGAACCGGCAAAAGTAATGATTATGAATATGTCAAATATAGCAAGGAGACATTTTAATTGTTTATTAATAAACAAGGGTTTTCTGTCAGTGTTGGCTCACTCGGCTGGAAATATGAAGTTGACAATGCTGACTCGCGATCTTCGCAGTAGGCCTGCCTACCATGAACGCGCCAGAGATAAATGCACTTTTCATACGGATTACATAAGCAGAGAGTAGTCTGTTTTCTTTCGTTTTGAATTGTTCTGTTTAAAAGTAGACATTTCAATATAGGTATATTTCTCAGGTTTGTGAGGCAATAGGCTACCTTACGCTGAGTTTCGGTTCATTTATGAGACGAGCTCCAATTCACGCGCCGGCGCCTCTGTGTCGTGATTTATCTCTGCTATATTTACTTCTTATTTATTAAATCCAGGTAATTGGTTGATGAAACATTGATTAAAATTAAGATACAATTAATACAAAACAAAATTCACTTTAAAGAAAGGCTTTGTGCTTTCTGTTTGAGGTCTCTGTGAAAGTTTTAGTGCCGCTTCGAGAGAACTGTCACGTCCGTAACATGTTTTTTTTTCTCATAAATGCGAACACGAAAAATAAAATAAAATGAATATGTTCTGGGGAGAACCAACCCTTCTTCATTCGGTAGTAGGCCTATTACTTTTGGTTTGTGCAGTGTAATTCACAGAATAAGGTAGCCTACTAAAACAATATTTTGTCACCTAAAAGTTAAAGATGTTTTGTGTCACGTCCGTAACGCATGTGTATTTCCCTCATATTAAATATAAAATGCATGTGTAGACTTATATTTTTCTAATGTCTTTATTAAGGGAGTATTGATATATAAACAGAAGTTTCAATATATTGGTATTAAATGCATTTTCTGAGAATTTATATTTCAAGATTTGTCTGCAAATGTCACGTCCATAGCGCTGAAATTGCCCAATTTTAATTTATCCTCAACTAGTTTTGTGGTGTAGGTCTACGTATTTTATGTTAACTTCAAATAATACTAATAGTAATTTAAAGATGTGGTAGCATTGGGTCTGGACGGGAAGAATAACTCTGGGAGTTGGAAGGGGCGTGTCGCGATTCTGACTTCTCACACCGCGACACTCCTATTAAAATAGCTTTTAAAATACCCAAACTGGCAATATTAAAGCGGTTTAAAACATCTCCTCTTAAAACGCTATTGGTCTCGACTATTTACTAAATAAAGTTAAAGGAATATGACTTGGCCTGAAAAAAAAATTCAGTCATAAGAATTGTTTTCACTTTAATCCCTGAGTAATGCAGGGATCTAGAATATACTGATACCCATACATGATTTCATCAGATGTTTACATTCACTTAAGACCAAAACCAACTGTTTATGTGAACCTTGTGTTTTTGACACTTTAAATGCAATAATGATAAGACGATAAAGATAATTTAGTTTAGTGCACGCGCTGTGACAGCTGGCTGTCTGTGCATTGCGTTTAGGCTTGTGCGCTCGCATCTTGCGGGTGTTGTCGATGGATATTGCTTATATTGGATAGCATCATCGATGTCGGATTAATTTAGCAAGGGGATCTACGGTGAAGGTGAACATCACGATAACAACTGGGGTGAGTGGACCTTGTTTACAGGACCCGCCATGGTCACATTTATGCCACAGTCATTTTGCTAACAGGTTATTCGGTCCTTGATGGCATCAGAGGTGTTATATTCGCTTGTTGGACAGATCACAATTTTTGAATCCAATGCAATAAGACCCATAGATATACATAATGAAAGCTATATGTCTTACGGCGGAGTCTCTAACGTCATCACCGGCGGCCATCTTGTCACACGCAAGCTTTCTGGCGGACTCTGTGGTACCCGATGAACACAAATACTCTTATCTTGCTGAAAACTTGACAGATTTACAAACGGTTTGGTTTCTTACAAACGTTATTAACGTGGGTATAATTCTGGATGCTTGAACATGTTGAAATTGCAGCTTTTTCAGGAGTGATGATATTACTGCGCCGAGTCGAAGTGCTTCCAAGCACTTGCTATGGTATTCTGCCATACATTATAGTTATCCATTTTACACGCTTAGAAAAGCGCAACGTTTTTTTTTGTGTCACCATTCTTGGTCGAGTTACACTACTCGTGTAACTGTATTTAAATAGGGAAAACGTGGAGGTGTTTGGTCGCTTCTCTGTTTGGATCCTAATGAATGAACTGGGCTAAGCTAAGTGCTAACAAAGTTTCACGCGCAAGACAGAACGATTTAGTAGGGCTGCACGATTTGGGCCAAAATGATAATCACGATTATTTTGATCAATATTGAGATCACGATTAATTATCACAATTATTTGTTTATTTTAACCAAAACAAATTTTATTGTCACATAGGCTAATTATAACTGCTTTCACATCCATATTATACTACATTCCTGCTAATGTACAACTATGTGCATCAAAATAAAACAGGTCCTCTTATTCACCAAAATTCAGTGCATCTCCTTAAAGAATAAATACAAATAAAGAAAACAATAAAGAAAATGTAGCAAAACTTCAACAGGGCACTATTTTACATTTAACATTGTGTAAATATATATTTTAGGAAGCAAAAATATAAAGTTCGATTGTACCTGCATAATTGATGTGAATAAAACGCGCAAAATATACAATCAATAAAAAACAAATATTCCATAACAGAATGTAACCAAATGAGAACATTTCAAGGCAGAACTATGCACTATGGAAGTTCGATTAATGGATGAAATTCAGAGTCATTGTTATTTGACGCTTAAGAAATGTAAAATGTTCTGGTACAGTGTCAGTGATTAGTTGTGATATCTTACTGCATAAATTGAATTTATTTAATCCTCCATAAAGTTTATGTGCTCGAATTATTTCGAAAACAAGACGTCAAAACAAGACGTTTGTAGTACTGATTATTGGAGTCCATGATTAATCGAACTTTCATGCCTCTATAGTAATTATATATTAATATGTAGTATGTACCAATTTACTAATGCTCACACTCGGTCTCTTTCGCGCGCACTGTCACTCGGTCTCTCTCGCACGCAGACACAATTGGTATCTCTCGCGCGCTGTCGCTCGCACGCAGACACACAATGGCCCTGTCCCAAATGGCGCACTTCATGCGGACTTTCGGTCTCGTGGACTTAAATTGCGCGTGCTCGCCGAGTCTACGAGTCCGTAGAACATCCCATTTAGCATTTTAATGCTCTGAAGTGTGCTCAGCAGCGCCCCCTTTGTACCCTTGAAGCGGTCTTCCGCGAAGCCCGCATAGATGCAGGCTCCACGCACTTCAACTACCCAGGAATCCTTGCGAAAGGCCAATCAGACAACGAATGGGAGGAGTTTTCGTTCACGGACAATTGTTAACATGGCTGAGAAGAAAATATTTAAATGTAATTATCATTACGTTTTACGACATTATGTCGTTTTAACAACATAATATCTCGTTATTACGATATAATTGAGTGGAAAAAAAAATGTATGTGGCAGCAATGCGTCACCGTAGTTACCTGTCACATGGGGGAGATAAAAGACAACCCCCATATCCCATGAGTATGCGTGCTCACTAGGGGTGGGCGGTATGACCAAAATTGCATTTCACGGTATGACTAATTTTATTTCACGGTAACGATATATTTCACGATATAGTTATTTATATATGTAGTTATTCTTGAAAAATCTACAAAAAGGACTTTGTATACCGGTAATAAATAAACCCAAATACTTTAGAAATGAAAAGTACTTCACCTTGTTCGATTTTTCTTTTATTTGGTAAATTATTTATTTGGTAAACTATTTTGATAGCTAAATATAGTAAACAAAACACACTCATCAACTTTTAGATGAACTACCCCCGAATGATTCATATTAAATACAACTCCTATCGGTGCATTTAAACTTTAAATAAAGTGTTGCTGAATAATTTTTCAATCTCATATTATTGTTTTACTTCATCAATCAGTTCATAATATCTGAATATTTTATATTGAACTATTCTATTCATAAAAAATGTGTTACTTCCTTTTAATTTAGTAGGATATTAGTTATACTAGTTATGTTTAAATGTGTTCCCCGGTACATTTTTGCCATGTCTGCTTATTATACTGCGTTTAAGGGGATTGTTTTGCTCTTTTTGTGATATCTGGCAACCTGGAGCTTTAATCGAGAGAAGTTCAAGTTCAGAAGTGACTAGAAGGAGCAGTATGAACCGAGCAGCAGCTACTGTTTGTGTTGACTAAGTAGTTTAAGTTATACACACCTTAACTGCGTCATTATTTGACCATAGCCCGGTGAACAACTGACACACGCGCTCTCTCCTTGTGCACGCGGGCGTCTTTTGGATCAGTAAAATGCGATCGGCTAATTTGAGTGTCAAGCAGGCACGGCGTTATGGGTGGGCCTAACGGGCCTAGGCCCACCCACTTTTCAACAGGCCCACCCAAAACTTTTCTTCAAAAATGTTTTGTCAATAATTATTAAAAAAATCGCCAATAAGCACATAATTTGTGCTAAAATAGTCTAAATGTTTAGTTTTAAAAACAATTTTAAAAAGCTGGTTATGTCTATTTTGATGTTTCTGCGCAAGTTCAGCAGACAGTGTTCGGGTTTGTTCCGATCAAAGCATGTGAGCAGAGAGCGCATTTCTGAATATTCCGCTCTGCTCACTCATTCCGCAGGGTCGCGCGCTCAACCCAGAATGGCCTGCTGGCTCGAAACTTCCATGTGGAATAAGGCCTCC
Organism: Rhinichthys klamathensis goyatoka; assembly: GCF_029890125.1. NCBI lineage: Eukaryota > Metazoa > Chordata > Actinopteri > Cypriniformes > Leuciscidae > Rhinichthys > Rhinichthys klamathensis. The sequence goes on from NW_026607065.1 coordinate 338,455, forward strand.
GACTATTTTTTTCCCCTAGTTGTTCATTTAAGCCATTAGTGGGCAAATCGCCCCTTTATATTAATTTAATTAGGCTACTTAAATAGGACAGGCTATAGGCTATAGTAGCCTATACTATGGAAGCTTGTTCTCTTACGAGAGGTTCTCTCGTATTGCGTAAGCTAGCTTACGCTGCGGGAAAGATTCATCTTTGCTGAGATATTGAAGCCAAAAAATTATTTCATAATTTTGTATCCATACACAACGCAGTTCCTCTGCGGCAGACCTAGAGCGGGCTAGCTAGCAGCTCATTGGTTCGCTCAGAGAGAACTGCTTAAGCCTATGGGAGAGCGGGGCTGAACCCGCTTCCAATGAGAGGCGCCCGCGCGCTCATTTCGTCATCACCCGCCAGAATGGGCGTGGCCATGGTGTATATAAGGCGCTCTCCCAGGCTTATATGTTGATTCATTTCATCTTCAGCAAGCTGCACGCTTCTGCTGTTCCTGAGAAAAGCCATCGCCGTCGAAGAAGGCATCCTCTAGCGAGCTCAAGGACCCTGAAGAAGCCGGCCGTCTTCGCCACCTTCAGCCGCCCAGCAAGCTAGGCCATCCGACGATTGTATCCTTTCTCTATTTCTAAAAGAGCCGAGCGTCTTTTTAAAGATGTCTCGTTTTTCCTGCGGCTCTTGCCGCGCTCGTCTCGAGGACGGAGACCGCCATGTCATCTGCGCTCTCTGCTTGGGACTCGAGCATGCAGAACTCGCCCTCGCTGATGGAGGATGCGACCTCTGTGAAAGCCTGCCGTTATCGTCCCTGCGGGCACGACTTCTGGCAGTGAAAACCGCTCCCGCGCCGCCTATTCTCTCGCCGCGTAAAAAGAAACGCCGCTCTCAAAGGCCGCCGGAGCCCCCAGCGGAAACATGCGGGCCGCCGCCGCCGCCTCCCGCTTCCCGCTCTCCCTCCCCGCCCCTGCCGGACATTCAGTTGCCGCCGAGTGGCCGCTCTGTTGTTTCCGATGACGCCGCGGAGGAGAAGGACTCCTGTTCACTGCTCGCTTCTGACAGTGAAGACTGGTCATCTCTCGGATCCGCGAGAGAGTCGACGGGGACCCGCGCCGGGATAGAAGAGGAGCTGATGCGCCTCCTCTCACAGGCCGTCGAACGCCTCGGTCTCGAGTGGTCTCCTCCACCCGAGCAGGCCCCGAACCGAATGGACGGTAGCTTTTTTCATCGGCGCTCGACCCCCGCGTGCACCCGGGCCGCTCCATTCCTGCCTGAACTTCACGCAGAGCTGACAAAATCCTGGAATGCACCGCTCTCGGCTAGAAATCGCTCCGATGTATCCGCCTCGCTGCGCTCGGTGGACGGAGCCGCCGAGAAAGGCTATGCAGCCATGCCGCCCGTCGAGGACTTGGTCGCCACACACCTCTGCCCGCCCTCCGCTAGATGGCGTTCTTCACCCACGCTTCCTTCGAAGGCTTGCAGAGCGACCTCGAGCTTTCATGCTCGCGCTTACGCCGCCGCCGGTCAGGCCGCCGCTGCGCTTCACTCTATGTCTGTCCTCCAAGTGTTACAGAGCGATATTCTCCGTGAATGGGCCGAAGGCGGTAGAAAACCCCCCCCCGCCGTCACGGATTTGAGAAGTGCTACGGATCTCGCCCTTCGCGCCACTAAAGCCGCCGCACAAGCTCTGGGGAAATGCATGGCCAGCCTTTGTGTTGCTGAGAGACACTTATGGCTTACGCTCGCCGACATGGGAGATTCTGAGCGCGCCGCGTTTCTCAACGCGCCCCTCTCCCCGACGGGCCTGTTTGGATCTGCCGTCACGGGAATTGTCGATCGCTTTTCTGAAGTACAGAAAGCTTCTCAGGCGATGAACTTGTTTCTACCCCGCCGCGCTAGCTCTTCAGCGGGCCGCTCTCACGAGCCCTCCGCCAGAGCCCCATCACAGCGCCCCCCTCCGCAGACTCAAACAACTCAGCGCAGTCAGAGCGGCCGCCCTCGCCCTCGCTCTCGCTCTGACAGCCGCCGCAGACCGCCGCCCCCCCGTGGCCCGCGACCCAAGATCACGCTGAAGCCTGATCATCAGAAGTCTGCCTAACAATGTCAAGAAAACGACGGTGCTCTCCCGCCGCGGCCGGACCGCCGTCAAAGCTTCGCCCTCTGCCAGTCCCCGTTATTTCGCCGACTGCTGTAGTGTTGACCGCCACAAACAAGCCGGTGTCCCAGCCCGCTTGCGAGCGACAATAAGCCGTTTTTACGGCTACCCAGAGAAATCTCAAAAAGAGAAATTTTGCCAGTTGTGTAGAAAATGTGCCCACAATCATGTGTTCACCCATACACACAAGCATAACATATCCCGTGTCTCTATCAGAGCCCCATCACATGAAACGGGCACAGCCCGCTCTAATATCAGAGAACATAAACACGCCCACGAGCTCGTGCACGTGTCCCCTCTCTGCTCGCTCTGTGTCACGGCCCATAGACTCCTCTCTGAGTGCAAATCCCGTTGCCACACACATTCAAAGCGCGCCCACACACTGTGTCCAGCCCGCTATGTGCAGCAATCAGGGCAATACAGCCATTCGGCCACTAGCCGCATGCTCCAAAGCGTGGGAAGCCATTCCAGGCATTTCCCCGTGGGTGTTAAGCATTATAAAGAACGGCTACCTGCTACAGTTTCGCCGCCGCCCGCCTCGTGCGCGCGCGCAGCTCGAATCTTCTGTCAGCCCGCTGGCCGCCGGCACGCTCCGCTCAGAAATTGCGACGCTGTTGCAAAAGGGCGCGATAGAGAGAGTCCCGCCATCTATGACCGAGTCGGGGTTTTACGGCCGTTATTTTCTGGTTCCCAAGAAAGACGGCGGCCTCAGACCGATCTTAGATCTCAGGTCTTTGAACAAAGCGCTCATGAAGAGACCGTTCAAGATGCTCACTACCAGGAAACTCCTCGCGCAGGTGCGCCAAGGGGACTGGTTCATATCTCTAGACCTGAAAGACGCCTATTTTCAGATCCAGATAAATCCCCGTCACAGGCCATTCTTACGTTTCGCCTTCGAGGGTCTTGTTTATCAATACGCCGTTCTCCCGTTCGGCTTATCTCTGGCGCCCCGTACATTCACGAAGTGCATGGATACGGCGCTCGCCCCCCTGCGAAGCCAGGGGCTGCGCATTCTGAATTATCTGGACGACTGGCTGATTTTGGCCCAATCACAGACGGAGCTTCTGTCGCACCGCGCAGTTCTCCTCGACCATTTGGAAACGCTGGGCCTCTCTGTCAACTGGACAAAGAGCTCCCTTCATCCCAGTCAATCGATTTCCTTCCTAGGAATAGATTTGGACTCGGTCACGATGACGGCTCGCCTGTCTACACAGCGCGCGCGCAGTGTTCAGCGTCTAGCCGCCTCGTTCCAGATGGGCACCCGCAGGCCTCTGAAAACTTTTCAGAGGATGCTGGGTTACATGGCCTCAGCCTCCGCTGTACTTCAGCTGGGCCTTCTGCACATGCGCCCGCTTCAGTTCTGGTTGAACAGCCGTGTACCCCACCGCGCGTGGAACACGGGTCGCCAGCTGATCAGGGTTACGCAAACGTGTCTCACGGCGCTGCAGCCATGGACAGTAGCAGAATGGTTTCGTCTAGGCGTCACGATGGGGACCTTTTCCTGCCGAAAAGTCATCTCGACAGATGCATCCAACACGGGTTGGGGTGCAGTCTGCGAGGGCTCACCGGCCTTCGGCCACTGGTCGATTCAGGAAAGCCCATTACATATAAACTGTCTGGAAATGCTGGCGGTCGAGAACGCGCTCTCGCACTTTCTCCCGCGCATCCAGGGACACCACGTCCTGATCCGTTCGGATAATATGGCCGTGGTCTCCTATCTCAACCGTCAGGGCGGTGTCAGATCCAGAAATCTCTGTCGACTGACGCACCGCATTCTAGTTTGGTCTCAGAGCCGCCTGCTCTCGCTCAGAGCGACGCACGTGCCGGGCCATCTGAACGACGGTCCAGACATACTGTCCAGGAACCTCATCTCCACAGGAGAATGGTCCCTGAACTCACAGACGGTCCAGTTACTGTGGCGACTATTCGGCAGAGCAGAAGTAGACCTCTTCGCGTCAGAAGAGAACGCTCACTGCCCAATATATTTCTCGAAGAGCGAGGACGCGCTAGCCCAGGAATGGCCTCGCCGCCCGCTCTATGCATTCCCTCCGATCGCTCTGTTACCACAGGTAATTCAGAGGATCAGGGACACACGCCACTCGGTGCTCCTCATAGCCCCGCGTTGGGAGAGTCAGAATTGGGTTCCGGAGCTCACGCAGCTGTCACAGACAGCCCCGTGGCCCATCCCAGTCAGAGCAGATCTCCTCTCTCAAGCTCGCGGCACGATCTGGCACCCCCATCCACAGCGCTGGGCGCTGCATGCATGGGTGATCATCGACTATTCGTTGATTTGCCAGAGGGAGTAAGAAACACTGTCATACAGGCTAGAGCACCTTCCACGAGAAGGCTCTATGCGTCTAAATGGTCTGTGTTCTCAAAATGGTGCACCGACAAACAGCTGGACCCACGGTCGTGCGAGGTGCCGTCTTTGCTTGTTTTCCTTCAAGAGATGCTGGACAAGGGCAGGTCCCCCTCCACTCTCAAGGTTTATGTGGCAGCCGTCGCGGCGTTCGCGGAACCCCGACGCGCTCAGTCATTGGGCAAAGACGAGTTAGTCATCCGCTTCCTCAGGGGAGCTAAGAGGATGAACCCTCCGCGGCCCCCGTCGGTTCCGGTTTGGGATCTTTCTATAGTCCTTGAAGCTATGAAAGCACCCCCGTTCGAACCGCTCGAGTCTGTGGATCTGAAATACCTCTCGCTCAAAACCGTTTTCCTGACGGCTCTGTCCTCAGTTAAACGCGTTGGGGATCTTCACGCGCTCTCATCCAGCGCCGCGTGTCTTGAGTTTGGACCGAATGATTCGATTGTCATTCTCAAACCTAGGCATGGCTATGTCCCGAAGGCGATTGGTACCCCGTTCAGGGCTCAGATTATCTCCCTATCGGCTCTGCCTTCATCCGATAGTGAGCGCGATGCCAATCTCCTTTGTCCGGTGCGGGCTCTGAGATTGTACACTACGCGCGCTGCCACGTTCAGACGCGCTGAGCAGCTTTTCGTGTCGTTTGGGGGGCGCACCAAGGGTCTGGCCGCCTCAAAACAGACACTGTCTAGATGGATAGTGGACGCTATCGCCTCTGCTTACGCATCTAAATGCCTGCCCTGCCCTCTGGGCATCAGGGCGCACTCCACTAGAGGCATGGCCTCATCGTGGGCATGGTCCTGTGGAATTTCCATTCATGACATTTGTGTGGCCGCGGGATGGGCCTCCCCGTCCACTTTTGTCAGGTTTTATAACTTGGAAGTTCCCGCCTTGCAGGCAAAATTACTAGCTGTCTGACGAACAGCTCTCTAAGAAGCTGCATTTCTGGAGGTCCCTCACAACCGGTTCGCCCCTTGTGCTCTCCTGTAATGCTTATACACTTCATGTGCCCGCTCTGCTGGCCCCATACATGCTTATGTGTACACTTCATGAGCCCGCTCTGCGGCCTCTTTGTACATTCACTCCACGTTAAGAAATTCCCCCGGTATATCCCTGGGTTTTTCATGAGTGGATTCGTAGCGCGCACGGCGTTGGCCAGGTGTTCCCGCAGCGTAAGCTAGCTTACGCAATACGAGAGAACCTCTCGTAAGAGAACGAATCGGTTACCTAACGTAACCTCGGTTCTCTCTAGAAGAGGGAACGAGTATTGCGTTCCCGGCCGTGCTTGCGCTACTAGCGTTTCGCTTCACGCTGAAATAAATCAACATATAAGCCTGGGAGAGCGCCTTATATACACCATGGCCACGCCCATTCTGGCGGGTCATGACGCAATGAGCGCGCGGGCGCCTCTCATTGGAAGCGGGTTCAGCCCCGCTCTCCCATAGGCTTAAGCAGTTCTCTCTGAGCGAACCAATGAGCTGCTAGCTAGCCCGCTCTAGGTCTGCCGCAGAGGAACTGCGTTGTGTATGGATACAAAATTATGAAATAATTTTTTGGCTTCAATATCTCAGCAAAGATGAATCTTTCCCGCAGCGTAAGCTAGCTTACGCAATACTCGTTCCCTCTTCTAGAGAGAACCGAGGTTACGTTAGGTAACCGATTCGTTTCCGCCATAGAATAAAACATTTTGAAAGATAATTGCGACTTTTTATCTCACAATTGCGAGTATACATCTCACAATTCTGACTTTATTACTCAGAATTGCGTGAAATAAAGCCGCGATTGCGTGTTATAAAGTCAGAATTGCGTGAAATAAAGTCGCAATTGCTTTTTTTTTTTTTTTTTTTTACCCGAGAATAGTTTATATCTCACAATTCAATTCTGACTTTGTAACACGCAATTGCGACTTTATATCATGCAATTCTGCCTTTATATCTCTCAATTGCGTATTATAAAGTCAGAATGGCGAGATATAAACATGCAATTCTGTGAAAAAAAGTCAGAATTTCAAGCTATATTTCTCGCACTTTATATCACGCAATTTTGACTTAATAACATACAGTTGCGACTTTAGGCCTATATCACGCAATTCTGACTTTATAGCTAACCTGCAATTGCCACTTTATCATGTAATTCTGAGATAAAAAGTCAGAATTGTGAGATTAAAAAATCGCAATTACATTTTTTATTTTTTACTGTGGCGGAAACATGCTCCAGTTGTCGTGCAATGCAAGTGATCGTGCCGGCGCCTTATTACATTGTCTGCTATATATTGCTTCTTATTTATTAAATACGGGCAATTGGTTGATAAAACTTTGATCAAAATTAAGATACAATTTATACGAAACGAAAATCTTTAAAAAAATATATCTTTCTACAAAACAAAACTCAAGTGGTCAAAATAATGTTTTACCCACTCCATGTCTCCAGAAATATTGCAGCTTCAGCGCTTATCATTAGCTTGTGAAAGTGTGAAAATAATTTCCAGTAAAGGACAATGTTGCAACAGTCGTTGTTTAGGTACCTTAAACGCGCACGTACAGTCGTCATCGCTGCAACCAGGAGATGAAGGAAAGCTGAGATCCACATCACCTTGCACATCTTCGTCTCTGCCACCCGCTATAGTACGACTATCGCTGCTAGCGCGACCAGCGCCGTTGCTAGGAGGGCGCCAGCGCCTCTGCCTATACCATGAGTCCTAATAAATGCAATTCCAACTATTTCTGAAGTGCTTCTTTTATAAAGAACACCGCTTTTTCTTCTATCGGGAAACGCAGCCCAGGTATGATGCGTAATGGAGATTCCAAAGCGCTCTTCTTTGGTCAGGACCAAGGAGAGTGATCGCAGATAGGTCCGTCTTGACTCCATATGCACCGAAACTTTGTAACAATGCAACAAAATATTTAAAGAGCACCAAGCTATTAAAATCTAGCCTACGTACAGATATATTAGTCAGTAATTTTTATTAGGTTAAACAGTGATTGGATAACGTTTTTAATTTAAGGCCCACCCACAATTGGTCTGGCCCATCCAAACCTGGAATCCTGGCGCCGTGCCTGGTGTCAAGTTGTAATCACGGATCGAATCAAAGGAAGATTTTATCAGCTAATTTAGAGGCCAATTGTTTGGAGTTAGAAATGTATAACTCGCGCTACATATTTAGTAATTTTTGCCTCAGATACAGGATACGTTCGCTTTAACAAGCAAGGTTCATTACCACGGCAAGCAACCGCTTGCGTGTCATGCTGAATGTGATTTACGTGTCTAAAAAGTAACTGAGACGGAAAGATGCAGATAACCCTACATTATTTAAGGTTATTTCTATTCGTTACGATATTGATATATGACCTGCTATTGTCAAGCTTCATGTTTTCCCCGTTGCGAGCGTGCATTCCTCTAGCCTGGGTGCTGCACTGCTCTAGTGACTGCTGCGCCTTTACCCCCCCCCAAAAAATCACGTTAAAGTCCCCATGAATTCAAAATTGACCATACTTACTTTGTTTGCCTAAATTGATCGTTTTGTGGTGAAAAATTCATCCATGCAAGTCAATCCACACAAAAAAATGTTTTGGCTTCGTAATCTTTAATCAAAATCTGAAATTTCCCCTCCCCTCTGTGTTGGAGGACCTTGCCTGATGACGTAGGCTTTACGGTTTGGGCATCTTCTTAACATCCGTAACCACGCCCCTCCAACTTACAGTAGACAGGCTGAATGAAAACACCTACTTTTCTAGATCCAATCAGGTGCTAGTAGGGAAAAAAGCCACGCCCACCATTTTGCCTCATTTAGTATTCCGTTTCTCTCGGAAATACGTCACAACACTGGAGAAAAGTCGTTTGCAACTTCCGGTTCACGGGGACTTTAACAACAACCCTTCAGAAAACCTAATTCATTTGTGGATCCTCTTGATATACTTTCTCCATGTTTCTTTGACAAATCTCAGTGTCTCAGTCTCACGCACGCTGCGCGTGTGTTAACCACGCCCACTTATTTGCATGTCGCGGTATAGAGGGTATGCGCATGACGTCACCGTCGGCCGGAGTGAATGCGGTCACGCCCACAAGTGGCAAAAAGACTGAGCGGCAGCATTTGTTTTCAGTGTGAATGCCGTGAAAATCACACAAAACACATCTAAAACGGGAAAGAGCTTTGCGATTGACTGTACAACTAGATTTGACCAGAAATCTGAGGTACTGTATATTTTTACAGACTGCAAAAAGCTACAGAACAGACTATATTCTGCATAATTGGATGTTTTTAAATAAACACTGACAAAAAACTATACAAGTTTTAGGGCTGGACGATATGATGATATACAGTATAACATTAATGTAAGTGATCACTCGGATTTAGACCTATCTACTATATTGTATTTATATAAAACGTTTACAGGCAAATTTTCTGCATTTATTTCCCCGGCGTCGAAATCAGGCACATATAAATGTCAGGAAACACGATTCCTGGCTGCATGTCAATATCCATGGATCACTGGATCTTTGATAAGTTGTAAGGAACACTATATCGAGTCCAACTTTTAGTTTAAACTGATAATAGTTTGTTTTACTCGCGTTAACGCAGTTTCCCCTATTAACTCCAGTCACGCAGCAGCTCTTCTGCCACTCAGTCCCGCTGAGGGGGGCGTGTTCCGGCGGGGAAGTGACGTTAATGCATTCCCTCATACACAGGATAAAAAAATCTGTCACGGTTGACACCAAGCGTGCCGCACAAGCCCTCAAAAGTGAAGCCAAAACGTCTCGATCGCCCCCCGGTGACCGGTCCTAGTATAGCTCATAAGCCCCGCCTCCCCATGTTATTCAACGGGACGTGAGACCAACTAAATAATTAAATTACACTTCACATATCTTTTTTCTAAAGATAGTTTCTGTCACTTACTGTAGTTTCTATCACGTTGATGTAATTTCAAGTGTTTGTTTTTAAAATAAGTCTGTTTTTAGTTAGTTATTTGATGCTTTAAAAACGGTGCTGTGACATCATGATTGACAGCTGTGATTGACAGCTTCTCTGTGCGAAGTAGTCACTGAAGCACCAACGGACTTTTTTTCATAATGTTGACTATGTGTTTAGTAGTTGTATTTACCTTATTTTAACGAGGTACTGCAATCAGCAGACATCATTTGAGAGGAACGGAGCAGACAAAGCCACTTAAGAAAAGTGCAGGGGCGTGTGCTTGCGATTGATTCAACGAGAGTGAGGGCGGGGCCTTGATTTCGCGGCTTTACTTCCTGCTCACGACTGCGCATGACTGGTCCCGAAAACGCTACTGCGCAGACTCAAGTTCCAATATGTCAGCGCCATATCGGGACACTGGCGGCTTCAGTTCTCTCCAATAGAAAAGAGCGAAGGGGCGTCGTCCATCTTTTTTTACAGTCTATGGTTGACACCCCCAGCCTTGTGCTCACCTCATATACCTTCTGCTATACCTTTTCAAAACGGTTGTAAAATGTAGTGCACATATTTAGACTCTGCTTGAAGAAACCGTTATATATTTCTACAGAGAATTGCTTTTTGCCTCAGATGGAGAGGCTGAGGAACAGCAAATGGAGGTTGTGCACCTTTTAGTGACATCCATTTGGTGGAATTTCAAAGGAATCGCCTGCGTAGCTATGCTAATGCTGCTGCTGATCAGGAAAGTTCTGACGAAGCGTATCTGAAAATTAAAGCATTCCACTTCAACACTGTCAGCATAAACTGCAAACCTCAATCAACTGTTTGAATAATTCCACTGCACATCTTTCTCACAGATTTTAACCTCCTATTAGGAAAGGTCAGACTGTGCTCCTCACTAGATAAAGAATTATGGACCTTACTCCACATTCAAGACCCATAATTCCATATTGGCACATTATTACCTGATTGGATGTAATTAGGCTCAGTACAGTTAAAGGGAAAGTTTATCCAAAAATTGGTGTTTTTGTGTGTGTGTGTGGTTTCTTCGTTTATACAATGAAAGTCAGATCATTCTTCCTGGCCACTGTTGCCTTTGGCTTGAATAGTTGGGGACACTTATTATAATTGACTTGACTGCACTGACACTATTGGATGAGAACTGAACTGAGCTGGATGATGGCATCACTGTTTTCCCCAAAGCTGAATTGAACTCATTTCACAATTGATAAAACTTTACAGAGTTCAGTGTTTCCCCTACCATTGTTTTGGGGGGGCGGCCCGACTTGAAATCAAATCGCGATGTAGAGTGTGTGTGAATATTAAACCACAAAGACTATTTAAATACGAATCCTGCATGTTCTGAGTGAATGAATGGTGCAGCCGACGCGCAGTTTCATTTACCACACACACACACACACACTGAAGCACGTGTGACGCTTGCGCTGTTTTTTTGCCTATATGAAGACACAATTGCATGAACTTCCTCTCCAGGCTCTAGATCCACTCTGAAAGTCACGTGGGCCTCGTTTACACTGTCAGTGAAATGTGACCCAATCAGATTTTCTGAGGCATTAGGCTGCGTCTCCACGGTTTAATGACGAGAGTAACCCCAACGCGCATCTTCAAAGGGACGGATGGCCCGACGAAACATTGTGTCGTCGTAGGAGAGGAATGTGGACACACGTTGACACAACATATCAAAGGTTGGCTTGCTCATCCTATAATTTCGGACCCACTGCTCCTCGTTAAAGCCCGCAACGATCTCATGAAAGTGCGTTTATTACACAATTTTTTTTTCACGTGCCATTTACGCCAAAAATTAGGGATGCACCGAAATGAAAATTCTTGGCCGAAACCGAAAAAGAGGAAACCAAGGCCGAAAACCGAAACACCGAAAGAAATTATCCCAATTATTAGTACCATTGCATTTATGGCTATGACTTAGGGCTGGACGATTAATCGAAAAATAATCGAAACCGAAATTCAGAGCCTATAACCGACGTAATTTTACCATCTTGGTTATTTCGTTTTTTTAATCCTATTAATATTTCCGCCCACTGTGTGTTAATGTATTTCCCCTTAAAACATATTACCGCGTCATGTAACTCCGCCCCGTCCAGTCTCCGATATTGAAGCAACATGAGCCCCTTTCACACAGCGCGTTGATCCCCGGAAATTGCCAGAAGAAACACCTTCTGTGTGAACGCAAACACGACCCGGGATTGATGCCAGACTGGGGACATAGTAACATTGCCGTGTTCAGTCCCGGAACGCGCGCTGTGTGAACAAAAGCCGTAATCAATGCCGTGTCGTAATGATGGTGCTTAAGCCGGGATCGTTCGTCAGCGTGAAACGGTAAGTAATGCGCTAGTTTATTATCGAATCAGAGAAAAAAAATGCATAAGCGTGGAGAGAGAGAGAGAAATCGCAGCTCATAAGCAAACTATAGACGCCGCTGAGACATGTTACGTGTCTTTGCGGGTTGTGTGTGAACGCACTCTCTGATTCCGGAAAATCACTGGCAGCTGTGAATGAACCAAAGTCAAACGAACCCGGGTCACTTTATCCGTGTATTTTCCGGAATCTCTGTGTGAAAGGGAATTCAAACACCGAGTCAACTCAGCAACAGGAGCCGCTTGTACCAAAGAAACACGCGAAAAAAGAGAGACTGACAAACGCCCAGCAAGTGCCTCCACTCCACAAAGCAGGTTTCGATAAGCATTTACAAATGCTACACAATATGAAAAGGATTGTTTTTTTAGTTTTATACAAGTTATATTTTACTTTTAAGTTGGCAATATTTACAATAATTTGTTTTGTTTACAAAAATAACTATTTTCTACATCTTTAAACTTTCTTTTTACATTAAAACTTAATGACTTTTTTATAAGACGTTTTTATTTCAAGCATCGTATGCTTTGTTTGATTCAATTGTTTGAAATATTTAATAAATAAGCATTAAAAGCTATCTGTGTGTTTCCTTATTTTAGAATCACAAAGATAGGATTATGCACTCTTTCATTAGAAAAAAAATAACCGTGAACACATTTACAGTATAAGCCGGGCCAGTGACATATGAGAAGATTTTTTTTTTTTAAATAATCGTTCAATAATCGTTATCGAGGAATCGAGAAATTTTAGCCAAAATCGTCCAGCCCTACTATGACTGTGTACAAACTTTACTAAAATCAAGGCATTGCAATTGCATAAATTAATATACAATTTTCAAAGAATAAATCAATTACAAATTATGCAAATATTTATTTAGCACATTGCAACAATGCACAGTAGAAAATAAAATTCAAACTAAAATGTTTAACTTGACCCCACTCATGTGTACATTAAATAATGATCTACTGGCCTGCAGAAAGGTTTTAAAATGAAATGTTCTCTCATAAAAACAAAGCCGAGCACAAACTTCTCATCACACCAGCACCAAGTTTGCACGTCTAAATTAGTTGCTTACATTTTAAAAATGAGCATACAATAGCATAAAAAGCCTTTTTAATGAACAAAGGTCCATTTTTAATACAAATGTACACGAAACTTAATGTTTATTGAAATTAGAAAATATTTAAGAGAGCATTAATTTAGTTGTATACATACATGTTCCCATATACATATTTTTTTGTAATGTCACAAGTAATAAATTCAGGGTATACTGGGTTTTACATGATTATTTTTGTATTGGTGGTGGTATACTAAAAAATAAACATTGTCACGTGTTTATCTTTCTTCTTCTCACCGATTCCTGATGGTTAGAGGACAGTTACTTGAGTCGCCCCCTGTCGTTTCAAAGAAGAGTACAACTGCGAGCGCGTCAAGTATAAATGCCTCGACCGTTTGGAGAGGTGCGCGCGCTGTCTGTGGAAACTCGCGCTGCGGAGGTAGGCAAAAGTATAAACAAGGCTTCCGTCTCCTCGCGGGTTCAGATATACTGAAATACGTCCACACCGCAGACATGTTGCTTCAGACAAGCACGTGCAGGTCGCGGTTTCTGTTTGCGTCATCACAACATTTCGGCCGTATTGTTTCGGTGATAAAAGTCTTTCGGCCGTAAATTTTCGGTGGCCGAATATTCGGTGCATCCCTACCAAAAACAGTTTTTGCGTGCATGATATGCACTTTATGGCGTTTAATACGCACGTTTACAGTGCGTATCATATGCAAGCAAAAACTATTTTTGGCGTATAAATGGCACGAGAAATAAAATTCGTGCTATAGATACTCACTCGTGTTGTATGTTCCCACCAGTCCTGAGATCTCGCTGCGCGTTTGTCCATATGTGCAAGAAGACCCCATTTAAACATGCGCGATGTTTCAGATCTATGTCACGTGTAAACACATGACTCGGATATGGGTCACAATTTAAAGAATGTGTAAACGGATGGTCAAAAAAATTGGATATAGGCAACAAATCAGAATTGGGCATCAAGACCTGCAGTGTAAACGAGGCCTTGGTGATCATTTAACCGCTTCATTTGCGAAAACGTACTCGGTTATTAACGTATCCTCAGTTCTCTCTAGAAGAGGGATCGAGTACTGCGTAATATCTTATGCTAGAGGAAAACCTCTTTTCCACGAGATATTGAAGCAAAAAACTATCCTTAATTTTGAATTAATGTAAAACGCGTTGCGGCAGCATGCAGACATAGGCAAGGCGGCTCACAATACCTGAGGCAGGAGCGAGACGGGGGGAAAAGCATAGAGTGGGCAGCGGGGCCAGACGTGGGCCAGCGCATCCCTGCTCTTGGAAAAAAACTTTGGACAGTGAGCGTTTTCTTGGGACGCAAACAGGTCTACCTGCGCTCTGCCGAATGCCTCCCACAGCAGTAGGACCGTCTGCGGGTGCAGAGACCATTCTCCTGCTGGAACATTGTTTCTGGACAGTCTGTCTGGTCCCAAATTCAGGTGAACAGGCACATGTGCTGCTCTCAATGAGCGCAGATTGTGCTGAGCCCAGACCAGGAGGCGTTCCGTCAGCCTGTAAATGTTTCGGGACCTGATGCCACCCTGGCGATTTATGTAGGCCACCACTGACATGTTGTCCGAGCGGACCAAGACGTGGTGACCTTTTATTTGGGGACAAAAGCTCCTCAGCGCGTTGTCGACTGCCATCATTTCTAGGCAGTTTATGTGTAGGAGCTTCTGATCACTGGCCAAAGAACGGTCTGCCCTCGAGCAGCGCTCCCCATCCCGAGGTGGAGGCATCCGTGGACACCACTCTCACACTCGAGGAAGTCCCCAGGTTTACACCTGACTGGTACCAGTCGATTGCTCTCCAAGGTTTCAGAGCTGTGATGCATTTCTGATCGACCTTGAGGCGAAACAGACCGGAGGCCCATGCCCGAGGTGGTACTCGCGCTTTTAGCAATAACTGCAGCGGGCGCATGCGTAGCAGACCCAACTGGAGTACTGATGATGTTGAGGCCATGAGACCCAGCATTTTCTGAAACCTTTTGAGCGGGACTAGAGTGCCGCAGCGGAAGGATTGTGATGCGCTGAATGTTCAGTCTGCGCTCTGGCGACAGTCACGCATAGACAGCGAGTTCAGTTCTGTGCCCAGAAAAGATATTTTCTGACTGGGATACAGCAAACTTTTCGCCCAATTGACTTTGAGACCTAGATTCTCGAGACGTTCGAGTAATATGGTCCTGTGTTCTATGAGCTCTGAGTGTGATCGAGCTAGAATTAGCCAATCGTCCAAGTAGTTCAAAACTCACATGCCCCGAAGTTTCAGAGGTGCGAGAGCCGCGTCCATGCACATTGTAAATGTACGGGGTGCTAGGGACAGGCCGAACGGTAGGACTGTATATGCCTGGCCCTCGAAGGCGAATCTCAAGAATCGCCTGTGACGTGACGCTATTTGTATTTGGAAATACGCGTCCTTCAGATCTATTGACATAAACCAGTCCTCTTGGCAAATCTGCGCGAGGATTTTCCTGGTTGTAAGCATTCTGAACTGGCGCTTCACAAGCGCTTTGTTCAGCTGTCTTAGATCTAGAATGGGTCTGAGGCTCCCTTATAGCAGTTTGCTGAGAGAGAGCGAGCGGGGCGAGCCCTGTGGGGCTTAACATGTCTGTGAGTGAATGTGGGCGCGGGACAGCGGGCACATTTACTGCACTGAAAACACCGTCGGCCAGAGCTGACTGTATGTGTGTTGGTTTCGTTTTTACAGAAACCGTGGGACATGCAGTGTGTAGTGTTTGTGGGCACTGGGTTGTGGGCACATTCACTACATTTAATTTACTACATTTACTACAATTCACTACATTTTTACTACACTCATAACACCATCGGCTGTGGTCGGAATACCAGAAATTACACTGTTTATGTGATTTTTCTGGGTCGCCCTGTACTGTGGCTGGCTGTGTTTCTGTGTAGAAATGAACACTGGGCTGTGGGCATTTTTATTACACTCATAACACTAGGGCTGCACAATTAATCGAATTTCTAATCGCGATCACGATTATGGATGCCACGATTACGTAATCGTCCAAAGCCGTGATTACAAAAAAAAATAAAAAATCTGCGTGCTTAAGAGGCGTGTTTAGATAATGTCACGTTGTGACAGACAGGCAAATCAACACTTTTAATAAGGCCGGAGACACACTGGCTGCGTGGCGTGTCCGTTTTTATTTCGGCTCCCATGTTAACAGGTTAGAGCTTGCAGACTGCCTGCGTGAGCCGTGCGGAAAACGTGTGCATGCTAGAAATATAACCGACGCCTATTTTTCATGCGACACGCAAGCGTGTTGGAAGCGTTTCCAGGCTAAATAGAATAGGAAAATATGTGTATATGTTATTTTGTACACGAATACATGTTAATAAATTACATTTTGATGGTTGAAAGTCTAGGTTTTGACATAAATTCAGATATAAAAAATAATAAAAAATAAATAATGATCAATTTTCAAATATTGCACCTGTCAATACAGAACGAAATATTCTGTAGTCTATTTTGCTGTCAATACTGCTGACGGTGTCTTTATCAGTAGGCTTTATATTTATGCTTAACATGAAGTATTGGGCTTCCACAATACGTCCTCCCTGTACGTCACCTAGCAGCAGCAGCGCCGCGTCAGACACGCTTCTGGTGTGCAAAGACAGGAAACGCGACGCAGCCGCCACGCAGCTGACACGCAACAGAAACGCCACGCTCACACCACGCAGCAGTACAGTTTGCAGCGCGGGGTTGATGTTGATGAACAACTTGATGTTGTCTAGGCCAAAATACTTGATAAGGCAATCTAAGAAACCAAACCAATGTATCATTTACATTTGTGGCAATGAGAAAAGCATTAAAAGTTTTTCAGGAAGAGTATTTTCAGCTTGTTTTTTTTATTTTTTATATAAAAATATGGCATGAAGTTGCTTTAAACATGGTATAAAGCTATTTAAAACATCAGTCAATGTAAATTATGATAATCGTAATTAATAATCGCAATTGCAATTTCAAAGGAATAATCGACAATTATGATTTTTGTCATAATCGTGCAGCCCTACATAACACCATCTGCTGTGGCCGGGATACCAGAAATTACACTGTTTATGTGATTTATCTGGGTCGCCGTGGAAACGGCATTTGTGTGCAGGCAAGCGGGTCGTGGTACCGGCTTGTTTACTGCAAAATACACTGGAACAGTCGCATTTTCTGGAACTGAACGAGCGAAAAGTTTCGGTGGAAGTCTGGCCGCGGCGAGATTTAAACACCGTTGTTTTCCTAGGAGGGCTAGGAAGACTTTGAGGCCTTGGGCTTTATGTCAATATTTTGCCAGGGCCCACGCGGAGGGCGGGCGGCGGCCGGCAGAGCGAGAGCATGGTCTCTGGTTCCGGGCTGTGAAGCGGCGGCGGGTGGAGGCTGTGGCTGGGAGCTTCGAGCAGACGGCTGTTTTGGGCGATATACTTCGAAGCTAGAGCGCTTTGGTAAGAAGTGCTTCATAGCCTGTGACGTCTTCTGAACCACAGCGAATCTATCCGCGAAATCTTTGACGGATGATCCAAAGAGGCCAGCTGGGGAGATGGGCGCGTCGAGGAACGCGGAGCGCTCTGCATCCAACATCTCAGATAACGTCAGCCATAGGTGTCTCTCAGCAACGGTGAGAGAAGCCATGTTCTCGCCCAATGGCCTGTGCAGTGGATTTCGCGGTGCGAAGAGCCAGGTCCGTAGCGCTCCTCAAATCCGGCACGCTGATAGCTTCCGGTCCTTCCTCATCCAGTTTTCGGAGAAGGTCGGCTTGAAAGATCTGCAGTACGGCCATCGAGTGTAATGCCGATACAGCCTGTCCAGCGGCGGTATAAGCGCTGCTGTGTATAGCGGAAGTAGTGCGGCAAGCTTTAGAAGGTAGCGCCGTCTTAGCTCGCCGTCCAGCAGAGGGCGGGCAAAGATGGGCCGCTACAGCTTCTTCTACTGGAGGAAGAGAGTGGTATCCTCTGTCTTTAGCACCGTCCACCACGGAGAATGCTGCTGAGACAGAGGTATGCAGTCCCTTTGCAGGAAACATCCATCCAGTCGGTTGTGCGCGGGCCCTGCCCACTCAAGGCCGAGGCTCGCCACGGCCTGTGAGAGCAGATGCATCAGCTCGGATTTGATGCTGGCCCGTTTCCCTGACGACTCGCGTGCAGAGTGGGGGAGGTCCACAGAGCTCGCCCAATCCTCACTGTCCGACGCCAGGATAGAGCAGCTGGCCTCCTCTACAGATGCAGCTATCTCGTCGTCATTAACACTTTAAGCGCCAGAGTTTTTTTTACTAAAACGTTCGATTTTGACATCTTAATTTCAAAAGGCTATATCTTAAAAGTGATAAAAGATAGAGACTTTCTGTAAATTAGAGAAATATTAAGGATGACCCAAAGTTTATGTGGGGATTACATTTTCCCATCTAATTAGCATATTATGACGTCATATGGTGGCAACAATCTTGGATTATAGAATTTTCATGAAAAGTCACGTTTAAATGATAAAATGCAGCACTTCTTTCCCCCCAAAATGTCCATCACCTTCTGTATGCTATATTGCACAATACTGAATGCTCAGGTATATAGTAAGTACTAAGTAGTAAACAAACTGTGTAAATCATTACTAATAAATGGTAGAAACAAACCGAATGCATGTAGTGGTTGGCCTTTTGCTGTAGAGATTTTCCATTTACTAAATACAGTAGGCACTCTGATTCCATGTATGGGGCACATATATATTATTCATATGACATACAAACACAAGCAGACAAGACCTGTTTAGTTCAAACGCTCACTCGCCACGGCAAGGCACAGATCATGAGTGAGTTGATACGAGCAGCGCAGCCAGATGCGCCGAGTGTGCACAGCTCGGACTACTGTCATTGTCATTGCGACTCCTCACCCTGCCTCCACGTTGCCTCCTAACTGTCCTATGAATACTTCGACCTCGTCTAACATACCCAGTGGTATTAGACAAAGTCTCCACCACAATACTGTCGCCGCGATTGCGGAGAGGATCTGATAAAATGGCTCACTCGCACACTAGCTCCGCTTTTGATCGCACTGATTCAATGCGCTCTAACTCGAACATTTTGTATAGAAACATGACGTTTTTTTATTCGGGGATGAAGTATGACATGTCTGCCATCCAGTGGAGGGGAGGTCGAACGAAATTTGACACCCAATTTGACAAAATCGGGCGTTTTATTCAGTGCCGCATCGTGTCGAGTAAACTCGACCGCGGCGCCTAGAGGGTTAATGGCGGAAGTGGCGGCGGACGGCGGCCGTTGTCCGTTGGTGAGCGACTCGAGAGAGAGAGAGAGAGAGAGAGAGAGAGAGAGAGAGAGAGAGAGAGAGAGAGAGAGAGAGAGAGAGAGAGAGAGAGAGAGAGAGAGAGAGAGAGAGAGAGAGAGAGAGAGAGAGAGAGAGAGAGTGAGTTGCAGCGGCGGCGAACACACACTCGGCAGAGTAAAAAGGATATAATCGCCGGAAAGCGTAGCAGGTACTGCGAGATGAAGGCCAGCGGCTTCAAATGCAAAGGCTCGTCACGCAGAAAGCTTTTCTCAGACGGCGCGGCTTCTTCGCTCCGGATCCAGCGATGCGTGAGCTTCGCTGAAGAGATGAAAAATCTGATTATATCAGCCCATCGAGCTATATTTATAGGCCCAGGCCACGCTCGCTTTGGTGGGAGGTGACGTAGTGGGCGTGAAGCGCCCCCATTGGATCTGACATCACCAAGGGCCTCTCTCAAGGGGCCTGCAGTTGCCGCAGGACAGCTAATAGCCACGCCGTCTTGCCTATGTCTGCATGCTGCCGCAACGCTTTTTACATTAATTCAAAATTAAGGATAATTTTTGGCTTCAGTATCTCGTGGAAAAGAGGTTTTCCCCTAGCGTAAGCTTTTACGCAGTATGAGAGAACCTCTCGTAAGAGAACTATCATCATGACAAACACACAGAAACTCAAAAGGTCTTCACGGCAACACGTCAAAATAAAAGTTTGGTTTAACTTGACAGAAATATATTACTGTTGTACAGTAGAATTTAGATATGTCCCAATGTAATAATACTAACACTAATCCAAATAAATTATCATCAAAACTGAATTTAAGGAATAATCCATGTTTTAAACATTATTAACAGTAAAGCTCATTGTGCTGCACGTTATTTGACAAAAAAGTTCATTTAATTTAATATGATTAAAATTAATGAAAAATTATAAAATTTGTTTTATGTCTTCGTTTTATTACCAGAAAAAACACAACACAGAATTAGTGTGACATTTTTTTCATATATATATATATTTTTTAAATGTTGTATAAGTTTAATGATTCATAATACATGATTTCAATTAATTAGACATGCTTTTTGATTGCTACAAAATTTACACCACGTATCCGTAACACGCCCGCTCCGCAACACTAGCAGTTTCACTATCCAGTTTCACAGTTTGAACTATCCCTTTAAACACAGCTTTTTTTCTGTACATAGTATTGCATCTTTATACATCTGATATGCAGCATGGTTTTAGAGCTGAACTTGCCAGTGTAAAGCATCTACACTTATTTATTGCGTGCAGTAGGGATGCACCAGAGATTCTCTACTTTTCTCCACTTTTCTCCTTTTAAAGGAGTTTGATTTATTGATCTGCAAGCAAAATCCACTGCTGCTAAGTGCAAATTTACTTTGTTTTTTTCAAAAAGCAGGCCGCAGAAGCTGGATACAAAATCACTTAGTAATGCAACCAATTCCGGAGTATTTCCTCTGTTTTTCATCTTGTGATCACATTAGACTGTAAACTGATAGGGGATATTTGAGATGAGGTTTGTAAATTCATACTGTAGAAACACCAGTCAGGTAGCTTCAGATTTCCATCCATCCATCCATCCATCCATCCATCCATCCATCCATCCATCCATCCATCCATCCATCCATCCATCCATCCATCCATCCATCCATCCATCCATCCATCCATCCATCCATCCATCCATCCATCCATCCATCCATCCATCCATCCATCCATCCATCCATCCATCCATCCATCCATCCATCCATCCATCCATCCATCCATCCATCCATCCATCCATCCATCCATCCATCCATCCATCCATCCATCCATCCATCCATCCATCCATCCATCCATCCATCCATCCATCCATCCATCCATCCATCCATCCATCCATCCATCCATCCATCCATCCATCCATCCATCCATCCATCCATCCATCCATCCATCCATCCATCCATCCATCCATCCATCCATCCATCCATCCATCCATCCATCCATCCATCCATCCATCCATCCATCCATCCATCCATCCATCCATCCATCCATCCATCCATCCATCCATCCATCCATCCATCCATCCATCCATCCATCCATCCATCCATCCATCCATCCATCCATCCATCCATCCATCCATCCATCCAAAAACTGAGCCAAAGACTGAGCCAAAGGGGTGCCCCTGACAGCATTAGAAGAATCCTGTGCCCGGTTGCATAAAGCACCTTAAGTGTAATTTTCCCTTAAAGTCGCCCTTATGTTTCCCTTAAACCTTAGGGTGTTGCAGAAAAATACCCTTAAGTGTTACTTAACGGTTTTTTAAGTGAAACGTCATAAACACTTAGAATTTCCCTTAAATGCTGTTTTTTCACTTAAGTAATCGTTAAGTGTTGCATAAAACCCCTTAACGGTAATTTCCCTAAGTATAACTTAAGGTTTGGAAATCGTAACCTTAAGAGTAACGCGGACAAAAATAAGACGACATGGCTGAATTTATGAAACCAGCTGAAGATCATAAGGAATAGGAAGAACCCTTTGGACCAATTTAGCTATGAAAAATTGTTGCAAGAATACCGATTTGATCGACGCGCAATATATGACATCGCTATCAAACTAGAAGGCTGTCTGTCTGTCATTACACGCGACTCGCATGTAAACTATCACAACGTTAAGTCAGTGTGCGCACGGAGAGTGTGTGGCCGACAAAAAATTCACAGGAGAACGAGCTGATTCTGTGTTTTAAAATGAATCATGACAGAAGAAAACAGGTATGCTATGGAAATATACTCAGCTGTATTTCGAGACACAGAGCCAGAAGTGCATTCACAAAACCTAAACAAATGCCAAAGCATGAGACGGTGAACAACACAAACTGCCGCCACGTTCGGAGCTAACGCGGTGTTGCGTGATAGCGTCACTGGACTGACACGTGATATTCCGACATGTTAGTGTTTTGCGTATCTATGGCAACAACATACTTTTATAACGTGAATCCAGGATCGCTGTCGTGAAACACTTAAATGTTTCCCTTACCTAAGAGAACCGTTTAAGAGATTATATGCAACACCCTTAAGTTGTTCTCTTAGGTAAGGGTAAATCGCCCCTTAAGTATCATACTTAAGGGAAAAACTTAAGGTGCTTTATGCAACCGGGCACTGGCTTACTGGCATGCCAACCAGAGTATGCAGGTTAATTGGGGTAATACAGTATCTGCCTCATTTGGGATGAGTAATGGGGTACGTCAGGGGGGGCTACTTTCAACAGCTCTCTTCAACCTTTACATGGATGAGTTATCCAACCAATTATCTAAATCTGGCAATTAGATGTTTAAGTAATGAAAATTATCTACATAACAAAATGTTGAGCTCAAACTTGACTAATTGACCACTATTTTAAAGTTACTGTACTCTGCCTTTGTATTGTCAGCAAAAAGTGAGAAGTCATGCCAAGGCAAAAGGCAGTAACTTCCACATTATCAATATTTGGTTGCTGATCACCATTAACAAAATCATTATAGTAACACCTTTATAAAATCCAGTGATCATGGCATTTATTTTGTATGATTTACAATTACCTAGCCTTCTAGTTGTGCTTTGGTTGCATTCTGGTGGCCCTATTAATACATTAGACATGACAAAATACCTCCATAGCGGTAAAGAGTATCTTCAAGTGGTACCGAGTGGCATAAGACTTGATAAACACGTGTTATAATGTAATGTAACGATCACGATAAAACAGATCCTCGTGCACACTCGACCCGGAGACTGGTTTATAGCGGTGGATCTGAAAGATGCATACTTTCACAGGCGTTTACCGAGATTCGTTTTCGAAGGTGTCACGCTCCGTTCACGAAAAGTAGCCTATGCAGTGCTTTACCCCTTAGGACTCAGTAGGTGAGCGCGTTCTGGACTACTTAGACGACTAATGCATTTATAGCACAACCTTCTGTGTTCTGCGTCTTTTCAGTATGCGTTGTTTCAGCTGTCTGCCCTATTATTGTGCGTGCACTTCGCTCGTCCCGCGGATTTACGGATGTTTTGTATGCATGCTTTTAACAGCTGTTCTGATCTTGTATGCACCAGCACTTCTTGCTTCATTATGTTGTATGCGCCAATATACCCTTGTTGCTTCATTATTATTACTCTGTGATATTAGTCCCGCGTCGACTCGACCGTGTTCAGGGCGGAGCTGAAGGCGCCGGCGAAGTTTTGGCACTCTGCCAGCTAGATGCATGATTGTTTCAACTAGGTCCGGTACCCGAACTGGGTGAGGCGGGTTCTTTGTTGTATTGACCTGCTTCGGCATGTGTAACATTTTTCTGTCAACTCTGCATATCGCAATCGATATCGCACGTTTGTCGATGGAGCGGGTTAAGAGCATACTAAATGTTCTGACCGCATTAGGGCAGGACAAAGCTCTGAGGACATCAGAAGTTACAGGGACGGATGGTAGCTGTACAAAGTACATCGTAATTTAAATTTTAATGGAGAGTAAAACAAAGGCAGAACACCTTATAATCTGATAGGTAGCAGTATTTGATAGAACACCAGCACCGTAACTTCATATTGACGCGCGGCTAAACAAAGGCAGAGTGCCGTAACTCAATATGAGCGTTCCAAACTAAGCCAAAGAGCCGTAACTGGTGTTACGGTGTTCTGCCTTGGTTTCTCATGGGCTTTTGGAAGTTATGGTTAAGACAAACCATTATTTTCTCGAAAAAACAACGGAATTGACTCAAGATACTTATCCACATGATAAAGGAGGTCTTGAATGTGCCAAAAAATATCAATAACTCATTTTACGGTCTTTTGCCTTTGCACGGCAGCATACACGTTAGAGCCCGGCAAGGGAGCTTGGCCAGAGCCCTCGAAATAGCCATTATAGCAGCAGTTAACCACAGCACAGGTCGCTCGGAAGCGTTCAATGTCAGTTCTATATACTGTAAAACTTCAATTAATGTTAATAATATTTGTTTCAATCACTGAATGAAGCCTATATTTAGGACAAGAGTCGTGACCTTAAATTGGCTTGCACAAAACTCTTGATCAGCACACAAAATTTGTTTATTGTTGTTCCGTTTAAACCGTTATGCAGAGAGAGAGAGAGAGAGAGAGAGAGAGAGAGAGAGAGAGAGAGGAGAGAGAGAGAGAGAGAGAGATGAATGAGAGAGAGAGAGAGAGAGAGAGAGAGAGAGAGAGAGAGAGAGAGAGAGAGAGAGAGAGAGAGAGAGAGAGAGAGAGAGAGAGAGAGAGAGAGAGAGAGAGAGAGAGAGAGAGAGAGAGACGAGAGAGAGAGAGAGAGAGAGAGAGAGAGAGGAGAGAGAGAGTGTGAGTTGCAGCGGCGGCGAACACACACTCGGCAGAGTAAAAAGGATATAATCGCCGGAAAGCGTAGCAGGTACTGCGAGATGAAGGCCAGCGGCTTCAAATGCAAAGGCTCGTCACGCAGAAAGCTGGAGTAAGGTCTGCGGTCTTGGCCATTAGTTGATTACTTGGTTTTGTGTAAGTTAATACGTTGTCAAATATGTTTAAACTTAAATAAACTACCTATACAAGTAGTTGTGTCTCTTTGTATTAATTTGTCATGTTAGACGTAATGCGCGTCATTGACAAAATTGCGCAACCATTTCGAATAGTTCGAATAAATGTTTTTTTTTTTAGAGGGAATATTCGAACGTCATTTTTGAGCAATTTTGATAGCCCTAGTTGATATGTAGGACAGAAGTGGATAAAGGATCTTTGTTTTCCAGACTTTTATCTGTCAGGACAAGTGATGAGTGTTTTGTAATAAAATTAAAATATCTGGGTCATTACATTACAGGACCAGTTATCTGATTATGAGGATCTATACAGGAGGCGTCACATTATATGTCCAAGCTAACATGCTGGTAAGAAAATTTCACAGGTGCACGGATGACGTCAAAATTGGCCTGTTCAAACTAGCATATTGCACTCCTTTATACTGCTCCTTTATGGACTAAGTTTAACCCCCTGGGGTCGGCTATCGCGCCGGCGCGATTGTCTCGCTTTTTTTCTTATCAGTGCAAAAGAGACTCAAAATACTCGGTTGATTTTGATCTTACATATAAGTGCGATACATCATTAGATCCTGTTAAGTTTCTATTGTTTTTGTGGATACTCACAATAAAAACAAAGTGTTGTGCTTTTCACCAAATAAAGAAAAACAAACATGATGCGAGTTCTGCGTTCTCTCTGTCAGTGAAGTCCATTCTGAAATGCGTCCTAAGATTAACTGTAACTCCGCGATTACTTGTCACACACGAGAGATTTTTCTTTATGAAGCTTGAATTCTCTTCTTTTAAATGAAGTAATTTGTATAAAAAACAAATATTCTCAGTTTATGCAATCTGTATGAAAAGAGAGTGCTGTCAGTATTTTTTTCCCCAGCTCATTACACTTCATTACGCGTTAATCTGACACGCCCACGGAGGACTCGCGCTATTCAAACGCAAATGTCGAGGCAAGCCATGACAATGCCCACATCAGCCGTTCCACCGCGGCGGTAAAATGTGGGGTGTATTTGCTGCCTTTTACCGCTAAGAGGCGCTACAATCATAGACTCTGAAAAGTGTTCGTTTATTCCAGTTTATTCTCTCTAATGCGTAATCTGCTGCCGCACCACGCTGATTCAGAGCGATTGAAAGCTGGTAGCAGAAGAATTCAACAAGTGAAACGTAGTTAAAATAATTCATAATCACAATACTGAAATTAGGCTACTGAAATGTAATTTAATAAATAATGAAAACATTTACTTAAAACCATGTTTTTAAAAACTCTAGGTTGTAGGGAACAGACCTCTCTGCCATGCGCGCGCATGGTTTGGAGCACAATATCTGTCTCGCATGCACGCTCGCTCTAGATAGATTACGGGATATTTTAACTAATTTGCGGTATAACTAGTCGATCACGAGTGGCTCAACAGGTAGATCTATAGATAAACTATATCTTTTAGGAATTTGACCGACCGGGTTGACACTTCAGCGGGAGAAATCGGGGGTGTGGCGTGAGGAGCGTGAGATTTGGGTCAATTTTGTGAGTACTCTCACGCTCAATGCGTGAGAGTTGGCAGCCCTGAAAAAAAAAAAAAAAAAGATATATATATATATATATATATATATATAGAGGCTATATATAATTATTTTTTTTACAGAACTGCTTTTGAAATTTGAAGTCGTTCTGTTGGATACTATTTTGTTCCTTAGTGTAAAATGGAAATGCATGATAATTGTATTTTATAAATATAAGCAAAAAAACTGTATGGTGTAACAGAGTTTTAGAGCTAGACAAATCTAAATAAATATAAAATTTACAGCAGACCATGTTTGTGAGGGATTTGAACCCGTGTCATCTTGATGATGAACCCTAAGTTCTACCGCTCGGCTATGAATTTTCTCACTGAGAAATACCCAAACGTCTTTTTCTCACATGAGCGATTTTTTCATTTAGCCTGTGAGTGTAGGCCTATACTTTAGCCTTTTACAGTTTTAAAAGATTATATCTTATCTGTATGACCAACAATTACGGAGTAGGCTATAAATGTTTGTTGTAGGCTTATTTGGGAATTACCATAACTTGTAGTATTTCATCCTTGGGCTACAGACATTAGCCCCACTTACGTTTTGCTAAATGTCCCTTTGCGCCACCTGGCGGTCGTTTCGCGAACGACTTTGAAATGCGACTGGTTTATTTTTACCGCGGTGGATGGCTAAAAATGGTATGTGGATGGCTAAAAGGTGTGACTAAAAATGTGCTTTTGGCTTTCATTTATATTTTGATTGTATATATATATACACACTACCGTTCAAAAGTTTGGGGTCGGTACGATTTTAAATACTTTTAAAATAATTCTCTTCTGCTAACCATGGCTGCGCTTATTTGATTAAAAATACAACAAAAATCAGTTATAGTATTAAATATTATTCCAGTGTAAATCAGCTGTTTTCTGTGTGAATATATAGTAAAGTGTAATTTATTCCTGTGATCAAAGCTGAATTTTCAGCATCACCAGTGTCAGTGTCTTCAGTGTCCTTCACAAATCAGTATAATATGAGGATTTGATGCTCAGGAAACATTTATTATTATTATCAATGTTGAAACAGTTGTTGGTCTGTCAGTTGTACAGTTTTTTTTTTTTTTTTGGATTCTTTGATTAATAGGGTTAGGGTTAGAATCTTTTGTAACATTATAAATGTCTTTACTGTCACTTTCGATCAAGTATTGAAAAGTATTGTTCTCTTACGAGAGTATCTCTCGTACTGCGTAATAGCTTTACGCTAGGGGAAAAACTCTTTTCCGCGAGATATTGAAGCCAAAAATTATCCTTAATTTTTTATTAATGTAAAACGCTTTGCAGCAGCAAGCAGACATAGGCGAAACAGCTCGCGCGCCTATTGGTTGCTCTGCAGCAAATGCAGCAGCCTATCGAGAGAGACTCTGCGTGACGTAATGACCAATGGGGGCAATTCGCGCCCATATCGTCACGTCCCGCCAGAAGGGGCGTGGTCTCACCCTATAAATATGCTCGTTAGGCTGATACAAGCTGATTTTTACCTCTTCAGCGAAGCACACGCATCGCTGGATCCGGAGTGAGAAGCCGCGCCGTCGAAGCAAGCCTTTCAGCGGGACGAGCTCTGGAGTCGCTGGCCTCGCCGCCTTCAACTGCCGTACCTGCTGCGCTTTCCGGCGTTCTATATCCTTTTCATACTCTGTGTGTATTTACTCTGTTGAGAGTGTTTGCTCGCTTACTTGACGCGACTCACACTTCTCTCACAAAAAGAGCTGCGTCTTTTTAAAGATGCCTTCCTGTGGCTCGTGCCGCGCCCCGCTCAGCGATGGAGACCGGCACGTCATCTGTGTTTCCTGCCTGGGTGAGGATCACGCGGCTCTCGCGCTCGCTGACGGCGGATGCCCTCATTGCGAGCTTTTGCCCATGGTGACTCTGAGGACTCGCCTGGCATCTTTCTCCGAGCCTTCACCGCAGCCCGCCGTGGTGCTGCGCCGCAAGAAGCGCCGCGCCCAGCGCGCTCCGAGCTTTCTCCAGCCCGCCAAAGCTCGCCGGTTCGCCCGCCAGCTTCGCCGGCTTCGCTCGAGTCGCTCACTGACGGACAACGGCCGCCGCCTGCCGCCGCGTCCATCCACGAGTTTGACGAACCCACCGAGGCGTGTTCTCTTCTGGCATCCGATAGTGAGGATTGGGCGAGCTCCGTGGATCTCCCCTCCGCTAGCGTTTCCCGCCAGACCACTGGTAAGAGAGCCGGCATTGAGACTGAGCTGATGCGTCTGCTCTCTCAGGCCGTGGAAAGCATCGGCCTCGATTGGGAGGCGCCCGCGCAGCCGCCGCGCAACAGAATGGACGGACGCTTTCTCGGAAATGACGAGGCTCCGACGAAATCGCGGCCCGCGCCCTTCCTCCCGGAACTTCACGAGGAAGTGACTAAATCGTGGAACCCCCCCTTCTCCGCCAGGCTGCGTACCTCTGCCTCTGCTGCTTTCTCCTCGGTGGATGGCGCGAAGGACAGAGGATACCTTTCTGTTCCTCCTGTGGAACCAGCTGTAGCGTCTCATCTCTGCCCGCCCTCCGCTGGACGGCGCGCTCACACGACGCTACCTTCTAAAGCCTGCCGGGTGACGTCAACCATGCACGGTCGCGCTTACACCGCCGCCGGGCAAGCAGTTTCAGCGCTGCACACTATGGCTATCCTGCAGATCTACCAAGCCGACCTTCTCCTTAAATTGGACGAGGAAGGACCCGGAGCGATCTGCGTGGCGGACCTGAGAAGCGCTACAGACCTCGCTCTTCGCGCTACTAAAGCCGCTGCACAAGCCATAGGACGAAACATGGCCTCTCTCACCGTGGCTGAGAGACACTTATGGCTGACGCTGTCCGAGATGACGGAAGCCGAGCGCTCTGTGTTCCTCGACGCGCCCATTTCACAAGCGGGCCTTTTCGGATCTGCCGTCAAAGATTTCGCGGACAGATTCATGGAGGTGCAAAAGACTTCGCAGGCCATAAAGCACTTCCTTCCGAAGCGCTCGAGCTCCGCTGCAGGCCGCTCAAAACAGCCGTCTGCTCGCAGTTCTCAGCCGCAGCCTGCACCGCCTGCCGCCGCCGCTTCACAGCGCCGCCACGCCCGAGACCAAAGACCGCGCTCTCGCTCTGCTGGACGCCGCCCCCCTCAGCGCGGGCCCCGGCCGAGGATTGAGATCAAGCCCGAGGCCTTAAAATCTTCCTAGCCATTCTAGGAAAGCGACGGTGTTCAGATCCCGCTGCGGCCGGATTTCCACCAAAACTTCTCGCTCGGTCAGTTCCAAACATCGCGACTGTCCCAGTGTATTTCGCAGTGAGCCAGCCGGTGTCTCAGCCTGTTTGCCTGCGCACAAAAGCCGTTTTTACGGCTACCCAGATAAATCCAATAAAGAGTGCATTTTCTGGTGTTCCGGCCACGGCCGATGGTGTTATAAGTGTTGTAAGAATGCCTACCCAGTGCCCATTCACACACACAGACACAGCCCGCCACGGTGCAGGGCTAGCACAAATAAAATCGACTCCGGTCGATTGTGCAAACAATGTAGTAAACGCGCCCATGTCACCATGCCCGCTCACACTACATGCTGCGTGTCCCTTGGTTTCTGTAAAAACGAAACCAACACACATTCAGTCGGCCATGAACGACAGTGTTTTCAGTGTAATAAATGTGCCCACAGCCCCGCGCCCACATTTTCTCACAGACACGCCGATTCCTACGGGATCTCTCCCGCTCGCTTTTTCTGCACAATCTGCCATTAAAAAGCTGAGCGCGGTCAGGCCGCCCGCTGTGATCAGCGCGCCCCCCGCCTCGAACGCTGTAAACACTGTGTTGTGTTCCCAGTATGCCCGGGCTCTCGAGCTGCCGTTTTGCCGCGACCAGAGCCCGGATTTCATTCTGCCCCTAGCTATTCACGCAGATGCGTGGTCAAAGCTTCCCGGGGTATCAGAATGGGTGCTGAACACTATAAAGAGAGGCTATTCGCTACAATTCGCTCGACGCCCGAAACTACGGTGAAAAACGAAGTGTCTCATCTACTTCGTGCCGAGATAGCGAAACTACTGAGCAAAGGGGCTATAGAACCTTTATCTCAGGCTCAGAGCGAAGGGGGCCTATACAGCAGATATTTTCTGGTACCGAAAAAAGATGGGGGTCTCAGACCCATTTTAGATCTGCGACAGCTGAACAGAGCGCTTGTGAAACGCCAGTTCAGAATGCTTACGACCAGGAAAATCCTCGCGCAAGTGCGCCACGGGGACTGGTTTATGTCGATAGATCTGAAAGACGCCTATTTCCAAATACAAATAGCGTCCCATCACAGGCGATTCTTGAGATTCGCCTTCGAGGGCCAGGCATATCAATACACAGTCCTGCCGTTCGGCCTGTCCCTAGCACCTCGTACATTTACGAAGTGCATGGACGCGGTGCTCGCACCCCTGAGACTTCAGGGCATGCGAGTCCTGAACTACTTGGACGATTGGCTGATTCTAGCTCGATCACGATCGGAGCTCATAGAACACAGGGCCGCATTACTCGAGCACCTCGAGGAGCTGGGCCTCACAGTCAATTGGGCGAAGAGCTCACTGTCTCCCAGTCAGAAAATTTCCTTTCTGGGAACCGTGTTGGACTCTTTGTCCATGACAGCACGCCTGTCACCAGAGCGCGTGCTAAATATTCAGCGCGGCGTGAAATCCTTCCGCCACGGCGCGATAGTTCCGCTCAAAAGGTTTCAGAAAATGCTGGGGCTGATGGCTTCAGTGATAAAAACCAGCTTGTATCAGCCTAACGAGCATATTTATAGGGTGAGACCACGCCCCTTCTGGCGGGACGTGACGATATGGGCGCGAATTGCCCCCATTGGTCATTACGTCACGCAGAGTCTCTCTCGATAGGCTGCTGCATTTGCTGCAGAGCAACCAATAGGCGCGCGAGCTGTTTCGCCTATGTCTGCTTGCTGCTGCAAAGCGTTTTACATTAATAAAAAATTAAGGATAATTTTTGGCTTCAATATCTCGCGGAAAAGAGTTTTTCCCCTAGCGTAAAGCTATTACGCAGTACTCGTTCCCTCTCTAGAGAGAACCGAGGTTACGTTAGTAACCGAGTACGATTTCTTTCCTCCAAAAAATAAAAATAAAATTCTCACTGACCCCAAACTTTTGAACGGTAGTGTATATATATATATATGTATATATATGTGTGTGTGTATACATATTTATTTATTTATATATATATATATTGTCCTTGCATTCTTTCTTGTGTGACACCACTGAATGAAAGGCTCATTAGTATGCAGTCTACTCAGGTGAGAACTGCCTAATTATTCATGAGGGGGTTGGGCCGTTCCGCCCATCCGCATATTGCCTTTGCAAACAAAAAAATGTTTTTCACAATTTAAAACAATCTATTGTTTTATGTGAATGATTAGGCAGAATGATTTTCAGATCAATTCGAAGCAAAAACTCTAGGCGACAACATCCACTAGTCAAAAGTCTTGTGGACAGATATTTAGTATGTTATTTGTGGCCTTATATTAGAAACTTTATTTTTTAGTTTTTTCAATAACCACGCATAAACAATATTCTCTCAAAAATACAAACATGTGTTAACATGTTGTTCACATATTATGTTAGCCCTGTGTGTGCTATATAGAGTGTAATTTCACCTGTGCCATTAATATGTTTATAAGCAACTGAAAAAAGCAGAAATGTCAGAGCATACCAAAACATCTCAAGGACCCTGAAAACACCTCAGACCCCAGAGGGTTAAAAGGGCTAGTATGCAGAAGCTTAAGGTTGCTTATAATGACTGTATGGGGACGACACTGCTCAACAAACCCAGGTGCTCTAGTGCAAGTGACCTGTTTTGTAATGCAGGGGTCTGCACTTTTCAGGCATTACTGAGGAGACTCACCTACAAATTCATTTGTCGCCTGAATGACTCCTAGAACAGCATTGTGATGCTGCTAGTAAATCCTAGGTTTAGTGCCATACGATACCAATCATCACTATGGAAAGCTATAAGTGTCTTTTATAGAAATGCTGTATTTTAGCTTTATATTTGTATCTTTTTATCTCTTTGTATATGTTTCTGATTTATGTATTGTTGCATGTTATGTCTGTGCCTTCTGAATGGACCAAGAGTCTGTAAATAAAGGTTGATGATGATAATGATAATCATGATAACATGAGAGGCCAAGGCATGCTTTTGTACTTTTGATCAAACTTTTTTCTAGTTTTAATTGTTCTAGCTGCTCATTTTTGCCAGACTAAAATGAATGCTTTTCCGTTACAACACTTGTTTATGTCTTGTCCTCTTTGGAAGTGAAAACAAGTTGATGTTTTTGGCATCAGAATTGAAATGCTCTTGCTGAATCTATAAATGAGGTATCCCATGGAGTTTCACTGTGCTTTAGTGTGCACAGCACAAAATCTTTCACAAGCAGACTGACCACACAATTGGTAAAGAAAAAACAGCAGGAAAGATGGAGTTAAAAATAAGCAAGTAGCCCATAACTAGACAAGCTGACCTAAAATTCATGAATTCGCTTTCTCTGAATTTAACCTTTCAGTTGTTGTTTTTATGTATCTCCTGAAGGAGAGCATAATGAAGGCATGATGTTTTATGTGTGTAGACCACCATGTTTTACATTAGCACCTCATTAAAGGAGCTTTATCATTAAAGGGGATTGCTTCATTTGGCAACAGCTGACTGATCATTACTTCAATGACATTGCTGATGCTTTCCATCTGGTCTGCCACAACCTGCAGGTAGAGTTGTTCTGATGTCCTCAAGTGAAAGTTTGAAGATCTAATTTCTTGAGATATAACAGAAACACTATTTTAAGTACATTCTGACATTAAATAATTTCAGACATTGATTTATTTCTATACTTCAGACAGGTACTTTAAAGGGATGTTCATATTATGCGATATTTTTTTTGATTGCTGTGACAGGGAACATGTACTTGAGAGATCAAGATAGATTAAGTCTCTGTTGTTGCCGTTTTTATAAGTTAATGCAAGCAGTAGGTTTATTGGCAACATGCGGTACAGAAAAACTAGATGCGATTTAACAATTTACAGTCATTGCCTCGAGAGCATATGTAAGAGTGGGTCTATCTTTGGCTTGTCCGTTTCGGAAATTTATGAGCCCATCTGCAGCCAGTAAACTTATTTTGTAAAATAGGTCACATAATAGATGATACCATTTGTGAGAGAGACACACACTTATCTTCCTCCTTTTGCCTAGAAGTCACCTATTCTACAGTGAGTTTGGATGTAAAACTTTCAGTTATATATTTTTGTTTGCAATGGTTTTGCTTCTCCTTTTATTATTTTGTCCTTTTTTCTGCATTTCAGTATAGATGTCAACAGTATGTGAACGGTCTTAAAACTCTAGATACATTGACGTAAAAAGTAAACAAAGTAGTTTTTAACTAGTTTTATGGAAAACAGTTGTATATATTTCTCAACATGACATCATGACTTTGCGTAAACATACACGCCACTTTCAATTCAAGTGGCGTGTTATCTATACGCATTTTGAGATATCCGCGTGTATGTCCACGCCGAAATCTTTTGCGTGTATGTCTACGCCATTAAACGTCCGAGTGATTCCGCGTGTATGTGTACGCCGTTAAATGTCCGAGCGAAACGAAGCAAAATCTATATCTACATCTGTGGAGCGATATTTCTTTTTCTAGGATGGTAGGAGAAGACTCATAAATGGTATTAACCCCAGTGACGGGTAGGTTTAGGGACGGGGTTGGGGTAGGTCATATATTTATATATACATAATACAGTAATATAACGTTAAGTCAAAGGCGTTGATAAACACGCTGAAAAGCGATTATGCGTGTTGATAGCACGCCAAAAATGGAAATACGAATTGGCGTGTCATACATACGCCATTTCATGAGATCAGTCTGTATTTCTATACCCAATTATGCTGTAGCATGTGTGCGTGCATTCAATGTGAATTTGGGTATTTTGACATTTATTTATATACAGATCACATGCAAGTCTTTATTTCTCATCAGTAAGGGTGCTCCGATTTATCGGGTGCTGATCGTTATCAGCTAATAATAGCTTTATAGTTTGAGGCGATATGACCAAAATCACGATATATGTATAAAACAATATATCGCAATATATGTATTTTTGCTTAAAATAAGGTTTTTATGATATCAAAAGTTTTGATACCATTGACATTTTCAGAATTCTTGTCACTATTTTCAATATCACAAAAAACTAATACTACTGTAAAAAAAAAAAAAAAAAGGAAAATAACGGTAAAAAGTCTGGCAGCAAAGTTGCCAACCACTTACCGTCAAATTACAGTAAAAAAAAACGTATATTGTTTTTTGAAAACAGATATTTACCGTAAACATTTTCTGTATTTTTACTGTAGACTGCTGTAGAAATAAATAAATAGAAAAATTCATTTTCTTTTATATATAGTTTTTTTGTGTAAAATTACAATAACATTATGTATATGAATTCAATAAGTACATAAATTCAAATACAAATGTTTGTAAATTTACAGTTTTAATTTTTTTTGTACAGATCCAATTTCACAACTTTGACCAATCGCTAATTAAGTACTTAATAATACTAAATTTACAGTAAACTTCTGTTAAATTAACTAAATGTATGAGTACAGAATACCTGCACATTTACAGTATTTGTTATTGAACATAAACACTGAACATCAAGATAAGTGATTAATCGAAAATACAAGCTTAGTATATAATTTAGAACATGTAAAAATATCCACATTAAAAGGCAATTGCTGTATACCTTTATACTCTAATATAACTTATTATTTCAAACATTTACAATTACATTTTATCCAAAGTGACTTACCAATTAAGATAACAATAGAAGCAACAAGTGCAATGACAAGTCCCAGTTAGTCTAGCACAGTACACATAGCAAGTTTTTTTTTTGTATTGGGTCAAGTGTTTATATATATATATGTATATGTATGTATGTATGTATGTATGTACAGCGCAGGCTCATTAGAAAAACGTACCTGTGGCAACATTTTAGCAAAACGCAAAATACGCTGTGTCTTGCACGTTTCGCAACAGTTTCAAAGTGAAATGTCCAGTGAGTGGGAGGCTAAAACCGAGTTTAGTTTTTTACAGAACAGATGAACGTGAATATGGCCATGTTTTATGACGTTGGAGTTTGTACGCATCACTGCAGTTCTAAATGTTTAAAGGTAAGTGGCGCTAAAAGCTTAATGCTCCATCACGTTTTAAAGTAATGTCTACTAAACCCTAAACCTACCCGATAGTGTTAACAAAAGCATATGCGACATAAAAACGCAATCGTAACCATGCCATTTTAGCTTGTTTTTGAGCTCTTTTATTGCGAGTCGCCTTTCACAGGATTCATATCCGAGATCTCCGCATCACAAGTACAATTCTGTACCAGCTGAGCTATCGAACAAACTTAGTACGTAACGTCAGTAAAACCGAACATATGGAGCTGGTTAAGTGATGCAAACTCCAAAATATATTCATTTTCAAATCATGCACTATGGTAAAAAGTGTTTTGAGGTCATATCATAATTGTCCTTGTGAAAACAAGTCTTTACAAATCCATAATCTGCCCTGAAAACAAGTAAAAGTGCTTGCTGTTTTACTGCCTCTAGTGATCATTTCTGTTAGAAACTGCAGTGATATGTACGTATTTTACAAAAGTTTTGCAAAAGTTTTGCAAAAATGTTGCCACAGGTGCGTTGTGTTGCTATTCTGCACTCTGTATCCCACAAGTTTTGTGTATAGCCAACGATTACAGAACTTTTGCTTTGTTTTTAAGACCTTTTTTATCCACTAGCAGATGCAGTGAGTTCCTACATCTGTGCAACTGACAGCTTGGCTGTTAACTTCCTCTCCCACCAGAAACCGAGGAAACAATGGGGAATAAATAAAGCCTCTGTGGAGCTCCCACAAAACAAGATGGAACCTAAAAAGTAAATTTGGTGATTGTTCCAGCTTCTATGTATGACATTATCTCCAGATTGGACTTGTCTCTTAGCTTTAGTCTCAGACAGACTTGGACAAATCAAAGTGGCATCCCAGATTCCAAGTGCCTGATTTCAAGCAAGTAGCCTACCCTGCATGACTTTTAATGCGGAATATGTCAAGATGATTTTTAAGATTTGATTGAGCAGAACACAATATAGTAGTCTTCCTTTTCTACATGTGCAGAGATCCTCAGAAATAAAAGTTAACAAGAGGAAGTAATTTTAATTGCCCTCTGCCTCTATAAGAGCTTAAAATACATAAGAGTTATTAGTATTATAATCATTTCTTAATGATGAAACCACTGCTAGTGGGCCAGTGGGAAACTAGACCTCTCCATTTGTTTAAATGACTGGTGGCTTGAAGTAAAATGAATGAGGAGAGGCTCTTAAAAGTCAGCAACAGAAGAGCCTGGACACAATCAATTTAAAGCTGAAGTGTCAGTTTTTTTTGGTTAACTTTTTTCTCATATGCCAGCTTAATATGTAGCGACTCCTAAAAGTAAGACATTTGTAGGCCATTTAAGTCCACTGAGCACTTTTATATTTGCTCTTTTTTAGGGATGGGGCCGATCCAGTATCGGTATCGGGACCGATACCAGCGTAATTCACGTATCGGATTTTCCCGATCCAACCTGCCAAGATATCCGATATCCATGAGCCATGTCTGCACTTTTTACGTTGTCTGCTGAAATGACTCCAAAAGTGATTCCCGCCGGCTTGTCTGATAGCTGCCTGCAAACTGTGGAATGGATTTCCTGAACGGCGGCGCGGGGCAGAAAGACAACGAGAGGTGTTTTATTGATAGAGAGAGTGTGTCTGTGTGTGTGTGTGTGTGCAGGGGCGGACTTAACCATTAGGCAAAGGTCGGCAATTGCCTTGGGCCCCGAGCTACCTAGGGGCCCCCAAAATGCCCCATTAAATTATGCTTAAGTTTTTTTTTTTTTTTTTACTTTTCGCAAATTATATATTTCTAAAAAACATTTGCGAAAAAAGGCATCAAATCATTAGTTTCACAAACAGGAGGGGGCCCCCCACCTCACTACATTGGACTATTCCATTATCTCACTTTCTGCGTGCGAAAGTGACAAGTAATGCGC
Source organism: Rhinichthys klamathensis goyatoka (assembly GCF_029890125.1). NCBI lineage: Eukaryota > Metazoa > Chordata > Actinopteri > Cypriniformes > Leuciscidae > Rhinichthys > Rhinichthys klamathensis. The sequence goes on from NW_026607065.1 coordinate 375,776, forward strand.
CAAAAAAAACTGACGGAGAAAAATAAGTGATTAACAGACGGTGTACAGAGTAGTAGACAGAGTAAAAATAAAGCGAAGCTACCCAAGCGATGCTGAAAAAGCAGGAAGCGGGAGGAAAGCAAAACGTTTTTAGCCAAATTGCAGAAGGTAACAAACTTTTTTGTGATGCCCGCTGACAATGACAACAATGCTAACGATATGTTACAAGTCCATGGTCGTAGCCAGCTATGAAGTGACCGAGGTCCGGAACTCTGTCATTTTTTTACATTCAAAAATAAAATGTCAAGCTCTCTGAATGATTAATTAGCCGTTTAAACCACCTCATATGAGTGTTTGAAATTCATGTTGCTGCGAGAAGCTAGCGCAGTGAACGGGGCTTGAGAGCGCGGGTGCAGCCTCCGTGTTGCCAGATCCACCTAATGGAAAGGTGGCAGTAGTCTCCTGGACCGGTTTTTCTGATTTAATGTGACACTTTAGGAAGTTATTAAAGTGGAAAGTTGCATGTTAGGGTTAGTGATATATTAACCTTATTTCCAAAACACAAGCTTTGAACTTATTTCGCATTATTATTATTATTTTGTTTTGTTTTTCTTGTTTTTCGTAGCAATATCTGGCAACATTTTACTGTCGGCATTAATAATAAAAAAAGCTTATAGACAAACTGTAATTGCATAAAGCTACCACATTCGGTAAGACAAACGCAATGATCATCATGATTATCTGTAAGAAATGTATAACACTATCAAAAACTATAGCATAATACAGATCTGTATGAATGAAATTTGCCAAATAACTTACTGGCCAGCTGGAAGACGGCTCATGCTGTTTAGTTAACCTTTCACAAAGTCATCATAAAAACATTAATTAAAGCAGTGTTTCTCAACTAGCAATCTATTCAGTCAGCATATTTGTGTTTGATCTGTGTATATTACAGAAATATAAGACTTGCTAGACCTACTTTTTTTTATATATTTTTTTGCACAAAACTCTCCAGAAAGTGCCATTTAATGGTTTATTTTTCAAAAATTGAAATTTATTTCTATTTTCGTTCTCTTTTAAAGATCGGATGGGGGGCCCCATACTACCTTCGCCTTGGGCCCCCAATTTGCTAAATCCGCCACTGTGTGTGTGTTGCATACTTCTTTTACTGTCTATGGTTGCACACTTCAGTCCGAAATTTTTGCACGTTACAAAAAATAAATACGACCTCACGTTATGTCAATCACGCTTGCACACTGCCACTGAAACTTTTGTTTCGGGTTCGATTTTCTGCATTTTTCGCGTCCGTAGTAAGCAGTTTGAATGGTGTTTTGACAATTCAGAGCCACCAAATTACGAATACGAAAAAACACAAACGAAAATTTCTGACTCAGTGTGCAAGGGCCTTAAGATGTTTACAGTTTTTGCACTTTTCTTATATTTCTAATATTTTACATTTTAAAACCTTGATTTGTTGATACTACAAGAGCCAGTGTACTTGATTTGTGCTGTTCAGATGCACACTGTTTTATTGATTAGTATGTGTGTAAGATGTTTACACTTGCACTTTTCTTATATTTCAAGACTCAAGTATTTGTCATGTCAATATTTATTACCTTCCCAAAATGTCAATCAATTTGAAACCCTTACAGTTGCATATTTGTTTTCAGAATGGGATTTTTCCTGTTAACAGGATTTCCTGTTTTTCTGACTTCCTTTTCTGACCTTATACTAACCTAAAATTGCCTTTTGGGACATACATGCATGCATACGTACACATCATACTTGCCTGTTGAGAGGAGTTTATTTCAGCATAATTTAAAATCAACAATAATGATAATAATAATATTAAAGCAAACACAGCTCTGGTTTTGGAATAGAATCGGTATCGGCCGATATCCAAATTCAGGTATAGGGATCGGATCGGAAGTGAAAAAATGTGTTTTTTGTTTGAGCATCATGACACCAACACTGCAACACTGGCTCAACAAATACGTTTGGAGTGGAAATATCTGTTTGATGAACAAATGGCAGTGGGGAAGAGGAAGAAACCTCACATGAATTGCAGGGTCAAATTGGTCTGATTTAAATAGATGTTAGGGGGAGCCTATATAAATAATTTAATATTTTATTTTTATTTTGTTGTGTTTTATTGATTTATATTGCTTGTCTTATTTTATTGATTTATAATGATTTTCCCTCAGTGTAAACAGCCTGTTATAGCTGCTCAAAAAACAAGCTCATCTTGATCTCAGCTTTGCCAGTATTAATGAACTTCAAACGATTTCACCCGGTGCACTTGTGTGCACCAATCCTGTTACTTATCTTTAATCCATTTTAATGCCCATTCAAGGAATCGTTATCTCCATTTTTCCCTTATGAACAATAGTTGTCTGGCATGCCCTGTACAGACTGAAGGGACAGGTTCATTGGACCATCAGTTTTTGTCTTCTCTGAAATCAGATTTCATGTCCATCACTGTTCTCTGGTGGAATGAAAGATCTCCTTTGATGATTTCAGCAAGCTCCTTGTGACATTAAATCTATGTGATTATACAGCAGGTCACACGAGACTCAATAATCTGTTAAAGTATAGTTCACCTAAATATGAAAATTGCCATTTTTTACTCATCCTCATGTTGTTCCAACCCCATATGGCTTTCTTTCTTTTGAGAAAAACAAACTTAATCAGATTACTGGTAGAATACATATGGTTCTTCTAAATATACTTTTTTTTATGTTTTATATGTAAACGGTTTGTTATTGTTACATTGCATTGTAATGATCCTTGTTTGACAGAAATCTGTTTTCCAGCAGGAGGCTCGGTACACAAAACTTGCTTTCAAGTGGGACTCATTTAAAGTAATGTTAATTTCCATTAGATAAGCTAAGCAATGGTTCAATAACAAAAAAAAAAGTCTATAAAAAATGCATTGGGAAATATAAAAATAAAAACAAATTCAAAATATTAATAAAAACTAATAGTATCTTAATTAATGCTGAATTGCACTGCAATGGTGTGTTTTTGAATCACTAAAAGTCTCATAAGTCATTTTCTTTGTGCACCAGTCACATTATATTTTTGCATGCCTAGGAGTACTACTGTTGTTATAGCTCTTTAGTCTGTTTCTAATATATGAGCTTTTAAGAAAACAATACGCTGTGCAATTCTGAAGTTATCTATTAAAAATCGTTGACATTCAAGAAGGATTTTGCCTTGTTTTTCAGTTTGCAGAGAATGGCAAGCATACAGTACACATTCTTAAATTGGAACATATTAACACTATTTGGCATTGTTGCAAATATAGCAAATATTATATCAAATTATATACTGACAAGAGTCAAAGTTTAAGTTGACTCAAATTTTCCGCCTGTGCTGCTCATAACTGTAGACGTGCCTTTAAACCCCTCTTCTCTGACCTTTCTTGTTGGTATTGAAAGACAGCTAACAAATAAAGATGCTCCCACACAAAGGTCATGTTTTTCTGCCTCTAAAGGACATCACAGAGACAGATCTGACAGTGGTCATAGACTGAGCGACTGGGGGCCTCCGCTGGAATGAGAAAAGTCTTCTCTGATTGTGCTGCACCACTGGGTAAAGATAAACACATTTTGCTGCACTGCTTGGGCCTCACAAAGGACAAATGCATGAATAGATGAGAGCTGGCGTGATCACAATCAAACAAATCGAGTATGGATTTTCAGCCTAATGGTCTTACAGCTCAAACTAACATTCGCTGATAAGTGGAAGTTGCCAACATGATCAAAAAACATACATGCATCACAGTAAGCGGTGTGTATTTGACTTACTGAGCTTGAACAAAAGAAACACCCACTGTAAAACCAGACAGACTCTCTGTGATTATGATTATGGACAGTGTGATGGAAATTAATTGGGCTTTATCTTTGCTTATTGGAGTCCACTTGGCAGCCACCATTGGGTAGTTGCTCTATGTGACAGACAGGAGCTTGACTCTAGGGGTTAGTGAAGCCAATGGGGCTCTGACATTCTTTCTGACTGGGTTTATCGCATGTCCAAGGTTGAACAGAGTCAGGAACCTGTCTTGTCGGCTTTTATTATGAGCTCTTCCCAAGTGCCTTCTGCTGTATGTCTGGTTTTACCAGCAGTGTTAAGTTTAGTGGCTTATTCGGAGAGACTGTTTCAATCAGAGGTTACTGTATCAGTACCATGCAAAATGTTATTTGAGAATTTGGATTTGGTTGTGCATTCATCCCAAGTGTATACCCCCTCAGAATCTATACAAATCCATTTTGTTGCGTTTTGTTGCAGTCTGTTTATACATTGTTCTCTACTTAGTTTATTAACATATGAATAGCCCCTCGTGTGTAAAAGTGAATGTATGCGAGTGACAATACGAACTAGCTCGTAAAGATGTTCATGTGTACATTTGCATACTAGTTTCCGCACGTATTTTATTGTTATTTAGAAGACATAATCTATGTGCCTTTTAGTCATTATAACGCTTCTCTCATCTGCACTGCTATTTACCTTTTTCCGGCTACAACTGAGTTCCCACGGGACTTCAGCGCGAGACTACAGCTAGCTGTCTAAAACTATTTAGGTGCATTTAAACAATGGCTAAGTTGCTAAACGCATCTTGTTGTCATGTAAGTGCCCTGTTCATGTTGGGCAGACATTTTAGTTGCATTTTGTGTCTGTTAAGAGGCACAAAGACACTCTTTATTAATATGCCCCCATAACTGCCGTTTTAGCTGAGTGGGAGCTCTGGGCATTAGCTTTAGAAGCTCCGTGTTGCAAGCACCAATCCGGCTCTTTTTTTTTTTTTCTATAGACTGTACTCACAAAATGTATAACGATCAAGATTAACTTAAAAATTGCCCGGAGTTCTCCTTTAACTGTGTCTGAATATGGGAAGACATGATGCATGAGTACGTAATGCTTAGGATTTTGTACGTTTTTTTTTTGTTTTTTTTTTCATTTAAAATTTTATATGTAAAATTTAGAAAAGTATGAAAGGCTGCTCTTTCTCATGTGAAAAAAAAGTTAATTGCGACTTTAGCTATATCTCATAATGTGACACTTTTTTTTAAACTTCCTCACAATGACCTTAAAAAAACCCTCTTGGGACTTTATTTAAACATTACTTAAATGTTCTGCACATATTTGGTTGAAAATCGAATGAAATTCTGCATTTCTACATAAATCTAACCACATTTAATGAGGTTTCTCACTCTCTCATTAACCATTTCAGTTGTATTTGACTCCTGGTGATTCTATGGCTATCTCTTGCCATGAATTACATTGAATTGTCTTAGCAAAGATTTTTCCGGGGTCAGTTGCCAGTAGAGCTGGGCGATATGACGATATTATCGTATATCGACGATGTCTCGCAAGTATCGTGATGTTCATGGTTTTAAAATTTCTTTACTTTACTTTTTTTTTTTTTTTACCTAATTTTGTGGTGGCATATGCCAGACTTATCACCTGCTTAAACCCCACTCCTTCTTTACTATCAATCTCAAGCTCATATTAATCAATAACCAATGGAGAGAGTTCCCCGCCCTACAATAACTGTTATGATGAGGTGGAAGCAAGGAGGAAGCAGGATCCAATTGCAGCACACTTTATTTAATCAACTCAAACTACATAAAGACTCTGGCTAGGGCACAAGACTCAGGAACAGAACCACCAACATCAATGTTACAACAACAAGAACTCACAAAGACTGGACTGAAACACAGGCCTTAAATACAAGGCCAAACAAGCTAAACAAGATAACAAGGGGGCGTGGTATACATGAACACAAACGAGGAGCGGGAAAACTGAACAGGACTGAACCAAAAGCACAAAGACAGGGGGAACACAGACAGACATACAACATAGCCCCCCCTCTATGGGCGGCTCCCGACGCCCATCAAAACTAGAGACATAGTTCGGGAGGGTGGTGGAGCGGAGGCGGTCCCGGGGGAGGGATGGCGGGCCAGGTCCGTGCAGGGAACGGGACCGGGGTCTTGCGATGGCGGACCTGGGCCATGGAACATGGGCGGAGCTGGACGAACAGACTGCCAGGGCGGAGCAGGCTGTGGGCGTGTCCACGACGGAGCAGGCTGAGGGCGAGGCCACGGCGGAGCAGGCTGTGGGCGTGACCAGGGCGGAGCAGGCTGTGGACCCTCGGGCATCCAGGGCGAAGCTGTCGGACCCTCGGGCGTCCAGGGCGGAGCTTTCGGACCCTCGGGCGTCCAGGGCGGAGCTGTCGGACCCTCGGGCGTCCAGGGCGGAGCTGTCGGACCCTCGGGCGTCCAGGGCGGAGCTGTCGGACCCTCGGGCGTCCAGGGCGGAGCAGGCTGCGCAGGCGACCAGGGTGGACTAGGTAGTTCGGGCGGCCACGGCGGCGAAGACCCTTCCGGCGGCCACGGCGGCGAAGACCCCTCAGGCGGCCACGGCGGCGAAGACCCCTCGGGCGGCCACGGCGGCGAAGACCCCTCGGGCGGCCACGGCGGCGAAGACCCCTCGGGCGGCCACAGCGGCGAAGACCCCTCGGGCGGCCACGGCGGCGAAGACCCTTCGGGCGGCCACGGCGGTGAAGACCCTTCGGGCGGCCACGGCGGTGAAGACCCCTCGGGCGGCCACGGTGGTGAAGACCCTTCGGGCGGCCACGGCGGTGAAGACCCTTCGGGCGGCCACGGCGGTGAAGACCCTTCGGGCGGCCACGGCGGTGAAGACCCCTCGGGCGGCCACGGCGGTGAAGACCCCTCGGGCGGCCACGGCGGTGCGGCTTTCACAGTCCCGTCCAGGATCCTACTGCCCCCCCCCCAAAATTTTCTTGGGGGCAGCCATGGGGTCATCAGCAGGATCAGCGGGCTCTGGCGCAGGATCAGCGGGCTCTGGCGCAGGATCAGCGGGCTCTGGCGCAGGATCAGCGGGCTCTGGCGCAGGATCAGCGGGCTCTGGCGCAGGATCAGCGGGCTCTGGCGCAGGATCAGCGGGCTCTGGCGCAGGATCAGCGGGCTCTGGCGCAGGATCAGCGGGCTCTGGCGCAGGATCAGCGGGCTCTGGCGCAGGATCAGCGGGCTCTGGCGCAGGATCAGCGGGCACCGGCTCAAGTGTGTGCGTAGCCCACACACACCACATGGCTGTGGCCATAATGGCCAGTGTTGCGGTCACTAAGGGCTCAGGCGGCGCATGCGTGGCGTGATCAGTCTCTGGCTGGGCAGACGTGACGTGAACGGTCTCTGGCTGGACGTGGCTGACGTGAAGCTCTGGCTGGACGTGGCTGACGTGAAGCTCTGGCTGGACGTGGTTGACGTGAAGCTCTGGCTGGACGTGGCTGACGTGAAGCCCTGGCTGGACGTGGCTGACGTGAAGCTCTGGCTGGACGTGGCTGACGTGAAGCTCTGGCTGGACGTGGCTGACGTGAAGCTCTGGCTGGACGTGGCTGACGTGAAGCTCTGGCTGGACGTGGCTGACGTGAAGCTCTGGCTGGACGTGGCTGACGTGAAGCTCTGGCTGGACTGTGAGCTGGCAGGGTGCTTCATCAGCCAAGCCCACAGTAAATGCCGAACCACCTAAGTAAAGGGCCAGGTCAATATATCCCTCTAGGGTCCAGCCAGTATAGTTATCCGGCATCAGCCTGGCAATATCCACATCCAACCCGCTCCAGAACAGGTCCATGAGCTCAGAGTCTTCAAAAGATCCCAGATGGCAGCAGTTCAAAAAGTCCCTCACGTACCTCTCGATCGGCTGGCCATCTTGAAACATTGAGGCAAGAAATCTTCTTAGTGCCTGGTTGCTGACTGCTGCTGGATCCATGTTTGGTGAGTTCTTCTGTTATGATGAGGTGGAAGCAAGGAGGAAGCAGGATCCAATTGCAGCACACTTTATTTAATAAACTCAAACTACATAAAGACTCTGGCTAGGGCACAAGACTCAGGAACAGAACCACCAACATCAATGTTACAACAACAAGAACTCACAAAGACTGGACTGAAACACAGGCCTTAAATACAAGGCCAAACAAGCTAAACAAGATAACAAGGGGGCGTGGTATACATGAACACAAACGAGGAGCGGGAAAACTGAACAGGACTGAACCAAAAGCACAAAGACAGGGGGAACACAGACAGACATACAACAATAACATTTTTTACTCGATTACATTTTTATTGTTTGTATGAATTTTTTTTTTTTTTTTTGCAGTGTACAGTGCGCTGCATGTCATATCAGCTAACATTTCTTACTTCTTTCTAAACGGTTGCCAAAAGGAAGCTGAAGTTCCGAATACATCAGAAGGTTCAAGATAACACCATTGATTAATTGATTACAATTAATTAACAATTACATACAGTGATTATAAAGCTGCTTTCAAGGTCATATTAATATGTAGGCCTTGTGTGGAAACTCAGCACCATTTTTATTAAAAAGAATTAATTATCCCATTTTTTAATGGAGTGGAAAAAAAGATACAGGAAAGAGAGAAAATGCACTTTGGAGTGATCGAGAGGTTGGGAGTGTACTCTCTGTAGTGATGAATGATGAATTGCTCTGCTCTTCTCTTTCTCATTACTTTCTGTTGCTCATAACCTTGTCAGACTGCATTGTGCTTTTTCATCTTTTATCATCGCAAGTATTGAGTGTGGGAGAGAGAAATATTGTGTATGTATTCAATATACATACACAATGAGCAGAATTTAAAAAAAAATCAGTAAACAGTCTTTGATTTCTCCTGGAACTATTTAATTTCTCTCTCTAAAATTTATGTTTACCTCTCTGTCCTGACAGACAGAAGGGAAGATGACTTATTATATTATACAGTGAGCAACGAGTCCTCGGGGTTAATCAACCAATTAATCATCTCGCAGCTAGTGACAACAGTGACACAACTTCGGAAAAAGCGCAAGGGAAGAGCGAGCACTTCTGATTGGCTGTCACAAATGATGCATTGTTGGTATGCCGGCTTAGGGGACCAAAGAGACACTTGTTTTCTTCGGCCTTTGATGTGAGTGTTGTTACTTCAATTGGGTCCAAAGCTTAAATCTATGTTCCAGAGATCCAGCCCCTCTCAACTCAGGTGGCTCAATGCAATTGGCTCGCTCGGTGACCGTTTATTCACCATGGCATCTTATGAAGTCTGTCACTGCCGCTCTGTAATTATAATTTGTTTAGGGACATGTCCTGGGAGTTACAAGCGCACCGCTTAGCTCGTAAAGTCAGGCCCTGAGCACCTAGCCTCGTCTGTTGCTCCATAATAAAAAAGACAACATGGCTGCCTGAAGGTATCCAGCAGCCTCAGCCAAAATTAATCTTCGAAGGGTGATAAAAGGCTTTGCTTTGATAGTTTGTCAGGGGCGAGTGTCTCTGAACGACGATGCCAGAGACTTTTGGGACGTAGCAGATTCCTGTGTTAAAGGGGTCATGACATGGATTTTTTTATCGTTTTAATGTTTTTGCACAAAACCCCTCTAATATATATGTGGAAAAAAGATTTTTAACTCATTCTGCCCCTCTGTCAGAGATGATCCGTTTTTAAACGGCACCTACTTGAGACTTGTCAGTAAAAAATTAAGCGCAACTATCAAACAACATCATCCCAGGGGTCTCCAACTCACCGAGTGGTCTGGGGTGTTCACTGATATGCTCACACAAAAATCGCTGCAAAAGATGCTTTCCAACAGGTTTTATCGTAGTTTTTGTCCCAAGTCAGTTGGAAAAAAAACTACGATAAAACCTGTTGGAAAGCATCTTTTGGAGCGATTTCTTCTGTGAATTAACATGGGTCTGACGTTAGCCAGGCTAGATTGGATCATTGTGGTTTGCTATTGCTTCGTTCTCATGTGAGTGACATGTTGTCCCGCCCTCACACCAGTAAACACTTTATCAGCAAAAAGAAGACGTGTCACTGCAAGGATAGGGAAGTTATTTTGATTAAAGATTATGAGGGCACATTAATTTCAATAATAATTGTGTGCACGGATAAATCATTTCTAATAAGTACTACCGTATAATAATTGTCAATTTTGATATCATGGTGACTTAAGGGCTGAGCCGCCGAAGCGACCCCTAATGGCCACGTGAATGAACTGAATCTGCCGTGTGGGAGGGAGCAAGATGGCAAGGGGTAAAATGAAATGGAGAAGTCTGTGGGCAGACGCGCCGAGACGAGAGGCAGCAGGCTTGCAGACACAAACCTGGCAGGAGATGTGAAGGCAGGCCTCCTCTCCACCCGCATACCAGGCAGCGTGTGAACAGCAGCCAGGCGTTCTCTATGCTGACACAGTGTCTGTGCTGCAGCTATGGTTTTATTTACAGATTTAGACCGTTAGTCACACAAGCACATTACCAGTTATGTGTAAAAACAAGATCCCTTCCTTCCTAGAATGTCTACATGGACCCCCTTTAAAGAAAACCAAATGAAACCTCTCGATCAATGATTTTGTAAGTGTTATTAGAGAGCAAATGGAGAAATATAATTGAACAGCATTCATTTCCAGAATCATTAAGTCTTAATCAGTTGTATTGTGTTGTGTTCTGTTTTGTTTGCTCTTTTACAATGCAATAGAAAAGGAAAAAGTGCATTCACTAGGTTATGCCACTGATTTAATGTACCTTTGATGAAATGTGTTGATCAAATAATGTGCATTGTGGCTAGAGTCAAGGTTTGGTGATTAGAGCAGTAGTTTGCGGTCCTGGTCCTCAAGTAACCCAGTACTGCACACTTTGGGTGTCACACCAATCTGAAAGGTGCTGCCTTCACAGGCAGTATACGGAGAAAAATAATCAAGACATATCCAAATTCAATGTGCATAACATCCTGTCTACTAAGATGTCTTCATCTGGCTGGTCTTTGAAGGCAGCATTGTATCCTCCACTGCCCATGATATCCCACAATCTTGTGCGTTTGGTTCAGTGGTTTCTGGGAAGAATAAACATGCTGTTTTGAAGGAGTAGTTGATAGAGGTAAATTCACAAGTCTTTTTCAACTTATGACTCAATTTCTACTGAGAAATAAGCAATGTAGTGACATTATTGTTGACTTGTGAGAAATTACTTCTGATGTTACTCATTTTTAAGTCACTTTAGAAAATCATCTGCAAAACAAATACATGTAATTGTAATTGTACATATTTGCTTGTTTATGTAAGTAAGTTTCAGTTTCTTAAGGAACTGGTTTTAGACTTCCAAGGCACCACAAATTCACATCTAATGAGAACAAGAACAAATTCAAGTGAGATTTAGTCATAACCAAGCCAATAGTTGAATGCAATGCTTATTTCTGGCTATAAAATAAATTATAAGTAAATTGAAGCATAAATTACTAATTGAAATTAACATATATTTATGCATTTGACAGATGCTTTTGTACAAAGTAGCCTAATATTTTCGTATATTGCATCCCCTGGGATTTGAACCCATGACCTTGGTATTGCTAGTGCCTTTATAGGAATTAAGCAAACATGCTTTGATTTACTTGTCGCTGTCAGTACAGTTATTATTCTTTCCACCAGCTGAACTGCAAGCAATATAGGAATATATGGAATATAGGACACATCAATGCTGCTTTTCAAAATACACCAGATTAAACCTGAAGTTTAGCAAATATTGGATTCAGACATGCTTTCATGCTTTGTCTAAACAACTGTTAAGGCAGAATTTTCACCATTCGGATGCAACCAGCAAGGTGTAGTTATGGCGTCAACCAACGGGAGCTAATGGGAAGGGTGCTAACTAGCAAATTCTGACTCCCAAGCTCTTTAAAAGTGGCAAAAGCCCAATATAAAATAACAATAATAATGATAACAATAATGATAATAATAAACATTAACCCTATGGGGTTGGCTATCGCGCCGGCGCGACAGGCTCACTTTTTTCCTTATCAGTGCAAAAGAGACTCAAACTACTCTGTTGATTTTGATCTTTCATAAAAGTGTTGTACATCATTAGATCCTGTTAAGTGTCTATTTTTTTTGTGGATACTCACAATAAAAACAAAGTGTTCTGCTTTTTGTCAAATAAAGAAAAATAAACATGATGCGAATTTTGCCTTCTCTCTGTCAGTGAAGTTCATTCTGAAACGCGTCCGAAAATGAACTGTAACTCAGTGAATACTTGTCACACAGGCACAAAATATTTTTCGTTATGAAGCTGAAACTCTCCTCTTTTAAATGAAGTAATTTATATAAAAAACAAATATTCTCAGTTTATGTAATCTGTATGAAAAGAGAGAGATGTCAGTCTTTTTCCTTACAGCTAATTATAGCGAATGACGTGTTAATGTGACCACGGCCATTGAGAGGGCGCGCTATTCAAACGCAAATGTTGAGGCAAGCCATGCCAACTCCCACATCAGCTGGATAAAACATCCAGTTTAATAAGAATCTTGTACTTTACCTCGTCTTGCTGCGCTGTGAGGAATAATACTATCGTAATAATCCTGGAAAAGTTACCTCAGAAGTGCTGGTAGTTTCATTTCGGGGAGCAACGGATTCAGCTGATGCAGTAAGTTATTTATTCTTAAGTGCTTTGTTCTAATCGCGTTATTGAATAGTGTCTCTAAACTGCACAAAGACTGTTTAAATATGAATTGCGTGTCTGTGTGTGAATGAATGAATGGCACAGACGCGCGCGCACGCGTTGTTGTTTACTACAGATGTACATCGCATCTGTGTGTGCATTCACTCTCGCTCCTACATTAGTAAACGTTATTTTTACATGAACACATCCAAACTATAATGCTAATGCCTACTGAGATTTGTTCAAATCGCGATATAGAATAGTGTCTGTAATGACAACATTTCGTTGACTAGTTTTGGATAGATTATAAAGTTTTTACTCTAAAATAGACATCAAATAAGCTTTTGTTAGACAGTTTCTGCTCATATGTTAAATATATAGTATGTTTTGTCAAAAATAAACTAATCAACTGTTATAGTGTTTGTTCCAATGCAAGCTATATAAAAATAATGAATCCTTAACTTTGAAATATGTAGGATAAAATGTCAAGTCAAGTCAAGTCACCTTTATTTATATAGCGCTTTTTACAATACAGATTGTATCAAAGCGCTTCACAGTGATAACATGAAAACAATATAACAAAGTTTGTTTCTAAAAGAAATTGCGTCAACGTCCACCTTAAGTAAGGCAGATCAATAATATTATTGAATATTAAATGTCCCCAACTAAGCAAGCCAAAAGCCAAGGCAACAGTGGCAAGGAACCAAAACTCCATCAGGTGACAGAATGGAGAAAAAAACCTTGGGAGAAACCAGACTCAGTCGGGGGGCCAGTTCTCCTCTGGCCAACGAAGGAACAGTGCATAATTCGGGCAGCATTACAAGTCAGATTGTTTTGGAAGTCCAAGTATGCACGCCGGTCTTAAGACGAGTTGTTGAGGATCAGTGCCGTCCACCATAGAGAGTCCATATCGCCCGTGTTGAGTCGTCACTTCATAGGCTTTGTGATTGGAGCATCTGAAGTCTCCGTGAGAGGCTGGATACAAACTGGAGCTGACGAACGCCATTTTCTCGGGACTCGCGTCCCGAGATAACAGCAGAAAAGCAAAGGGAAAATAATTAGCGTAGCTGCTGTTCATAATGATGATTTCCATAACACAGGCGTAAATGACAAAACATGAAGACAGTGACTCTTGCGTCCCAAAATCACCCCCCTCCGTCCCCCACTCAACTCAGCCCAGCTTACTGACCTCTACGTCCCTACTGCTGCTGAGACCTAACCACAATCTCACAATCTCTCCGCAACCCAACCATACGCGCCAACCCGTTGACTAAGGCTGTCGAGCCCCACTGGTGCGTGAATAGGCAGTTTCAGTGGACAACGGTTCCGTATGGCATACTACCTACCGCAACACAATATCTACCCAACCACCCGTCATTCACGCAATATACACAGGAACGTAATGACTGCAAATACTATGCAACCTAAACAGATAACCTACAGTCTCTTCAAGTTTTATAGTATTAAATGCATTTGATCTGATTCAGCAGTATTATAAAAGGTAAGCATTATGTAAATGCTTGGCTAAAGAGATGCGTCTTTAATCTGGTTTTAAACTGGGACAGCGAGTCAGAGCCTCGAACAATATCAGGAAGGCTATTCCAGAGTTTAGGAGCTAAATGTGAGAACGCCCTCCCTCCTTTAGTGGACTTAGATATCCTAGGAATGACTAGAAGCCTCGAATTTAGTGATCTTAAGGAACGCGATGGATTGTAGGGCGATAGAAGGTCCATTAAATACACAGGAGCTAAACCATTTAGGGCTTTATAGGTCAGTAATAGTACTTTGTAATTGATACGGAACTTGATAGGTAACCAGTGTAGAGATGATAAAATTGGTGTTATATGATCATATTTTCTTGACCTAGTAAGAACTCTAGCGGCTGCATTTTGCACTAACTGTAGCTTGTTTATTGAGGATGCAGGACAACCGGCTAATAAAGCATTACAGTAATCTAGTCTCGAGGTCATGAATGCATGAACTAACTTTTCTGCATCGGAAACAGATAGCATGTTACGTAATTTAGCAATGTTTCTAAGATGGAAAAAGGCTGTTCTTGTAACATATGAAATATGATTTTCGAAAGACAAGTTGTGGTCTAGTATAACTCCCAGGTCTTTTACCGTAGAGGATAAAGTAACAGGACATCCTTCTATATTAAAGTTGTATTGTAAGTGGTTTTGTGGATAGTTTTTTGGACCAACAAGTAATACCTCCGTTTTATCTGGATTTAGTAGCAGGAAATTATGCGTCATCCAGCATTTTATATCTTTAAGACACTCTGTCAATTTTGATGAGTTAGTGTTTTCATCTGGCCGTGATGAAATATATAATTGAGTGTCATCAGCATAACAGTGGAAATTAATTCCATGTTTTCTTATAATATTACCAAGTGGCAGCATATATATTGAGAATAGCAGAGGGCCTAACACCGATCCTTGCGGCACTCTATAGTCTACTGACGTTATCTTCAATTTTTCCCCATTTAAACAAACAAAATGGTAACGGTCTGATAAATACGATCTGAACCAGCTTAATGCCTGTCCCTGAACACCAGTGTAGATTTGTAGTCGATCCAAGAGTATTTTATGATCGATAGTGTCAAACGCAGCACTAAGATCGAGTAGAACTAATATTGAGATACAGCCTTGGTCAGAAGCTAAAAGTAAAACATTTGTAATTTTAACTAGCGCAGTTTCTGTGCTATGATGCGGTCTGAATCCTGACTGAAATTTTTCATATATCTCATTTTCTTGCATGAAAGAGCACAATTGAGCGGACACAGTCTTTTCTAGTATTTTAGACATAAATGGAAGATTTGAAATCGGTCTGTAATTTGCTAAGTTATTTGGATCTAATTGCGGTTTCTTAATGAGAGGTTTTATTACTGCCAGCTTGAATATTTTTGGAACATGACCTAAAGATAAAGACGAGTTAATAATATTAAGAAGAGGCTCTTCCACTACAGGTAACACTTCTTTCAGAAATTTAGTTGGTATTGGATCTAATAAACATGTTGTTGGTTTAGATGCAATGATAAGTTTATTTAGCTCTTCCTGTCCTATAGTTGTAAAGCGGTGTAGTTGTTCTTGAGGGGCGATAATTGAGGCTGAATCATAAGACACCATAGAGGATTGTACATTTACAATTGTGTTTCGGATGCTTTCTATTTTCTCATTGAAGTAGTTCATAAAATCATTACAGCTATACTGTAACGGAATAATTTGCTCGGGTGATGTCTGTTTATTTGTTAGTCTAGCCACGGTGTTAAATAAAAACCTTGGATTATTTTGGTTATTTTCTAATAGTTTGCGGAGATGCTCAGCCCTGGCTGCTTTTAGAGCTTTTTTATAACGTGACATACTGTCTTTCCACGCGATTCTAAAGACCTCTAAATTAGTTTGTTTCCATTTACGCTCTAGGTTACGAGTTTCTCTCTTGATAGCATGCGTAGCACTGTTGTACCATGGTGCTTTAGTTTTCTCTCTAACCTTTTTTGATCTAATTGGTGCAACAATATCTAATGTACTAGAGAAAATGGTGCTCAAACTGCTAGTCATTTCCTCTAGTTCATCTGTTTGTTTGGGTTCTCTGAGCAGCTGAGATAGATCAGGTAAGCTATTTGAGAATCTATCTATAGTGGTCGGAAGGATTGTTCTGCCTGGTCTATAACGTGGCGCAACATGACAAATTTCAGCAGTGCGTATTATACAGGTTACCATGTGATGATCGGTGAGATCGTCACTTTGCGGTATAATATCTATATCGGTTAGATTGGTTCCATATGATATAATTAAATCTAGTGTATGATTTAGACGATGAGTGGGACCACTGACATTCTGCTTGACCCCAAAGGAGTTTAATAAATCTGTAAACGCAGTCCCTAACGCATCGTTTGTGTTATCTACGTGTATGTTAAAATCTCCAACAATTATTGCTTTATCGGCATTGACCAATAGATCTGAGAGAAAGTCTGCAAACTCTTTTAGGAAATCAGCATATGGTCCTGGAGGTCTATATACAGTAGCCAAGGCTAGAGATAATAGGGATTTATTTCTTACATCTAAGAGCGTAACGTTTAGCACAAGTACTTCAAACGAGTTAAACCTGTGACCTGTTTTCTGAGTAACATTAATAATATCTCTATAGATTGTTGCAACACCGCCGCCACGACCGATCAGACGGGGCTCATGTTTATAACAGTATCCTGGCGGGGTAGACTCATTTAGACCGAAATACTCGTTTGGTTTAAGCCAGGTTTCAGTAAGGCAAAGTACATCGAAGCTATTATCTGTGACCATTTCATTTACAATAACCGCCTTAGGTGTGAGCGATCTAATGTTTAGAAGACCTAGTTTTAGAAATTGTTTTTGTTCACTGATATTTAGATTTTCAGGTTTAATTACAATAAGATTTTTCCTAGATCCTACAGTGGATTTATTATTTGGCCTCACTAAACGAGGAATAGACACAGTTTCTATATAATGTTCTACACTACTTATATCAATTAAATTGGCACAGCAAAGACTGTGATTTGGAATTTGATTTTCTAGTCATACGGTGTGTAACGTCTTGGAGATGTTGTCCGACAGAACAGCCGCTCCGATTCTCCTGGGGTGCAGGCCATCAGCACGGTAGAGCCTAGGTCGCTCCCAGAACAGATTCCAATTATTTACAAAGAGCAGTTTTTGTTCATTACACAATGACATTAACCATTCATTTAGTGCAAATAATCTACTGAACCTTTCCTGTCCTTGTCGGAACGTGGGAAGCGGTCCAGACACGATGATCGTTGCCTCAGGCGCTGTGCTGCGTACCGTCTCGATCAGGCTCCTGTAGTCCTTCTTCAGAACCTCCGTCTGCCGCAGCCTGATATCGTTTGTTCCAGCGTGAAGCACCACAGCTCCGACGCGCGCTTCACTGTTCAGGATCTCGGGAACCTGTGCGGCGACATCAAGAACACGAGCACCAGGAAGGCAGTGAGTGCGCACCTTACCCTTACCTGAGGTAGCACGGACATGACGGACCATGGAAGTGCCGATGATCACGGCGTCGTCGCGTTCCGACTCGCGAAGAGGGGAGAAGCGGTTCCGGGTGGAGATCTCGAAGACCGGGAGGGGCGGAGAGGTTCTTGCTCTGGTCCTGGCTCGTGTCTTCCGCTGTGGGATCACCCAGGGTCCATGGTGTTGGGTTGGTGCCGGAGTGAATGATGCCGCGTCCTCCTGGGCAGAGAAACGCACGGAGTAGACGAAGTCGGAGTCAAAAAGTTACTAACCACTGACTTGTGTGCATCGGCGCGTGACGTTTCAAGCGCTGATCGCCGATCCCGCAGCTCGGCTTGCCTCTCTAGCAGACCACGGATCTGTTTCTCCACTGATTCAAGCTCCAATCGTACCGAAATCAGTTCGAATGTGTCCTCACCTGCACTCAGAGGTAACGTTAGACACACATCTGATATGTTCGCCATAACAGATGAACAGTAGATTAGTAGTGATACTACCAATATCACTAGTAATTTAGGACTGAAATGCCGGATATAACCTGTATCCTTTCAGTGAAACGGGTGTAAAATCAGACGGTCAATAGGCGCGAGGCCACGCGTGAAATGCTAGCGGACTAAAGGCTAGTAGCCGAGATTCGCAAAGTTGGGTCTAAGTAGCGATATCAAAGCAATCCGATTGTTTTTTATAAGGAATAGTATCGAGGATAAATTCCCATGATATAAAATTAGAAAGTGCTTGTTTATAAATGAGTGGTAAAGAAGAAAATCAAGGATTAATGAATTGATTCGACGGAGCTTTCAAACACAAACACCGACTGCTCGCGCATGCGCATCTGAAAATGTATTGGCCTACTTTAAAAAATAATACTTTATAAAACATTTATGGAAAAGACCATTTTCTTTTCAAGATGTTTCCAACTCTAACTTTGAACCAATTCTATAGAATGGCCCATATAGCCTATTTGAACAGGATTTGTTTCCAGGTATGACCTAAAAATGTGCTTTTGACTTTCATTTATATTTTGATTATTTATATATATATATATATATATATATATATATATATATAGCCTATGTGTATGTATATATATATATATATATATATATATATATATAAACATACATACATACACGTATGTATGTACAATACATATATATATATATATATATATATATATATATATATATATATATATATATATATATTGTCCTTGCATTCTTTCTTGTGTGACACACTTGAATGAAAGGCTCATTATTATGCGGAACTTTGTCTTCTCTTGCGATCCGCATATTGCCTTTCCAAACAAACAAATGTTTTTCACAATTTAAAACAATCTATTGTTTTATGTGAATGATTAGGCAGGATGATTTTCAGATCATTTTGAAGCAAAAACTGTAGGCGACAACATCCATTAGTCAAAAGTATTGTGGACACATATTTAGTATGTGTTTTGTGGCCTTATTTCAGAAACTTTAATTTTTAGTTTTTTCAATAACCATTCATTAACAATATTCTCTCAAAAATACAAACATGTACATACATGTTGCTCACATATTATGGTAGCCCTGTTTCGTGCTAAATAGAGTGTAATTACACCTTTGCCATTTTTATGTTTATAAGCAACTGAAAAAAGCACAAATGTCAGGGCATGTCAAAACATCTCAAGGACCCCAAAAACACCTTAGACCCCAGAGGGTTAAGGGCAATTCCATGCAAAGGTCATCCTTTGATATGTTGGGTTTTTCCCTCTTGGTTAAAACATGAATATTCATCATAATCCTGCGATCAAGCTTAAATAATAATAATAATAATGCAATCATTTTGACACGAAATAAAATGTGATAATTTTCATCTCAAGACTGTGCTTTGAACTGCACAAACTGGCTGAAAACCATGTGATCGTTTAGACAAAGCATAAAACTGACATGATTGCGAGTGCGGCACTGACAATAGTGTCAATCATAGTGTCAATAGTTCACCTGACTGTGGAGGAAACCTGCGATTTGAACACCTATATAATAAACATTAATATTTGTTAATGTGTTTTAGCAAGCAGTTCTGTTAGTAAGAAAATCCTGGTCTCTATATTGAGTCTTGAACAACGTACACGCTTGTTAACATGAAAGATAATCCATAACCATTTGCAAATTAATTGTGCAATCTTACCATACTGGTATCACAATTTTCAATATTTGGTGATTTATATGCCTGTTTGAGGTCTCTGTTAAAGTTTTAAAGCAGTCTTTTAGTGCTGCTTTCAGAGTGGTCACGTTCGTAACGGAGAAGTGTCACGCCCGTAACATTGTTTTTTCCTCATAAATGTTGACACGTAAAATAAAATAAAATGAATGTTTGCACAGTGTAATTCACAGAACTCCTAAAAAATATGTTGTCCGCTAAAACTTAGACATTTTTTGTCATGTCTGTAACATGTATATTTCCCTCATCTAAAATATAAAACTCGTGTGTAGAATAGACTGATATTTTTCTAATGTCTGGACTGTTTTAGTAAGGGATTATGAATATATAAACAGACAGTTCAGTGTACTGGTATTAAATGCATTCACTGAGAATTTATATTTCAAGTTTTGACTGCAAATGTCACTTCCATAACACTGGAATTGCCCTTAACAAAGATTAATAAATGCTGTAAAACACTCATTAGTATTCATTAATGTTCATTTAGTACATGTGTTGGCAAACATGAACTAACTATGTTAACAAATCACACCTTATTGTGAGGTGTTACCTGTTGTGATGTCTGTCTGTGTTCCCCCTGTCTTTGTGCACTTGGTTCAGTCCTGTTCCCTGTTTTCCCGCTCCCCGTTATCTCTATTAGTCTTCCCAAGTGTTTCCGGTTAACCACGCCCCCTTGTTATCCTGTTTAGATCGTTTGCCCTTGTATTTAAGCCCTGTGTTTCAGTCCAGTCCTTGTGAGTTCTTGATGTTGTAACATGGATGTTGGTTGTTCTGTCCCTGAGTCCTATTTCCTGCTGTGAGTTTGTATAGTTTGTAGTTTAGTTAATAAAGTGTGCTGCATTTGGATCCTGCTTCCTCCCTTGCTTCAACCACCTTCATGACAGAAGAACTCACCGAAATGAGTCCAGCAGCCACAAGCAACCAGGCCCTGAAGAAGTTCCTTTCCTCAATGTTCCAAGATAGCCAGGGCATTGAAAGGTATGTGAAGGATTTCTGGGCGTGCTGCCATTTAGCATCTTTGGATGATGCCCAGCTCATGGATCTGTTCCGGAGCGGGCTGGACGAGAAGATCGCTCAGATGATGCCGGAGGTCTATACCGGCTGGACGCTAAAAAGGTATATCAACCTGGCCCTTTTCCTGAGCGATTCTTCATTTACTGTGGCCGTGGAGGAGGAGCTCCGTGAGCCTGCAGTATTCCCTCAGCCTGTCCTTCTCGTTACGTCAGCCTTTAAGCTTGCCAACACGTCGGTCTATGGGCGTCCAGGACTGATGTCCACCATGGCACAGCCGCCGCTGATGTCAGTGCGGAGGGCCAAAGAGACCGTCCAGCCAGAGACCGTCCAGCCAGAGACCGTCCAGCCAGAGACCGTCCAGCCAGAGACCGTCCAGCCAGAGACCGTCCAGCCAGAGACCGTCCAGCCAGAGACCGTCCAGCCAGAGACCGTCCAGCCAGAGACCGTTCACGTCACGTCTGCTCAGCCAGAGACCGTTCACGTCACGTCTGCTCAGCCAGAGACCGTTCACGTCACGTCTGCTCAGCCAGAGACCGTTCACGTCACGTCTGCTCAGCCAGAGACCGTTCACGTCACGTCTGCCCAGCCAGAGACCGTTCACGTCACGTCTGCCCAGCCAGAGACCGTTCACGTCACGTCTGCCCAGCCAGAGACCGTTCACGTCACGTCTGCCCAGCCAGAGACCGTTCACGTCACGTCTGCCCAGCCAGAGACCGTTCACGTCACGTCTGCCCAGCCAGAGACCGTTCACGTCACGTCTGCCCAGCCAGAGACCGTTCACGTCACGTCTGCCCAGCCAGAGACCGTTCACGTCACGTCTGCCCAGCCAGAGACCGTTCACGCCACGTCTGCCCAGCCAGAGACCGTTCACGTCACGTCTGCCCAGCCAGAGACCGTTCACGTCACGTCTGCCCAGCCAGAGACCGTTCACGTCACGTCTGCCCAGCCAGAGACCGTTCACGTCACGTCTGCCCAGCCAGAGACCGTTCACGTCACGTCTGCCCAGCCAGAGACCGTTCACGTCACGTCTGCCCAGCCAGAGACCGTTCACGTCACGCCTGCCCAGCCAGAGACCGTTCACGTCACGTCTGCCCAGCCAGAGACCGTTCACGTCACGTCTGCCCAGCCAGAGACTGATCACGCCACGCATGCGCCGCCTGAGCCCTCAGTGACCGCAACACTGGCCATTATGGCCACAGCCATGTGGTGTGTGTGGGCTACGCACACACTTGAGCCGGTGTCCGCTGATCCTGCGCCAGAGCCCGCTGATCCTGCGCCAGAGCCCGCTGATCCTGCGCCAGAGCCCGCTGATCCTGCGCCAGAGCCCGCTGATCCTGCGCCAGAGCCCGCTGATCCTGCGCCAGAGCCCGCTGATCCTGCGCCAGAGCCCGCTGATCCTGCGCCAGAGCCCGCTGATCCTGCGCCAGAGCCCGCTGATCCTGCGCCAGAGCCCGCTGATCCTGCGCCAGAGCCCGCTGATCCTGCGCCAGAGCCCGCTGATCCTGCGCCAGAGCCCGCTGATCCTGCGCCAGAGCCCGCTGATCATGCGCCAGAGCCCGCTGATCCTGCGCCAGAGCCCGCTGATCCTGCGCCGGTGTCTGTTCCTGCTTATGACCCCATGGCTGCCCCTAAGAAAATTTGGGGGGGGGGGGGGGGGGCAGAAGGACCCTGGATGGGACTGTGAAGGCCGCACCGCAATGGCCGCCCGAAGGGTCTTCTCCGCCATGGCCGGCCGAAGGGTCCTCTCCACCATGGCCGCCCGAAGGGTCTTCACCGCCGTGGCCGCCCGAGGGGTCTTCACCACCGTGGCCGCCCGAGGGGTCTTCACCGCCGTGGCCGCCCGAGGGGTCTTCACCGCCATGGCCACCCGAAGGGTCTTCACCGCCGTGGCCGCCCGAGGGGTCTTCACCGCCGTGGCCGCCCGAGGGGTCTTCACCGCCGTGGCCGCCCGAAGGGTCTTCTCCGCCGTGGCCGCCCGAAGGGTCTTCTCCGCCGTGGCCGCCCGAAGGCCTTCACCGCCGTGGCCGCCCGAGGGGTCTTCTCCACCCTGGAAGCCTGAGGGTCCGACAGCTCCGCCCTGGATGCCCGAGGGTCCACAGCCTGCTCCGCCCTGGTCACGCCCACAGCCTGCTCCGCCGTTGCCTCGCCCTCAGCCTGCTCCGTCGTGGAAACGCCCACAGCCTGCTCCGCCCTGTCAGTCTGTTTGTCCTGCTCCGCCCACGTTCCATGGCCCAGGTCCGCCCACGTTCCATGGCTCATGCCCGTCATTGCAAGGCCCTGGTCCCGTTCCCTGCGCGGACCTGGCCCTCCATCCCTCCCCCGGGATCGCCTCCGCTCCATCACCCTCCCGAACTGTCTTGTTTCCTGTTTTGTTGGGCGTCGGGAGCCGCCCATAGAGGGGGGGCTATGTTGTGATGTCTGTCTGTGTTCCCCCTGTCTTTGTGCACTTGGTTCAGTCCTGTTCCCTGTTTTCCCGCTCCCCGTTATCTCTATTAGTCTTCCCAAGTGTTTCCCGTTAACCACGCCCCCTTGTTATCCTGTTTAGATCGTTTGCCCTTGTATTTAAGCCCTGTGTTCCAGTCCAGTCCTTGTGAGTTCTTGATGTTGTAACATGGATGTTGGTTGTTCTGTCCCTGAGTCCTATTTCCTGCTGTGAGTTTGTATAGTTTGTAGTTTAGTTAATAAAGTGTGCTGCATTTGGATCCTGCTTCCTCCCTTGCTTCAACCACCTTCATGACATTACCAGTCTTGATAGCTTTCACTCTGGGACATCTTATAGTTGGTATGATTTTCAGCATAATTCAACTCATCATTTTATCTGCTTCTCAGGCAGAATGTGATAATTTCCAGTCATTTTCTAAACCATAGAAACACGAGTTCCTGGACCGATTACTCAATGACTGCTCTTCAAGGACACAATGGAAAGCTAATTTTGACAACCGTACTCGTATATCTGATAATGTTCTGTTTCTTTGTCTGTTATCCAGTATGACCAGACCCTCTAATGGAGGAGAAATGAATACCTCATTCTTAACCGAGACCGTCGAGTGGGCGCTGCCTCGTATTTGTATTCAGTTTCTGTCCGGGGTCCGTCAGAATTCAAAACATGCATATTTAGCATTTCATTTTCACTCTATCACATCCCACTTAATACCACGATGCTTCTCCCACCTGCTGAGTCCATCAGTGGTACAATGAGAAATTAATGAGACATTCCAGGTAAATGCTAGTTTGCAGCCCACGGCTAGTGTTGTCCTTCAGGGGTAGGAGATTCACACAACATGGATCCACCTTTATCATCAATGGGATGTTCCTTGTCAATGGCACTACTTTAAAGACTAACTTGCTCTTTTCTACTCCACATGACTTACTTGGAGAGGGAACATGAGATGAGTTATGGGTAAATGAAAGTCATTACAGACTCCAGACGATACAGCGAGCGCTATTCGGGAAAATGTCAAAAGCGTTTCGATTTTAGGCAGGTTACGACATTATCTTCCATCGGTAATCAGGAATAGCATAAAATACACCACAGGATACGCAGAAATAGAAAAATGTGGGGATGGTGTTTGAACAGAAATTGGGAGAAAGAAAGAGATGCAATTAACCCTTGATGTTTGCAATACCAATGTCCAAGTGGTGGTCTTGATAATCACAAGAGAGACCACCACCACATGAAATACCATCACTAATTAATTGTGTCTGTGTGGGTGTTTTACACATAGTGTACTCATACATGTCCTCTACATAAACAGAAATAGCTGCATTGTCTGAACGCAGTCGGTGGAGTTACTTGTGAAAGAAAGTGATGCATCATGCTCATTCTCATGCTCCTTCTCATGCTCATCATGCGTCATTTTAACATCGGATTGACGAATATTTACTGTGCCTCGGCGAGCCTCGATTAGAAATTACAGTTTTAGTTACATCTTACATAATAGACAAAGAATGATCTGTGAAGTCATGTCTTCCCAAGGATTAGTTTGAAAAGGAACAGCATGACTAAGTGTTTGCATGTGCGCATATGCATGAATATCTGAGAGTGTGATGCATCTGTAGTTAAAAAGCATGCTTGGCTGAAAAACACCCACTCGGCATCTCAGCGGAGGCTTATAATAACCTGCGATTCTGCATCCTCTCAGCTGGCTCATCAGAATTCTGCACCTCTTCAGGGAAGCTTTAGATATTCCATATTAACAACCTAGACTGCTACCGTTTTACTTTGCTTTTTTTTCATATACCTTCTTGTAATATAGACAAATATCAGAGGAGGATCACTGTAATTTATCTAATGGGTCCTTCAGCACTTCAGCTAGATTTTTGTGAATTGGATCAATATAACTGGGGAAAGCAACATGTCCATTTCAATAATTGCACTTCCATTTGATGATGTTGGAGTTTGGTGTCTGCATTTATTTGATCAAAAATACAGTAAAAATGTAATGTTGTGGAATTTTATTACAATATAAAATAACTGCTATTTTTTAAATACATTTTTAAATGTAATTTATTCCTGTAATAAAGAATCAGCATATTAGAATGATTTCTGAAGGATAATTTGACACTGACGCCTGGAGTAATGATGCTGAAAATTCTGCTTTGCATCACAGGGATAAATTACATTTTAAAATAGACAATTTATTTTAAATTATAGTAATTTTTCATAATATTACTGGTTCTTTTTGCTCGAGTTTTGATCAAATAAAGGCAGCCTTTGTGAACATATTTTTTTTCAAAAACAAAAAGACCAGGAGTGTTTATTAATAAATTACATTTTATGGGTGGAAGAACACTTCCAGAATACATTACCTGTGTTGAATTTCTTTGAATATATATAATTATTCTTCCTGTCATTCTAGCTCAAATTTCAATTTAACTTCCTGTGCAGTGTGACCTATTTAATTTAAATTAAATTTGATTCTGAATTTTGCACAGCCCTGTTACATTAGAATGTCAATAGTCTCATGTAGATTTCCAACTATACTCATAGCGCCAAAGGTGGCAGGCATCTTCACCTACGCCTCAGCCAATTAGAACTCTCCTGGCGCTCAAGTCAGAGCACATAAAAAAGGATTAATGCAGACTCTCTTTCAGCCTGTGCACATTCACCTCACTCCATATTCAAACATCGCTGTGCAAGTCTAATCCAAATCTAACACTTGTGCTGCTGAATGATCCATAGGCTTCTACTCCAAGCTGCTTGGCATGTCAGTATAACAACGCTGTTACCTTCCTAGGAAATCTCCATCGTTTGAATGCAAAATTCATGAGATCATTGTAGTCAAAAAACACCCAACTGTTTTAAACAAAAATGTGTCCTGCGTGACGCCCCAATGAGAGATTAGTAGCACGAGAGGTCAATTAACAACCATCTCACGCGATACACTCA
The DNA here is from genome assembly GCF_029890125.1 of Rhinichthys klamathensis goyatoka. NCBI lineage: Eukaryota > Metazoa > Chordata > Actinopteri > Cypriniformes > Leuciscidae > Rhinichthys > Rhinichthys klamathensis. Next base: position 401,849 of record NW_026607065.1, read on the forward strand.
TCTCACATAATAAATGTTTATTATCTTCAATCATTCAGTCACTCAGCTATTGTGCCTCTGTTTCAATAATAAAGGGAATGACATTCATTATTGGATTTGACTATTCAGCTTGACACACAGACAAAGGGATTCGTCAAGCCTTGCTATTATCGAATCTAACAAAAGCACATTGGCCTGAACAGGCAGTCCATTTTCAGGTTATTTTGGCAGCTATTCTCCCATTAGCAGTATGGACACTAACAGTATCCTCTCTTCATTGTACCTTACCAAAAACATCATGAGTCGTAATGTAAAGAGCTTTTGTGAGACATTTGAGCAGTTTGTATATTTCCAGGCTAGGGCTGTGTTGAAAAAATCGATTCACCAATTCTGAATCGATTTTCATATTAATTTCTAAAGATCGATCCGTAACTCAGAGGATCGATTTAATAATAGGAACTTTAACTTGCCGCGACTGGGAGATCCCTGTATGCGCATTGAAAGGCTTTCACTCAGCGCGCACACTGTTACAACAACGGGCTTTGAGTGAGTCATTCGTTCATTCAACGAACACGTTCAAAAAAGCTGATTCATTAAAAGAGATGTAATGAAACAAGGTGTTAATTATTTTTAACTTTGAGTTCCACTTTTCAAGGCTCAGCTGAGCAGCAATGCGTCGCATGGGTGACGCTGAAGCTGATGCTTCACTTATTAGAGACCAATATGGCATTGATTCAATGCGTGACTCGCTGATTTTATTTCCCCGCGGCTTCCTCGCGCTGTGAAATGCTGACCAGCGCTGCTGCTGACGCGCATTTATGGTAAATACCCGTGACGTGAACGTTAAAAGGATGATATGACAAATATTTCGCTTTCCTTTGACACGGCAACCTTTTTCACGAATACATGACTTCAAAGACAGACGCAGGTAATCCGCACGCGCTCTGCCGATCTCTCTCATTCACTGTCTGTGCGAAGCCTCTGTAGGCTAGCTATCACCACGATAATAAACAGTCTTGTTTGTTATCATAATGAACTTGTTTAACATTCAATACACATTCATGAAGTTCAAAACAAGCAGTAAATGTCTATAATAGCCTAATAGTATCAATATGTTACATAACTACAGTCCTGTAATTCAGGTAACAGCTGAATTAAACAAAAAAACTCATATCTAAATCTCGAAAATCGGATCAGATCGGATCGGATCGAATCGAAATATGATAATCGATTAGAGATTTTGAGAATCGGAATCGAATCGATTCTTGAAATTTGAATCGAAACCCATCTCCATTCCAGGCACATGATACTGTGTTCCTTTTACATGTTTGTAGTCCAGGCAAAGTAGCGTTTTACGACAGACTAATTGTAAAATAATTTTTTGCAGCTTAGATCATTTCTATGAGTTGTCCAGAACAACATACTAAAAGTCCTAAGAAATCCTAGTTGAGGAAATATGTTAAATTCTCATCAATCCAAGATGTGTGCCAATAAGGCCAGGCAACAGTACACCCCAATGGGGCTATTTTTTTCCTTTACTCCTATCAAAATGAAACTTTACACAATGAAAGTACCCATGAAAATTAAATTGTTTTGTATTACAAATTTCTTTGAAAATTTATTTTAATATGCAAATGAGCTATACACTAATCGAATATGCCCAAAATACACTAAAATAGGCTTATTTTTTTCATTTACTCCTACCACAATAAAACTTTACAAAGTAAAAGTATACACGAAAAGTAACCTTTTTTGTATCACAAGTTTCTTTTGAAATGAATTTGAATATGCACATGAGCTCCACACTTATTGAATATGTCCTAATTTGCATAGGCAGAAACACCCTTCATATGCATGACGATACAATGACGACTTTTCTTTTCTTTTCATTTCTTTTTTTCTTTTTAAAGTTTTTTTGTTTTTTTTGTTTTTTTAATCCAGCCTGGATCCTCGACCCCTTCTCTGTGGCTCTTGGTTCTGGCACCCCCTATATCAGTTCCTGTTTTTTACTTTGCTTAGTTCTTCCCCTCTGGGTCATATTCATCTGATAAATCAGGCAACTGTGAGTTTGTGCAGCTAGTACCACGACATTCTCCGCAAATGGCAGTGCAAGGGAGTCCATGTTTTTTGCATGTGGATCTCTTTGTGCTGCAGTCTTTCTTGCAACTACAGCAGACTACATCTAGTATTTCTGGTGGTGCCGCAGGCTGATCGGTCATTATTGGCATAAATCTCCCATCCAAAACATGCCACCCCCCGTCTTTTGGGTCCATACGTTCACTTCCCCCTTTCCACTCCATCATTTGGTAAAAGACCCGAAGACTATGGAAGTTTGCAGCTGTTGACGTTGGAGGGAGAGTTTGAGGTTCCACTGGAGATGAGTTCTGAGTTACTTTATCACAGAATCGCCTGTATGCATAGGTTAACATACTGAATGGACATTAATGTGTTAGTTATTTGGCCCCTGTTTTGTGACTTTATGGCTTCCTGGCCATAAGTCAATTAGGCCTAGTGTTGAGCTTATTTGCATATTTAAAATAGATGGGCAACATGAGGTGTGTGGGTTTTTTGTTGTTGTTAGCAGTGAAATAAAAATAGGAAGTCTGAGATAAGTGTGAAGATAAAACCATGCTTCCCTCTTCCAAATAAACTACTTCTTCTATACTAATACCCGTTTTAAATACAAGAGGTGCTAACCCTCATGCGTCCCCTAGTGACGAGTATTACAAAAAATACCAGAGTAACAGCTACAACTGTTACATACTGACAATTCTCACAGGAAGTAAACACTGAACACAGTGTAACGAGTTAGCTCAAAGGGGGAATATTAATAATAACTCATAACTTGATTAATTATGAATATTTGGGTCAGTTAATTGGATTAACTTGATGTAGCTAAATTAATATTACAATCAATTAATCAGTTCGTCCAACGACCTCTTTTGATTAATTATTTATTCTAAGAAAAGGGTATTTTTCATGGCCACAGAAAAATAATTATTTCTTAGCATGTACAGCGCTTAGAGCGTGTAACAAGAATAAAGTTTGTAAAATTTACTTTGATACAAGCATGAAACAGAACCAAATACATATTGTGCACAAGTTTTATTAACTAAGTCACAAACACATAACTAACATACAAACTATTACACATACATGGGTAGATAGTAAGTGATAGAATGAAACCGGAAATGAAATGAAGCTATGGAAAAGATTTATTGAACATGAAAAGAACAGTTTATTATTTCCCGAGCACCTCATTAAATGTATACTTGCATGGCCTTTGCAGTGAAAGCATTCCTTGAAGTTCCTGAAAAAGGGTTTTGATGGTTCCGTGAGTGTCAAGCATTGAATTTGCAATCGTTTTCTTCTCCGTTGGATGAAGAAGATATGATGGACTTACATGTTTAGTTCGACTCTGTTCTGGTTGAAAGTTATCTCTCTCTCTCTCCATGAGCACATGGCTGGTTGTGAGTCAAGGCCTGCTGCCCTGGGGCCATCTGAGGCCACGCAGGACAGCACAGCACCCCGAACGTACCCCGAAGAAGGTACCCCATGAGACGGAAGTGCTTGTGTAGAGACCATTTAAAGCCTGAGAAATTGTCCCACCTTTCAGGGTTGACTCAACCAATAAGAAAGGGGGAATTTCCAAGTGGGAAATTCCTCTGTTGGGGGGATTTATGACTTTATCTCAACTAAGTGTGGTTAGACATAGGCCTTGCCGTTTGTGTCCATTTATATTCAGATAGATATAACAAACACACACTGCATTGTAAGAGAAGGTGATGTACACTAGAGATGCGCGGTTGGCGGTTACAGCCGCGGACTGACGGGACGTAAAAAAATATTTTAATTAAATTTGGGCGGGTGGCGGGCGATTGAACCAATCAAATGAAAAATATACATTGTTAAATATTGTTATCTGACTATACCTACATCCAAAAAAAAAAAAAATCGAGCACACTTTGAAATAGTCAAATTTTCATCAGCTAGTCGAGTCTATGCAGAGACTGCTTGTTGTTATCAGAGATGGCAACGCCGGCGAAGGAGGTAGGCTACGTGACAAACTCAAAAAAGGAGAATTAAAAACAAAGGAAATAGAAGGTCAGAAAAGTGTTGCCTGGAATAAGTTGTATGCTCTCTTGATATGCGCCCGTTCGATATTGTTTCTGGTAAAGGATTCCACCAAGTGGCCCAGACGTTGATTGACATTGGAGCTAAGTTCGGTGCTGTTGACGCTGGACGAGCCTGTTCTGAAGACTCCCGTTAATTTTGAATGCACGGGAAGAGAGCGGAGTGTCACATGCCTGTCCTGTCTTGTGTTGCACTTGGGTGTTTGTTGTTTGGTACCATGTGTTCTCTTGTCATTGTATACCCCGCCCATCTTGTTATCTCATTATTGGTTCATTTGCCACACCTGTCTGTTCGTTAGCCTCCTTTGTTTGCCTCTCTATTTAATCTCCTTGTGTTCTCAGTACTGTGCTGGTTCGTTGTCCATGTTACCCTGGTTCATGTTAATCGTGTTTTAGTGTATCTTGTATCCTGCCTGTTTTCTATCTAGTTTTCCCCCACGAGGGAGTTTTTGTTCTTGTTTTATGTGTTATTATTTTCTTAATAAATACCCATTGTTTGCACTTGAGTCCTCACACCTTTTTCCCAACCCGTTCCGTGACAGAACGAACCAGCCATCTGAGGATTCAGCACGATGGGTGAGGAGGATTCTGATTGTTGGGATTATGACGCTTGCATGAATGACGATGACTTGGATTGCCCGGACTATAGTATTGCTACATTTGGATCGACACAATTCTCGACGATCTGTTGTGACGAAAGGACTTCGCCAAAACCTATTTCCAGCGGTATGGTTTCGAACTTCTCTTCCCTAGCCACTGAGCGGGAGAGGACCAATTTTCAGGGGACCCGCCTGGTAATTTTCCGTGGGACTCGGGGAGGTCGTGGAGGAGGAGGTGGTAGAGAGGAGGTTCAACACCACCCTCCATCCTGGCCCCCCTTCGATCCTGGGCCAGTGAGAGACAGTTCAGGACCAACTTCTCGCCGTCACGGACGGAAAGGGAGGAGGGGACGCACATCTGTCCAGCGAGAGACTGTCCACGTCCCGTCTGCCCAGCGAGAGACTGTCCACGTCCCGTCTGCCCAGCGAGAGACTGTCCACGTCCCGTCTGCCCAGCGAGAGACTGTCCACGTCCCGTCTGCCCAGCGAGAGACTGTCCACGTCCCGTCTGCCCAGCGAGAGACTGTCCACGTCCCGTCTGCCCAGCGAGAGACTGTCCACGTCCCGTCTGCCCAGCGAGAGACTGTCCACGTCCCGTCTGCCCAGCGAGATACGGTTAACGTTCCGTCTGCCTTCCTGAGCTGGGACTATCTGGAGCGTCTGGCTCGGATATTGGAAATGCCTGTTCCAGAGGCAGAGGCCATGCCTGTTCCAGAGGCAGAGGCCATGCCTGTTCCAGAGGCAGAGGCCATGCCTGTTCCAGAGGCAGAGGCCATGCCTGTTCCAGAGGCAGAGGCCATGCCTGTTCCAGAGGCAGAGGCCATGCCTGTTCCAGAGGCAGAGGCCATGCCTGTTCCAGAGGCAGAGGCCATGCCTGTTCCAGAGGCAGAGGCCATGCCTGTTCCAGAGGCAGAGGCCATGCCTGTTCCAGAGGCAGAGGCCATGCCCGTTCCAGAGGCAGAGGCCATGCCCGTTCCAGAGGCAGAGGCCATGCCTGTTCCGGACCTTGTGTTTGTGTCTGTCCTTGTTCTAGTGTCTGTTCCTGAGCCGGTGCTTGTCCCTGAGCCGGAGGCAGAGCCGGTGCCTGTCCCTGAGCCGGAGCTTATGTCGGTTCCGGACCCAGTGTTTGTGTCTGTGTTTGTGTCTGTCCTTGTGACTGTTTTTGTTCTAGTGTCTGTTCCCGAGCCGGTGTCTGTTCCCGAGCCGGTGTCTGTTCTTGAGCCGGTGTCTGGTCCTGAGAGGGCTTCACCGTCCTGGCCGCTCGAAAGGTCTGCACCGTCCTGGCCACCCGAGAGGTCTTCACCGCCCTGGCCACCCGAAAGGTCTGCTCCACCCTGGCCGCCCGAAGGGTCTTCACCGCCCTGGCCACCTGAGGGGTCGTCACCGCCCTGGCCACCCGAAAGGTCTGCACCGCCCCGGCCGCCCGAGGGGTCTTCACCGCCCTGGCCACCTGAGGGGTCGTCACCGCCCTGGCCGCCCGAAAGGTCTGCACCGCCCCGGCCACCCGAGAGGTCTTCACCGCCCTGGCCACCCGAAAGGTCTGCTCCGCCCTGGCCGCCCAAGGGGTCTGCACCACCCTGGCCACCTGATGGACTTCGTGTTTCGTCCTGGCCACCCGATGGACTTTGTGTTTCGCCCGGGTCTCCCAGGACTAAGAGATTTGTTCCTCCCGTCCCGCCCTGGTCTGTCCCGCCCTGGTCTGTCCCTCCCGTCCCGCCCTGGTCTGTCCCTCCCGTCCCGCCCTGGTCTGTCCCTCCCGTCCCGCCCTGGTCTGTCCCTCCCGTCCCGCCCTGGTCTGTCCCTCCCGTCCTGCCCTGGTTTGTCCCTCCCGTCCCGCCCTGGTTTACTCCTCCCGTCCCGCCCTGGTTTGCTCCTCCCGTCCCGCCTGATGGAGCGTCTGGTAGCCGCTCCGTAGGGAGGGGGTAATGTCACATGCCTGTCCTGTCTTGTGTTGCACTTGGGTGTTTGTTGTTTGGTACCATGTGTTCTCTTGTCATTGTATACCCCGCCCATCTTGTTATCTCATTATTGGTTCATTTGCCCCACCTGTCTGTTCGTTAGCCTCCTTTGTTTGCCTCTCTATTTAATCTCCTTGTGTTCTCAGTACTGTGCTGGTTCGTTGTCCATGTTACCCTGGTTCATGTTAATCGTGTTTTAGTGTATCTTGTATCCTGCCTGTTTTCTATCTAGTTTTCCCCCACGAGGGAGTTTTTGTTCTTGTTTTATGTGTTATTATTTTCTTAATAAATACCCATTGTTTGCACTTGAGTCCTCACACCTTTTTCCCAACCCGTTCCGTGACACGGAGAGCGCGTCTTTTTCAGGCACAGTGCAATAGGGCTGTTGGAACGAATTCCGAAATTCGAATATAATTCGAATATTTAAAAAATCAATACTAATCAAATGCTGAAGTTACTATTTGAATATTGTTTTTTTATGTATATTTAAAAAAAAAAATTATATATATAAACAGGAAAGAGGCCGCACTATGCATAAATTGTTTTATTTGCACAAACGCGTTTCGGCGCGTGCCTTGTTGTGCAAATAAAACAATTTATGCATAGTGCGGCCTCTTTCCTGTTTAACGTTATATATTCTAATCATCAGGCCAGCATTCTTAAAGTCTAAGTTTAATCATTGAGTGAAGCCTGCTCCTATTCCCATTCATTAATTTTTTTATATGCAATCTTGCCTTTCTCGCCACCTTGGCTTACACACATGTGAAAATGAAATGCTTTTGTTTCGTCTGATGAACAATAACGTTTTTGAATCGTAACACAATTGTGCACGTTATCCACGCTGTATCATCATAACAATACTGTCAAAAATGGTAAATGTTTAACAACGTAAAAAACGCCCATGAAGCGCAAATATCTTGGTGAAAACTCAACGGATTCGGCGAGCACCAAACTCGTTGGAACCGTCTAGTCGAACTGAAAAGAACGATATAAGTTTCAGAATTTTTGGTGGTGTTTTAGCGGAGATATTAGCCGAAAACCATCGGTAGCGCTGCAACCATATATTCAGCACGAATAAAATGTTTATTGTAATGTTAGATATCCCTCTAGTGGACAGAACGTGTAACAACAACCACATGCTATTGAGAATGAGAAGGTGACGTCACGCGTATCACTCCGCGTTGCATTGTGGGAAGGATTCGCCATCTTGGTAGGATACGCTATCCGTTGTCATGGTTACTTCGACCGTGAGACCGAGAGAAATAGCGACAGAGAGAGAGAGAGAGAGAGAGCAGCTTGATATTTGTTTGCATTTTTGCGATAAAGGCACAGTTTCTTGGGAATAAATGAAGAAGGGGGAAGCAAAAGGAAATGGGCTCTATCGGGAGAGACTAAATAACACCAAGCAGCGTTATTTAGAGAAACTACTTGACATCAACATGGACCCGTACGACCTGCTACAGAATGGACGAAAGACCCAAAGCACTGCCACCTTTCACATACGCTGACATAGTTAATTACCTGGTTTGTTTATGGTCAGAGTGTTTAGTCGCGCCTCTGTGAAGTTCTGAAGGCGTTGCCCCTGGCAACCGATAGCGTCTCCTACCATCATGGCCGACCGGCTCGCGATATTTTTTTTCACAGGATGGTAGGGGAAGACTCATGAATATTCATTAGGGAACTCATCCCTGATTGGTCTTAACCCCAGTGACGGGTAGGTTTAGGGGCGGGGTTAGGGGTAAGTCATCAGACCCCCAGTGACGGGTAGGTTTAGGGGCGGGGTTAGGGTTAGTTCATCAGACCAATCAGGGATGAGTTCCCTAATGAATATTCATGAGTCTTCCCCTACCATCCTGTGAAAAAATATATCGCGACCGGCTCAGACCCCGCCCAAATCGGCACGTGACTCCTCACTCTCAATAGTGGCATTGGCGATCCATAAGCCTGAGTAATGTCGTAAATATTAATAATAGGATGAATTTGAGCATTTAATATTCAAATATTAAATAAAATAAGGAATGGAATTCGAATAGTATTATAGAGGAAGATTGACAGCCCTACAGTGCAATTCATTTTATACCATCAACAGGCCTAACAATCATATAATAAACTATAGAGCCTCGATATTAAAGAAACGCCGAAGTCACTCCTAGGCTTTTTCGTTGGTGCGCCATCAGCTATGCCTACAAAAGACAGATGAAATCTAATATTAATAATTGATCCATGTCGGTACACAGCCTAATATTTTATAATGAAAAATAGCCTACACAATCAAGATAGGCAGGCACTAAATAGACTATTTACTTTTTAGCCTTTTTATTAAATCCAGGAAATTGGTTATTGAAACATGGATTAAAATGAAGGTATAATTAATACAAAACGAAATTCGCTTTAAAGAAAGGCTTGTTCTTTTTTGAAGCCTTTGTGAAAGTTTGAAAGTCTTTAAGTGCCGCTTTCTGAGTGTTTTCTGAAGAGCTTTCTAGTGTCGCGGCTGTCATCATCATCAGCGCCTTGTATCGCCCAATCAGCGGATGGCGGGCGGGTGCGGTTTTGAAAATTGGTCAAAAACATTGGTGCGGATGGATGGTGGACGGATGATGAGTTTTGTGATGCGGTTGCGGATGAAATTATTGCCCATCCGCCCGTCTCTAATGTACACTAAATTGTGAGTCATTAAATGACGATTAATTAGATAGGGAACACGATACAGGTGGGGTTACATTGACCATTGGTTGTATCATAAAATGCATACTGTAGTATTAAAGACAAAATCATTCATACAGTGTCCTGGGGTGCATGTTCATTTATAGATCAGTTCGTCCATAAATTGATTTAGGAAAGTCTGTTTTAAGGGCTGTGGGTCTTTTCTATGGCCTCTGCTTTTTCCACGTGACCACATTTTTAACAGCAATAAAACCAACTTTTCTGATCGTAGCGATGGAGACCCTTCTTGCCCTTGTTGGGGGGATGGGACCATCGATCCCAGAGTGAGTTTTAAAGATTATTTGTTAAATATAACAAATAATTGTGTCTGATTTGTTTCAGTCGTTACAACAGGGTGAAAATTTCCCTTGTTTAACTTGCCAACAGTCACAGCGGCTGGCGATGTGTGACTTAATTTAGTGTAGGTCTGATGTCAAACCAGTTTTGATCTGGCAGTGTTGATCTGGTTTCACACTCACTTGATTCTAACGAACCCTGGTGCATTCGTGTTCATCTTACATCATCACTAACATGCATCAGACAGCTGATCAAGAGCCATTAATTTTCCCCTCTTATTGCACTTGCGTTGTGCGATGACACTGCACGCTCACTCTCGCTCGTATCCCAGATAAAAGGTAAACCTAATGATGTCGTCATCAGCGAAAACACAGTGTGCCCCAGGGTTTCCGTTGTCAGGTAATTACCGGACATTGGCCGGGAAAAAAAATGAAATGTCCAACAAAATTAAATCTCTCCAGTCAAATTGTCCGATTAAAATGGCATAATAATCCCGCCCCCCTAACACAATCTGAATCTGAGAATAAGCCTAAAATGTATAAAGCAAAAATACACCGACCGATCAGGAGGATTATTTGCCATTTTACAAGCATTGAGTCTCCTCTACTCCTCTGATCGATGCAGTAAGCCTGCGACGTGATGCCCTCGCTGTCATGACAGCGCTCCGTGGCTATGGAGGATTGCATTTCTCCACAGCCTGCGAAGTCCTCATATGTGATTTCAACGAAATGTATCCAGTAGGGATTTAACAATTACACATGTCTGTCAAGCAAAGGCTTTGACAAATATATTTTTTGTTCAAAAACTGTTCACTATTTTTGTGTGATGTGTGATTTTCAAAAATAAATGTGAAAAATCTAATTTCCGTTTTTGAAATTCTCTAATTTATAGTACATTTTTCACTCATACTTCCTTTATAAACACATTACATGCATGCTTATGAACCTTAGGGTTAGCTTAGGGTCTTTTGAATCCATAGATACCAAACACATAGTGATCCATCTCCATTACATATGGTTCATAAGCCCAAATGTAAAAATAGAGAAAACGGACAAAAAAGGGCTTAGTGCCCAGAGGGTTAAGAGGCGATATTTGACCGGCATATCACCAAAATGTCCGTAAAATGAAAACTCTGCCGGTCACTTTGACCGGCACCATTTTTTTCAAGCGGAAACTCTGGTGTGCCCAGTTGCTTTCACATTAATGTGAATTACACCACAATTCCATTGCAACCGAACTCAGATCACCTCATAAAGGTAGTCCCGGTGCGTTCCTGAGTCCGCATGACAGCTTTCACATTCACATTACCAATTTTTCATGCAAACCGTGCTCTGATTCGAACTAAACAGCCAGTGTGAAAGCACTATGGCTGGGTAAAAATATAGATTCATCAATGCATTGCAATTATTTATTTCTCAATTCAATATTGATTCATCAAATCCTATGAATCGATTCAGCCCACCGGCCAGTGGCGGCGCTGTGGGCAACACTCTAGTGAGAGTGTTCAGCGTTGTACAAGACGCGCTTTACCAAAACAGCAAGATGGCGGACAGCAGCTGCACTCCGTTCAAGCCTGCACCACCAACTAGGGGTGTAACGGTACATGTATTCGTATTGAACCGTACGCATTACAAACCGAACGATTCCTTGGACCATTTTTCCTGCCGACCAAAACCCGCGCTGGCGTGACCACCACAACGTTGCGCAACATCAAATGGATAACGTAATGAAAGTGGAACGAAACTGCGTTACTTCAGCCGTTTATCAGTTCGGACCAGCAGCATCTGTGTAGCGCGAGCCGATCTTGATCAAGCTACACTGTTAGGTGTGTCTACACATCTCTTATACACAGTGCTAAGAGATCCAGTGAAGAAAACATTTGAATTTGCCACTGAAGTAACATCACTGCGAGATCTAGTAAGAAGCATTCAAATTTCTCTGTTATTAACGGATTAAACAGCGCTGACGTGGAAACCAGGAGAAACATTGTGCCGTGAATGAACTAGTTAGGTTCTGAGTCCACAGATCAGCAACATTCACCATGGATTTAATGTAGTAACACCAAGGGGGTAATCCATCAGCCGGAAGTTGAAGCCTCGCGGGAGCCGCCATTGTAGCAGAACTTCTTCTGCTGTTAGCATTCCATTGACCTCCATTCATTTTGGCGTCACTTTGACAGCAAATAACTTTACATCTGAGGCGTCCAAAGACTCCATTTGTCCATTATTTATTTCTAAAGAAACACGGCAATGTATAAAAGGCTCCATTACCTTGTATCTTACGTTATGGCCCCGTAGAAGCAGTTTTTGTAAAAATAGGCTAACGATTGCGTCATAACGAATCGACTCTCCGTCGCACAGTAGAGAAATTAGCGTATAGACAGGAGGAGAAGCTCGCAGGCAATTGGGGGGACGTGGAGGCATAAAGTCCGATAAAGTCGAGGGAGAAGCCCATAGAGAGTCATAAAGTTGATCCTGATGCTAGCTCATGGACAGCTAATACTCACTCTCTCCGTGAGATTCGGAAGGGAATTATTCAAATTTCACTCGGTATAGCTACTAAAAGTCATACAGGTTGCTCACGTGATAGGCTCAGTTTGAGCTTGCGCAGTACGCCTGGCTATCAGCTTTTAACGGGCTTCAATTTTCTCAGTTGAAATCAATGGGGTCGCTGTGTCCATTTCTTTTACTGTTTATGAGTAACACTAACTTGTAACCATGGAAGTTTGGCAGAAATAGTAAAATGCTTTCAAGTGCATCACACATCTTTTTCCAGCACTTCAAAACTTAAATATTATCTAAATATTATGTATATAAATATTTAAATGTTATTTTTAATGTGATGACCAAAACATTATTTGTTCATCCTTCAAAGATTACCCCAATTTATAAACCTGAAAGTTTCAAGATGTAGAAAACTCATTAAACTTATTAAAAAAAAAAAATTCTTTTAATAAATAGGAAACTTCTCTGGAATTTCTTTCCTTTTGCTGTATCGAAAACGTACCGAACCGTGACGACACTGCATCGTTTCCAACCGAACCGTGAATTTTGTGAACTGTTACACCCCTAACATTTTGTGCTTCTGTTTAGATTTCTTTTATAACTTGAATGTATAGGAAGAAAGAAATATACTTTCTACTACTTACAGTTACATGCACTTTAGAGGTGTTAATAAAGCACCTGTTTGTTACAGTTGTGGTTTGTATTCAACACACGTACAATATTGTACAGTTTGTTCTGCTAAATAAACCATGACAGGAAACATGCTGGGTTCAATTTGTTCTTAAACATTGGTACATTATTTAAAAATATACTCAGGTGCTTAATTACTTGTGTATTTACTTATTATTGAATCGATATCGAAGCTAATAAATCAATATCGAATCGAATCGAATCGAATCGAAGCCTCAAGAATCGAAATTGAATCGAATTGTGAAATTCCTAACAATACCCAGCCCTAGAAAGCACCCTTACAGGTTGCTGTTAGATGAGGCAAAATCAGTAAAAAAAAAAAAAAAAAAAATCTGTCTGGTGGCAAATGTTCCTTTTCCACAGAACAGTGAAAATTGTGAATAATATGCAGGCTGTTGCATGTTTGCTTAATAATATTGCTGGGCTGGTAATTTTAGCTGATTTTTCAAAATGATTTCTGATGCTATTGACACATATCTTGTATTTTGATCAAAGAGCATTAAGGACATTATCATCATTAGTTTGCGTAGCCGTTGGTCATGAAATAATGAAGCTTTAATACCAGCAAATGTTCTTGTTACATTAGCACATATTGGACTAAACTGCAAATAGGACTATTTCTGTGATCACAAGCTAATGCTGCTAGCCGTCCTTAATGCAAGGATTAGGAGAGGCGCTTTATTAAGGCTAAACCTATTAGCTTTACACCTATCATATATTGTGCAGCAATTGCTTGGGCTTATTTCATATCTCCAATTACCACACAATACGAGTCGCAACTTAAAATACTTTTACTTTCTGTGTCCGTTTCTCAAGACTCTGCTTATTTATTATCTTTCCTCCGCTGCGCTGTATCTCTAGTTAGGGCTTCGAATTTGGGTGACATTAATTCCTTAAGGGCCGCTCGCCTTCATTTCTGTCTCTGCATCAACAAGGAAACGCTAGGGAGCCACATATTAGGGGCTGTTCACACCAAAACATGATGTTAAGATCAGCTGCATCAGCAGCGCATGAAATGGAGGGTGTCCTTTTGTTGCTGGGCAACTGAAGGAAACACACATTTTTTTTTTTTTTTTTTCAGAATCTTGTGTGATCTTTTCCTATAATCTTCCACAAGTGATACTTTTAATGAACATCTTGACTGCAGAAGTTGCTTGCAAAGTTACAGGTTTGTAGTACTTTACTCCGAGGGTGAATAGGCTGTAATAGGAAGAGTTTTTTTTTTTTTTTTTTTTTATGCAGTACGTTGCATATCACATTGCTAAACATTCTAAAAGGTTGTGAAAGGTTTTGAGAAGTTTAGCATTGAGATTCTTTTTTTATCTGCTTTTTAAATACACATTATAGAAAATACAGTGAAACAAATAATAAAAAAGCGACTAACTAGAGTGTAACATTTGAAGCTTCATTGAATTTGATTCATGTTTTATAGCCTATACCTGTGGTTTCTGCAATGCCAAACAAGTAATATAAATTTTCCATAGAGGACACTTGGAGCTCATCAACTTGTAAACTATTTCAGGCTATTAAAACAGCCGTGAAGTCTCCCAGACCCAAAATAGAAGAAAAAAAGGATTCACTTAGTTTTTTAGGCACTCATTGAGAAAATACCATTATTTTAGACACTAAATTGCACATGAGCCAAAGTCAGAATGAAAATGCACTTTATAGAAAACGACTGAATCCAGACCAATTATTACTAAGCATCAAATTTTGGCATGAGCAGCTAAAATTTAAAAGCATGCTTTATGTGAAAGTGTTGCAGTCTTGTGTGTTGAATACTGATTATTTTATGACTGTCAATTATTAATATTTGTTTTACTAAATGATACATTAAAATGTAAACCAAACTTAATCTATTTTTTTTTATTAATGTCTGTCACTTAAAGTAAATATCAAGTAAAATATTAAGCAATGAATCAGATAACATGCTGTTATCCAGTTCTAGTCATCAATGAACATGTCATTCAGTAGTACTTTACAGAACATTGTGCTTTTATTCAGTCATCTTACATCTTTCTGCCAAAAAAGTGGCACGGAAAGATATTAGAAATTGAGGCTGTGTATTTATCATCAAATTCATATTAACTGCTAGCTAATGGCTTTTGATGGCAGGGGTAGGAGTTTGTTTTTGTTTTTGTCAGACTGCTTAGACATCACTGTTATCTGAAGTAATTTATTGGCCTCTCTGCATCTTGCTGCTGGCCACCAGATCCTCTCAATCAAAGTCATTTGAGGATGGATAGTTGAAAGTGTGATGTCTTGGCAGACTTTCCATCAGAGGTTTTCTCTCCAACTGAGCATTGATTAGAAATACTAAACACTCTCTGTTTGTCATTCTTGATATGCTTTTTGAAATTACTTGACAGTGAGGGCCAAAATACATTTTAAAACGTAGATCAGGCAAATCTAGTTTCTTATCCAAAGAGAAGAAAAGAAGAGAGGAATCTTTTGAGATTCTACTGTCACAGGTGAGGCTCTATATTGATATATAAAATGATATATAACTGAAATTGATTTCAATTTTAATATTAATTTGATTGCAAAGGTTATTGGTATAGCATGTTTTACCAAATCTTTGATTAAAGAATACCAAGAAATACCACAGTATTATACAATTTATAAAGGGGTTAGGTCACCCCAAAAACATTCTTAAAATACTTTCTTATGTGGAACACAAAATATATATACAAATAAAGCCAATGAGATCCAGTATAGTTTTGGACTCCATAGTCTTAACAAAAAGAAATCTTATTTTGTGTTCCGCAGAAGAATAAGTCATACAGGTTTGAAATGACACAAAGACGAGTAAATGCCTGCCGGTTTCATTTTTTGGGGGGGGAAATCTTTCTCTTTAAATTTCCTTTTTTAAACTTTGCCTCTCTGTACACAAGTCACTATCTCTTTTAATTAATCTGTTCCACTGTGCTCTAGGCATTATGACAAGAAGTTGTCAGTGTTGTATGCACGGCCAACATAAATTGAAATATTGCTCCTTTGACATTGTTATGATGATACAACTCTGTGGGAAATTGATGGTGGATATGTCACTGCCCCTCTGATTCTATATGTCTGATGATGACTGATATCATGCTACAAAAGTTTTGATAATCGTGGTAATAGACGGCCAATTAAAGGGACCCCCACTGCTGTTACATTTACTGTATTTCCTGTAAGTTGTTTTCATAAATCATTCTCTAGTCAGCGAACATTAAATACAAAGCCCACTGGCATATGTGGATCGTTCTACTAAATGTGAATGCTTTTGCTGAGTCAACATGTATATGTTTAATTATATAACAAATTTTCAGCAAAGCTGGTATGTGATATGGAGATGAGGCGAGTCAGCTTTACAGAGCCAGCAATCTTGACAGAAGAGCGAGTCGGCTGCAGGTGAATCTGCTGACATGCTATAGATAAGAGTAATGAAACGATTGCTGTCGGGTGGAGAGTTCATTGCTTCGATTTCCTGAAGCATATGAAGCGTGTGTTCCTTCGTATAATTATACAATATAACATACTGGTCCACTACTTGGCTGTCACAATATTAATGTGTGTCAAATTAAGTCATATGTGTGGGTCTATAGTTGGTCCTGCCAGTCGTTTAGACACAACACAAAGCATTTTATGCAGTAAGTAACTTGAAAACTTTAGACCAGGGATCCTAGATGTTTTTCAGGGCAAGTACCCCTTAGACGATAGAGACATGGAGCAATTTCGAGAGCGAATCCTGCGTTTATATGTAGATGTAACTTCCAAAACTTTGCAGCGTATAATTAGCCATCGTATTAGCCGTAATTACTAGCCATCCTCTTAGCAGCATGAAAAACTAAACTTTTATTCAATGGATTATAGCTATAGCCTCGAAAGAGCGCTCAGTTTACAACCACTAGAAAGCTGTCACTCACCTCCATTCGCGATCTCACAACGTTGGAATAAAATCAATAAAGTTGTCTACACACACTGCATAATGCATCTCTTACATCGTGTCTGTCTTTGTTAATGAGAGGATTCGCAAGAGCGAGTAAACTCATTACTGAACAAAAACTCCAGCGTTTTGAGCGGTGACTGGATTCTAACATACATGCAACAGACTTCATCTCTCTTCTAGCCTCATTCGATCTCAAACGGCTCATCACCACAGGTACTCACAAATCAGGCAACCAACTGGACCTGGTTTACACACGCAACTGCATCCCAGACAACATTTTGGTGAAACCTCTGCATGTTTCAGATCATTTCCTCATTACTTTCAATCTACAGCTCACTACCCATGCTCCACCAACCACCCTACCAGTTACTTTCAGACATAACCTGTGCTCACTTTCTCCTTCCCATCTTTCCTCTGCTGTGTCATCTTCACTTCCCTCACCCTCACAATTCTCATCTCTAGATGTGAATACCGCAACAGATACTTTATGCTACACTTTAACTTCTTCTTTAGACATTATCTGCCCTCTCTCCTCCAGGCCAGCACATGCTACTCCCTCTAACCCCTGGTTATCTGAGGTTATTCGTGAACACCGGACCAAACTCAGGGCAATGGAGAGGAAATGGCGCAAATCAAAAGACACGTCTGACCTGAGTATGTATCAATCTCTGCTCTCTTCCTTTTCTGCTGATGTTCACGCTGCAAAATCTTCATATTTCCACAGCAAGATCAACAGCGCCTCTAACACACGAACACTTTTCAAGACATTCAACTCTCTCCTCTGTCCACCTCCACCATCACCCACCTCCTCTTTAACTGCTGATGACTTTGCTAACTTCTTCACCAACAAAACAACCTCTATCAGCAGTCAGTTCTCAACTCCACACACACAGGAACCCAAACCATCCTCTCCCACTACCAGAAACCTTCTCTTTACCTTCTCTCCGCTAACCGAGGAAGAAGTATCTAAACTTCTCCTCTCCAGTCATCCTACCACCTGCCCTCTAGACCCCATCCCCTCTCACCTTCTACAAGCCATCTCTCCCACACTTCTACCAGCACTCACACACATCATCAACTCATCCCTCCACACTGGCATTCAAGCACTCTGCCAACCGGCACTCCCTACAGCATTCAAGCAGGCTCGGGTAACTCCACTGCTTAAAAAAACAACATTAGACACATCACTTTTAGAGAATTACAGACCTGTCTCTCTCCTACCATTCATTGCGAAAACACTTGAACGAGTTGCTTTCAACCAAGTGTCATCTTTCCTGTCTCTGACCAACCAGCTAGATGTCAACCAATCTGGCTTCAAGAAAGGCCATTCAACCGAGACTGCACTACTGTCGGTCACAGAAGCCCTGCGGATCGCAAAAGCTGCTTCCAAATCTTCAGTTCTCATTCTTCTAGATCTGTCTGCTGCCTTCGACACTGTGAATCATCAGATCCTTCTGTCCACCCTCTCATCACTGGGCATCAAAGGAATTTCCCTCCACTGGTTTGAGTCCTATCTCACAGGTAGGTCCTTCAGGGTTACATGGAGAGGCGAGGTATCCAAAGCACATCAACTGAACACAGGGGTTCCTCAGGGTTCAGTTCTTGGACCACTCCTCTTCTCCATCTACACCACATCATTGGGACCCATCATACAGGCACATGGTTTCTCTTACCAATGCTATGCTGATGACACACAGCTCCACCTCTCATTTCAACCAGATGGTCCCACAGTAGCTGCACGTATTTCAAGCTGTCTGGCGGACATCTCGGCATGGATGAAGGAACATCACCTGCAGCTCAACCTGGCAAAGACTGAGCTTCTCGTCCTCCCTGCCAATCCGTCTCTACAGCACGACTTCACTATCCAGCTAGAGTCATCCTCAATCACCCCATCAAGGTCAGTCAGAAATCTTGGAGTAATATTTGATGACCAGCTGACCTTCACAGACCACATTCCAAAGACAGCTCGATCATGCAGGTTTGCAATGTATAACATCAGGAAGATCAGGCCTTTCCTAACTGAGCATGCAACACAACTTCTCGTCCAGGCCCTGGTTATTTCTAGGCTTGATTACTGCAATGCTCTTCTGGCTGGACTTCCATCATGTGTTACTAAACCTCTACAAATGATCCAAAATGCTGCAGCCCGCCTTGTCTTCAACGAGCCCAAAAGGGCCCACGTCACTCCGCTGTTCATCTCCCTGCATTGGCTACCACTCGCTGCTCGCATCAAATTCAAAGCTTTGACGCTTGCTTACAGATCTACCACAGACTCAGCTCCGTCCTACTTTCACTCCCTACTACAAGTCTACGTCCCTACCAGAAGCCTTCGATCGGCCAATGAGCGGCGGCTCGTGGTGCCATCACAGCGAGGCACTAAATCACTCTCCAGAACATTCTCATTCACGGTTCCATGCTGGTGGAATGATCTCCCCACCCTCATCCGTAATGCAGAATCCCTGACAGCATTCAAAAGACAACTGAAAACTCATCTCTTCCGTGAGTACTTCACATAAAAAAAAATAAAAAAAAGATTCTTCTTCACTTTTAAACCTTTCCTTCCCCTTTAAATCTTCCCTTGTCTGGCTTTTGCTACTCTGAGCAATGCCTGAACTTTGTATTTTGAGCACTTCTTGCGTCCTTCTTCCCTCTTCATGATGACTCGCTTGCTTTAGTCCTCAGATGTAAGTCGCTTTGGATAAAAGCGTCTGCTAAATGACTAAATGTAAATGTAAATATATAAACACCTTTGATTGGACATTGAGTTCAAGAGATCAACAAACATGTCTGTGATTGGCTACATTTCTTACTGCTGCAAAAACACGCTATAAATAGAAACATTTCATTTTCTCCAGAGCGCAAACTCAAAAACGCAATGGAGTGTTTGTATGGAGCTTATAATATGACTAAATTATTTGAATTTGAATTGTGTAAATTTGAATTATTCAGATTCATTTTGTTTAAATAGGGACAATGCACAAGTTACATTAACCTTGTTTAAAAACAAGGAGAGATGCATTGTGCCAGGTTGTAGCACAAGTGCTATTTTCCGCCCGTAGTCCCTTGGCAAGTCAGTAACACAAATAATTAAAGCAGCACTAGGTAACTTTTCAACCTTCATAATATATTTCCAAGTCTCTTGTGATGGTACATCGACTTACAATAGGTTGAATGACACGTCTGCCATAGCCTGACGGGGTCTGTAGCGTTTTTAATCGTACTTTTAAACTTCGGGTTTCGGGTAGTAACCGGCGAAGAAAGAGAACTACAAAATTTGACTGCTTTACGGCATATACGTCACTTCCACCACCACCCCCACTTCCTTAAAATCGGACGTGCGAGCCAAATGTTATAGTCATGGCCGAAGCAGCACAGAAAAACAAGAAAGCAAAGGTTTTATCGGAGCAAAGCAAAAAGAGAAAAAGAGAAAGTGATCGCGTTAAAGGCAGAACGAGGATCAACATTGGGCCAGCGTTTTCTCGCTGGCGTGAGCTGAAGGAGGAGGAGGGGTGCCCGACCGATGCGGACTTGGCTGTCATGCTTTTGGACTAGTGAGTATATTGCTTGCATACTATCTCTTTGTTTATTTAAAAAAAAAAAAAAAATCAAATGAAAGCCTATGTCTAAACGGCGTGTACAAGTTTGGTAGGGGCTACATTCTTGCAAGTAAATATATAAGATGTACAAAATCATATTTTAGGATACCTAACATGTCTGTGATATTTGTTTATTTGTCTTGACTCAAGCTATAATGCAAATCGATTTGTAAAATTTGCAATTCATTTATGGTAGCTTGATATTATAATATTGACGATATATGGTTATTATCTACCACTCAAACATTGCATTGAAGTATCATATAGATTCAGTAAAACGGTAACCAATAGACTAGGCTACTATAATGACGCTGGCTTGTAAACGTGATCATCGCGATCATTTGTCGTTAGAAAAAAAATATATGCCACTGTCCCTGGGATGAAGACATTTCACACGCGACGCAAACAGAACACCTGCATGTGACCTCCTCCTACAGTGTTCAGGGCTATCATGGTTGTCAACAAATGCACGTGCATGTAGGATGACAGAGTTTACGACTACAGAGTTTTACAACCACACTTAATTTACAATTAAAACTATCATACGCTCAATTTTCCCCCCTTCCTAAAACCATAAAACCTAACTTCCTATTGACAAATGTAATCTAACAAAATTTAATATTATGTGGAATTTTAGATCTTTTTGAATTTTATTTCTTTAAACAAATATTGAACATTTGAAATTTAACGAATTGAAATGTTTTTATGGCTGAATTTTATAGACAAAAATACAGATTCAAGTTTTCAAGATGAAGAAGAAATTCAGAACTTCAAATTCAGTTTTATAAAATTCAAAACACGGAAAATTCAGATCGTACAGAAAGTAGGTTACAGGTCATCCACAGGGAAGAGTAGAGGATCTCAAAAAAGTCGAACGGAGCATTTGTCCGATTGCAGAGCTGCACTGCAGCCGCAAACGTGATGGTGGTTCAAGAGAATCATTCGTTCAGTTGTTTTTTTAATTTAATATTAAGAGTAGAAAAATGAGGCTGTCTAGGCTCTTCCCCGGTACGGGTTGTGTCGAGCCATGGTTAGTCTGGTTGTTTGATGAGAAAAAGATGAAATGTAGCCAATACATTTTTACTACGTAGTTGCAATAAACGCGTTAAGAATCCGTACAACTGCAGCAGCGGAGGACTATTATTAGAATATTAGAAATCTAATATTCAAGCTGTTTTCTCATTTTTACTCTTAATATTAAATAAAAAAAACGACTGAAAGAATGATACACGGATTCTCTTGAACCACCATCACGTTTGCGGCAGAAAACTATTGTGCTGTGCAGCTCTCCAATCGGACAAAATGCGACTTTTCTGAGATCCTCTATAAAATTCAGCCATAAAACCATTTCAATTCATTAAATTTCAAATGTTCAATATTCGTTTAAAGAAATCAAATTCAGAACTATTTAAAATTCCACATAATATTCAATTTTGTTTGATTACACTTGTCAATAATTCAAATTTACACAATTCAAATTCAAATCATTTTGTCATATTATTAGCTCCATATGTTTGCCAAATCTGTTTCGCCAATAATATTATATTATTACAGTATCAACTGAGGGTGCTCTTGCTTTCATTTCAGAATGCTTATATTTAAATTCGACTTTGATGTTTTTTACCCATGTTTTAATCTTACCCATGTTTTAACAAAAAAAATATATATTTGTGATCAAACATTAATTTGCGGACCTCCTGCAGTACCACTTGAAAACCCTTGCTTTAGACTATAAACGAAGGGTGCACATTTCTATAATTGTTTGGATGTTTTACCTGTTAACCAACTTGCAGCTCTTATTGTCAAGCGAGAGACTGATTACCAAAATCTGTTAAAAATTGAATTATTCTTTGCACATTTCTGGATTGATTGAGAATCACAATTATTTTTCCAAACAGAGATCACGTTTTCCCCCCATGATTCTGAACAAGGAACTAAACAAAATTGCAAACAATTTTCTAGAGGTTCTGACAAAATGTTAATTGCTGCAGTATATTTAAAATGTTTGATTAATCTGAATTAATCATTTAAAAAATGCTTTAAATTAACGATTTAATGACTAGCTCATAAATACTTCACTTGTTTCATTGCTGAACAAATTAGCGTTTTTGAACAAAACTCTTGAATGAATGATTCAATGAGTAATACATTTTTTAACAGTCACTTGTCGCCACCTGGTGGCGTAATAACGTAATCGATACAATCGTTATTTGAAGTGCCAAGTTACTTTCAAAAGGTGATTTCAATTCGATCAGTACCGTAGACATCAGTGTTTATATCTGAACTATAAACTTTTGTCCCAGTACTTCTGTGATAATTTGAATATTTGTAATACAGAAATAATGTTACGATGTGGTTGAAAAGACTGTTTGTGAAGCTGTTTCATAACTGCTCTCTCTGGGTCAGCGCCAGCGCCAACACAGATCTGAATTCTGGTGTGATTTTGTCAAAGGTTTAATAGACACAGGTGAATTGATGTCATTTAGGAATGCGATTGTGTGGGTGTTTGAATTGAGATCGGAATCTTTTAACGATTAATCGTACAGCTCTTATATAGTGAACTGCATTAGTGCCTGTCTTCTGTTGTTCACAGACTAATACAGTGTGTGTATAACGTCAGTGGTGCTTTAGTGAATCAACTGAACTGTTGTTCCTACAAACAGCCATTGTAGTTTCAGTTGAGCTATACTTATTTTGTATATTTGTAATCATAAGGCAGATGTAATCAACATAGTTGATCAAACTTATTAAACATGCAAAGGTTATGCCAGTCTTTTACAGCAGTGGCTTAGTAAGCAGGTGTGTATTTTGATTGCAGTACGAAGGTGAGTGAGAGAAAATGGGGGAGGAGACCTCAAACACATTCTCTCTTACATCAGAAACAATTTGCTATGCTTAATTACCCCCACTTGCATAAAGAGGGGGTACATTTGCATAGCTGTCGGGCATCCTCCCGTCACATGAGGATTTAGCCCAACTCCTCAACACAGACACTGTTCTGATCATTTCTCGGGGTATTGTGAAGAGGTCTCCGGGGATGTTGAACAAGGCAGTCTGTTAACATCTGGATGCTGGATTTGATGTTTCAATTTGTGTTTTGTTACAGTGCATTACAGCCAGCAGCTAAATGGACTGTATTTTCTCCCAAATAGTTGAATCAGCTGGTTTGGTCTGTATGAGATTTCTTTTTAAAATAGTGACTTGTGTTTATGACTGTATAAAAGTTTAAGAAAGATTATTTTACCGGACGTGGAAACCTTTCACTCAACATATACAAATCTAATTTAGGGTCCTGATTATCTTGATGATGGTTTATTTTGTGCTAATGATCATCTGACTGTACATTATACCACTGATACTTCCTAAATAAATGAATGGACATGAAATTGAAACATTGACACAGTGTATGAAATTGGTTGCCAGGAATGGTCCCTGGTTATGATTTTGATCCAGCCTCTTGGGCTTTATTTATTCTAAAAATAACATTATTTTGTGCATTTGGTTTAATGCAATGTGTTTAGGTTGTTTTAAGGTTAAAAAAGTCATTATTTTACACATACCTTACATTATTGTTGCTCCTCTATGCCCCGCCTTTCTGAAACACTTCGATTTTTACAAAGCTCATCGTTCTGAAAAGCGTGGTGTGCTCTGATTGGCCAGCGATCCAGTGCATTGTTATTGGCCCGAATACCTTAAGCTTCATATTTAAGTTAAGTTCCATATTTGGAACATCAGCTCCAAAAGCAATCGTGACAGGTGATAAGGTGATAATGTCGGTACTACTATCAATTCAAGCCGGATCTGATCTGGAAAATGCAGATGACCAATCTCAACTTTGCCAGCTCGACTGGACCAGAACATATCAGATTGGTAAGGTTTTATTTCATTGGGGACATAATTGCTGATTATAATGACTTATACTGTCCCCGGAAAAAACGTGGAAAAAAAATGTTAGATTAATTAGCTGCGCAGTACTTGGTAGCCTTGTCTGCCTAAATGAATTATAAATAAACATAAAAACCAGTAGGCTATTTGCAGTATATTAAATCATTTTTGACCTAATTATTTTGCACTGAAATGACACACTCGAGTCTTTCGGCTCTGACAGCGTTGCCACTGCGCAATATTATGCTAGCCTATGATTTCCGAAAATAGTACTATGTCAACTAGTGATATCAGCACAAGAACTGTTGAGAAATATGCAACATAATTTAGACAACTGTTTTTGTCATGTTATAATAACTGACAGACACTATCATTTCAGCCGCTCTGTGCATGTCCTCACACAGATCGAGGCTGAACATCGGAGCTCAGCTTCGCGGCTGAGACGCGAATATATTATTAACTTAAAGCTTTTACTCTTAAACACAAAAGGCAAGTACACTTTAATAAAAAAAATTAAAAAAATATTAAACAAACCAGATCAAGACGAGAGCAGAAACGAAATAAAGTGCATAACTGAAAATTAAAGCATATAGGCTCAAAAATAATACACAGTGAGCACAGCGCAATTGCGCATTAGGTTTAGGCATTGGGTTGGGCTAATCCAAAACAAGGGGGGTGTTCTGAAGACTGCTCTGAAAACACACCCATTAGCAATTAGTGCTTTCCACCTGATGAAATTAACACGGCAAAAAAATCGACCAATCAGAATTTTGGTCGAGCCAGAACGTATCGACCAATAAATCGACTAGTCGACTGGGAGATTTCTTTTTTGGAGTGAAGATATATGAAGTCCTAGACCACTGTCTAATTAGTACTCTGGAAAATACTTAAGACTTGATCCAAAGATACAATTCAGAGATGGCAATCTTGCTTAATTTGAAAATTTCAAAACAAATCTAGTCTGTGTTGATTGCTGTTTTGCATTAGCTTTAATTGTAAGGCTCAAGTCACATACATTAAAGTCATTCCATTACCAGAGCGGAAATCAATCAAGTTGTGAGCTGCTTTGCAGATGCACAAGAGAAAAGTACTCATGTACATTTGCCTTCCATAGAGAGATATTGCCTGTCCAATTAACCTCTCTGGCACAACATGTGTATCATTCTCAGTGCTGTTACTTTCTAAACTCATCTGAGACTCAGTGCTCAAGTACTCTCAGAATTCAACCATATTATAAAGAATGGAAATGAATGCACTATATCATGAAGCTGGTTACTATTAATAGAAATATAAGAGGAAGTAATTTGACACCTGATATTATTCCATGAAAACGGTATTATTTATTTATTTAATCAAGTATTAATAAATAAAATACATTTTGTGTTTGTAATGCTTTAGAATGAATTCAATTCAGACTTCTAGTAATTCAATGCTTAATAACAAATAAATAAATAAATACTTTAGCCTGAAAATTCTCATTTATACCGAGAGCATGTCTCACTCCCATTCCCCCCAGGGATATTATTTGCCATTAGTAGTTTTTGCTTTGAAAAATGCCTTGGACTATCTTGCAACAAAATTACAATATGTAGATAATGACACTTAAAACCCTCCCTTCTTGCTTTTTAGAGATTCATTACTGTATGCAAATGACTGCACACACAAAAAAGGTGTGTGGCGGATTGATGGACTCCAGTTCTATTAGTCATTTCACTGGTTAATTATGATGAAATAAGGTCCACAGCCCAAGTTGAACAGTGGTGTCTTGGTCCCTCCTACTTGTTCACAGCATGACTGATTTTTCACTCTCTTCAGCGATCACATCATAATTATCAGTTACAAAGTCTTAGTTGGCATCTGTAACACACTGTGTTTTTGTCCACAGCATTTAAGTGTCATAATGGATAGTGGAGAATTGTTCTTAAATGAAATTTCACTGTTAATTGCACCAAGTTTTGAGGATAAAATTATATTTATAATGAGCTTAATTTACATAAAGAGGTGTGTTTGTGGTGAAGAGAATGACCGTGATTTAATTTAAATACAATGAGGGCTTTTAGTGCTCAATGAATAAAATGCAGGTTTTTGTGCTGCAATGCTCCACATAACAGTAGTGCAGCTCTTTTATGAATTCGGTCCAGTGACCCTTGAGGCCTTTATCAGAATTGTGATTCATTACGATTTGGGCCTCTGTCCCATTTTAAGTCTTTTGTGTCATTGCCTTGATACATTAGTCCAGTTGAATGTGCCAGCACAAATTACTTTATGCCCTGAATGGGACATGTGCATGGAATGTGATAAATATCATAGCGCTAGTCGTAGTCAGGCCTGTAAGCGGTTAGGGGAGTGGGTGGGTGGCTGGAATTCACATTATATTGATTTAAAGATTAAGGCTTTATGTATCCGTAGTGTGTAAGTGCTCGAGTCTGGTCATTTCACTGTAGTGGGTTTATTGTCATTTGAGTGTGTTCTTTCCCTACAGGTAACCTTTAAGATATTTTCTCCAGTTAATGGTTGTCATTTAGGTTCAGTGAAAGGCCAACATGATACAGATGATTACTTAATTTTGTTGACCTTTGAAAAATTTGGTCAGACATGTGTGTGTAAGGGGAGAGAGACCATGCTATAGCATTCCATGAATGCCAAGAGCTCTTTGAATATGACAGGAGATTTATTGGTGTAATATCACTGGTCCATTAGCACCAAAAATGTCCAGATCATTACTCCTAAAGTTTAAAAACTACAATAAATTGGTGAATTAATGTAGAGGGGTAGGGGGGGGGGGGGGGGGGGGGGGTAATATCCACAATGATAAACTAGAACATCTACACTATAAACTAATCTCTGCTGGAAATGAAATTAATATTCAGAACAGATATAGAGATATTCTTTGTTGTAGAACTGTCTAAAGCTGTTTGAAACATTACAGAGTTCCTTTGAAAACACACTGACGAAATAAACCGTGAAATTGACTTGAGCAATATCATAATGCTTTGTGTTTTCAATAGAAAATGAATCGACTGTCAGGCGCTGTCAGATCCAACAAGATCCGCCTCTGACACTTCAGAGTGTAAAGCAGCACTTTCACACTCTATGATCAAGTTGTCTGACATTTGCCTGCATAAATCAGTCTTTTCTTTGACTTCCTTTCACATACACTCATGTATTTGTCCCTTGTGTGTCATCCTGACCTTTTGTTTCCTGAAGGTGGGCGGCAAGAGTCATAACTATTACGTAGTGAGTTGTCACTCAGTATGTGTATACGTGGGAAAGAATGGCGTAGGGGTCTCAACCGTAAACTTCCAGGATCTTATTAATGCAGATACACTTTGAGGGGCTAATCGGTTATTATAGTATTATGAATGATTTTCTTATTCAAGACCATTCTGCTGTGGCACTCTGGGATTGGAGATGCCCTTTGTGCTCGATAAACGCGCATCTGTATCCATGACAGTCGTCAAAGGAACAGATATGACCAAATCTGAAAAAGACCATGATATGTTATTAGCCTATTCATAATGTATTCCTGTCTTCAAACATATGAGAATGATGTTTGCTTGTGCTTGTTGTATAAAAAATGATAAAGATTCACTTGATGGATGTGAAATGGTTTCACAGACAGATTGATCCAGAAACACATTGTGAGTTTATGCACTAAAGGAAAATCTCAGTTTTCTATTGAAACATTTTTCTACTCCATTAAAAGGTTGATTTTGGAGAAATGGACTAAAAGGATTTCAAACAAATTTTGACATTATTTGACAGAATTAAATTTATTCAAACACATTTTATAATGAACAATTAAGACCAAAAGTGATGGTGTGAGTACTGGTGTGAATAAATCGGTTGAATGATTGATTCATTGATTCACTCACAAAGACAGACTCAGTTTTTTTGGTTCCTGAATGGATCAGTGTTTTTGAATGAACTGATTGAAAGATCTGTTGTAGTAAGAATAGAAATCTGAGAATGGAAATTTGTTCAGTCAACATTGATGTAAAATACCCAGTGTACGTAAATGCTATTGTGATTGCAGCCAGGCCAATATGAGTTCTAGATGTCACCCACTGCTCAGATGTCCTTCAAAGCTGCTCTTTGAACTTTTAGCACTATGGTGCAAAGACACCCGCAGAGACTGCAACCAAACCTTTCAGACGACTGCTCAGAAAGACCCTCTTTGACCAAAACAATCTGCTCCCCTGACTTAAATGGGAAAAGCTGAACTCCCCTGAGGGATTCCGTTCAAACTTAAGCAGACCTTCATTGGCTTCAGAGATGAGAATGAAATGGGCATGCTTGCAAGATCGCCTTGTCATAGCAAAAATAATTATTTTAATTTTCTCTTCTGAATGTCAGGATGACACAGCTTAGTGTAAGAAAGTAATTCAGATTGTAATTTTATCTCATGTTGCGCAGTCACTGACCAGCGAGATCTTGTGAAGATCAATAAGCTATGCATGTTTATTTCTATGCCATCATGTCTATGCAAAGATCACCCATGCTTGTATTATAAAACCTGATTTGTTCTCACTTTCTTTTAGATTTAGAGGCGTTTGAGAGACTAAGGGTGTATTCACACCTGCCTTGTTTGTTTCGATTGAATCGAACTCTAGTTCGTTTCCCCCCTTGGTGCGGACCTTTTGGGCAGGTCCGCAATCGATACTCAGGGTGCTGAAATACAGCAATCGAACTCGGGTGCGGACCAAACAACCGAACCGAGACCCAGCTGAAGAGGTGGTCTCGGTACGGTTCCAAACGAACTCTGGTACGGTTCGTTTACGGTGTGAACATGAACCGACCCAATTGCAAGAAAGCACTGCGCCTTTGAGTTAACAGGCTTCCGTAGTCTGAGATTTTGGCATAATGGTTTGTGTTATTGTTGTTCAAGTGCGAAAGAGAATTCCATTCCGGGGGGCTGTCTGGCCACACGATACTGTTGCGCGTCTTTCTGCGCGTCGTGTGTGCATCATTGGAATGGAATGAATGAATGAGTGTGTGTGCATCAGGACATTCACATACAGAGCGTTCTCTTTAGTCTAATCGCGCATAGATGCAAAAAAAGCTTTTGCAGTTCATATAATGTAACGATATACAAGGATGATGCTGCGTTAAACTGGACAAACTTAATCGCAAGTGTTAAAGGTATACTCCACCGGTTTTTCATATTAAACTATGTTATTCCCTTAACTAAGACGAGTTGATACATACCTCTCTCGTCTCAGTGCGTGGACTATATCGCTCTGTATTGCCGCAAAACTATGTTAGCACTTAGCTTAGCCCAGTGCATTAAATATGGGCCAAAAAGAGAAGCGACCAAACACTTCCTCGTTTTCCCTATTTAAACACAGTTACTCGAGTAGTGTAACTCGACCTAGGCTGGCGACACGAAATAAAACGTTGCGCTTTTCTAAGCGTTTAAAATTGATGACTATATTGTATGGCGGAATACCATAACAAGTGCTTTTGAGCACTTCGACTTGGCGCAATAATATCATCACTCGTGAAAAGTCCTCTTACCGGCTCCCGCTTCCTCTCATTTCCGTCAATACAACCAACGTGACACTTACTACCTGTGCTATTAGCAAACTGCAGATCATTTGCAATGGCGGACTTTGCAGATGATTATGACTTCTTTGTAGCAGACCCAGAGCCATATCTGTTTGAACCCGAGTACACTGTGGAGGAATTAGCTCTTATGGACCGTGAGAGGGAAAATAGATATGATCCAGAAGAGACAGGAGCCGGCGAAAGACCACAGGCAAACAGCAATTGGTGGTGCAAGTGTGACTGTTGCGAACAGATGCCAACCGAAATTGAGAGCCTGTGCTGTTTAGAATGGGACCAGCTATTGCCATCGAAGGTGGGGGTCAGTGTAGATCCAGAAGACCCTGGACAAATCGCATGTGTCGCGGCAAGCGACGCGTTTGCAGCGATGCCGGCAGTCATAAAATTTTTCTTTCCTCTCACGGTCCATAAGAGCTAATTCCTCCTCCGTGTACTCGGGTTCAAACAGATATGGCTCTGGGTCTGCTACAAAGAAGTCATAATCATCTACAAATTCCGCCATTGCAAATGATCTGCAGTTTGCTAATAGCACAGGTAGTAAAAGTCACGTTGGTTGTATTGACGGAAATGAGAGGGAGGGGGAGAGGAAGCGGGAGCCGGTAAGAGGACTTTTCACGAGTGATGATATTATTGCGCAAAGTCGAACTGCTCAAAAGCACTTGTTATGGTATTCCGCCATACAATATAGTCATCAATTTTAAACGCTTAGAAAAACACAACGTTTTATTTTGTGTCACCAGCCTAGGTCGAGTTACACTACTCGAGTAACTGTGTTTAAATAGGGAAAACGAGGAAGTGTTTGGTCGCTTCTCTTTTTGGCCCATATTTAATGCACTGGGCTAAGCTAAGTGCTAACATAGTTTTGCGGCAATACAGAGCGATATAGTGCACGCACTGAGACGAGAGAGGTATGTATCAACTCGTCTTAGTTAAGGGAATAACATAGTTTAATATGAAAAACCGGTGGAGTATCCCTTTAACATTGACAGCACTTGTTAGCAGTATATACAATAAGAATCTCATTATTTGAATGTGTGAACATAGCCCCTCTCTATGAATGAAAACTTTATACCTTATCCGTCTTCTGCGCAGTTTCTTCATATTGCGTTTGTACAGAATAACACAAAATTAATAAAATAACAAATATTGCAGTACGAAATATCTCCATGCTGAGCCTTTTTTGCACTTCCTGATTTCCCTACTTGAGAATCCTTGTCCAATGAATGGACGACCTTAGCACACGTGTGGTTTTGTTTACTAATTTTGGTTCACTTGCAAAAAGAGCAGTGTGAAAGCGAACCGTACCAAAAAAAAAAAAAAAAAAATTATTTGGTCCGGACCAAAGCATGTGAACTATCGGACTTTCCTGGTGTGAA
Source organism: Rhinichthys klamathensis goyatoka (assembly GCF_029890125.1). Classification (NCBI taxonomy): domain Eukaryota; kingdom Metazoa; phylum Chordata; class Actinopteri; order Cypriniformes; family Leuciscidae; genus Rhinichthys; species Rhinichthys klamathensis. The sequence continues at coordinate 433,065 of NW_026607065.1, forward strand.
TACACCCTAATTGTTGGCAGACCTTGAACATCTAATGCAGTGTGCATGCCTCAGACAGTGATTGACTATAAAATCTGGAGTAATGTGCGCTTTAGGAAACTGATGGATTTTGCTGGCCATATAATGGAAAATAACGTTCTGAAATTGTTACTTGTCATTGGTGCCCTGCTGGCAGCCCTGGTTACTGAGGCTGGTTGCTGGACCCTCTGCGGCTGCTCCATGGGTGGGCTCAGCGGTAGCATATGGTCAGAAGGCTGTCATATCCACACACACAGGTTTCTCTTTCTGGCTCTGGCCTGTACTGTACATCCAAAAGCTTTTATATGCATCTTCCAAAAAGATTATCTTAATTAGTCCTAATAGATATAGCTGACCTGGAATATTTTGCTGTCCTACAGAACAGACTGCTCTGTTCTATTCAGTTCATCAATGTCTATGTCTCTTTTCCAAACCTATTGAGTTAGCTTGCTGTGTACTGGCCTCATACTGGCAGCTGTTTAAGACATCTGACCGCTAGGCAATGCATACTTCATACTACCAATTTTAATATCAATATTATTGTGGCATTTTGTGCATATATTCAAGATAGCCCATGGTAGAACCCTGACACTTGAACCTTGGCCCTATCTCACCCACTTCTCTCGCTGGGGAAAAAGGTAAACTCAGCCTAGCTTACCATATCCTCTTCTATAGTACTGCCTATTAAAACAGCAGTACTGCATAAGTTACATTTGACAAGAAATGCAACAAACAATCAGCACAGTGAGTTTGAGAGTTATCATCAAAATAAAACAAAAACAATGTGTAAATCCTCATTATCCTCATTACAAATAATTGCATCGTCATCACACAATCGGTGTGTGCATTTCAGCTGAATATGGTGACAATTGGACGGGTTACAAAACGCATGACTCACCAAATAAACAATTTAATGTAAGCCAACACATCATGACAGCACTCAGACCAAAGCAAATTGGCAACAGACACTTCTGCATCAAAGACAGTGAACAACAATAGTGGCATTTTCACAATAGCCGATTAAATGAATGTAACAGACCGTAATAAACTTATGATTTGGGAAGGATTTGCAGAATTACAGCAAATGCATAATGAAGAAAACATTCACTACACTTTACCAACAGAACTGAATCTTTTTTTCCCAATTACTTTTTAAAGGCATATCAATTCACACAGGATGAGAACAGTGAAAGTTTGCAGAACAAGTCTGTTTTTGTGTTTCTTTTTCTAGGCACAAATTGTTCAAAATACACAATGCTGTTGCGCTGTTTAGATAAAATATGTATATATGAAACAAGGTTTGCACCTAGATTTGAACAACTGGACATGGTATATCTAATAATCTCATATTAAAACAGCAGTGTAACTTTTGCGACTGGACTCCGTTTGACAGCTTTGAAGCATCAAGCTCCAAGATAATTATTATTTTTTTAATACCTCAAAGGTATACTTTGCAGGCCCGGATAATGGAGGCAGACGTGACGTGAACAGTCTCTGGCGCGGCAGACATGAACAGTCTCTGGTGTGACAGACGTGACGTGAAGAAGCTCAGGCTCGGCAGGAATGACGTGAAGCTCAGGCTCGGCAGGACTGACATGAGCTAGCTCTGGTTGAGAGGATACTGTAGGTTTGTGGAGCTCCTCATCTACAAAACCCACAGTAAATGAAGAACCACTCAAAAGAAGGTCAGAGTCCATATACTGTGTGTGAGGGGTAGTGCAGTGAGGGGTATTGGCAGGCATGAGGTAATAAATTGATTCATCAAGTCGATGACGAAACATAATCCACCCTATGGCAAAGCTCACAGAATTCCCTCACGTAATCCTCAAGTGCACGGCCACCTTGGTTGAGGCGGAAGAGACGAAGTGCTGGGTCCATGTTTGGTCTAGTATTCTGTTACGATTAAATCCTGGAGGCAAGTTGAAGTGAACCCAAATGCAGCTTTAATGAACAAGACAAGATTAAACATAAAACAAAAACCATGACGTGGCATGGAATTCAAAACTCAAAACAAGAACCTGGAACAAACATTCAAGAAACATTCAAAACTAGACAGACACAGGGCAAACATGAGGGCACAGACTAATTACAAGACACATGGCAGGATCACATGACAATCAGGGAATCACATGACAGACAAGAACAAGGAACAAGACACAAAACCCACAACGTGACACTAATATAGGATTTACTTTGTTTTTTTAATTCTTGCCTGAACTAACTTTTTCATGTAGAAATTACATTTGTTTTGTTTTTTTCTGTAGGATTTATACAGGCGGGTAAAAATCATTTTTATCAGTGTTCAAATGCTGTCTGTGCAGGTGGTTTTCTTTAAATAGCTATACCCTGTGTGTTTAACATAACTGAATATTTGTAAAAATAAAAATAAAACAAATAAAAATCTTTACATTTATGAATGTATGCTGAATTTAAACATGCATCAATGGGTATTTGAATAGCTTAGTTTTACTGTTTAAATTTCTTTTATATTACACATGACACTATTCCAGTCACCATAGTAATTTACACTGAGCTTACAGTACAGTCTTTTAGGGTTTAGACAGGCTGTCACCACTCTAGTTTTAATTAGGACTAATGAGCCATATTATACTAATTAGATATGCTTAGACATGCTATAAGAGTTCCTTTGTTGATCAATGGGCTGGTGAAGTCATTATAAAAACCCTGAGGCACAAGTGTCCAACATTTTTTTTTTAAAGGATACTTAAGGGATTAATCAGTAGTTATAAATCTGTGGTGAAAGTGTGATAAAGTCTGTCCAACAAATCAAAACATTACATTGATTCCACTGGTTACCAACAGTGACCAGAAGATGTTAGTCTAGCAGCTTCTCTGAGTTCCCTACTGGTTGCCAACATTTATTTTTTAAACGAGCTTAGTGTTTGAAGCTTCTCTTTTAGTATTATCTTCCATTAAACACAGAACGTAACAAATTGTAAATATTACAGTTAGAGTTATTTTCATCATCAGTTATTATGAGCGTGTTGATGCAAACATAATAGGATTTTTTTCCCAAAAAAAAAAAAAAAAGCTTAGGTACACGTCTGTACCCCACCTCCACCCACTTCACCTTTCTCTGGTCGACCTCGATTACAACACTATATTTCTCATTGAAATTACTCCAGGTCATCAAAATAACTCAATTTTATTAAGAGCTAACAGCGGTGAGTGGAGTGGAGAAATATACTTTGGTGAATGTGTAGGCCTATATTTAAACCTTTTAGTTAAGGTTAAAATTGTGATTGAAAATTGAAGGGATGCATTACATTATTGCTGTAATTATTGCTGAAAATGGGAACTTCTATGTCGGAAGATTAACTTGATCAGTGCTCAGATATGTTAGCAGAGCATTGTCATAATTTAATCTTTTTTTTTTAAAGGTTTAACACAGCTAGCATTTAGAACAACAACGTTTTTGAGGTTCTTTGTGTTAGGGGTGACAATTACTACAGTGCTCTTTTTGCCATATTTGATATGCATACACATACAGTATCTGTTTTAAAAGGCATAATATTTTTTATGTCAATTTAAATTAGCCGTGTCTCCTCAAAACAACAGGTTCTTAAACTCAAGTCTGAGCTCACATGAAAGGGCCAACATATTCCACATAGAATCAGAAAGTCTCTTATGAGACTCGACATGAAGCGCATCATACTTCTAGGAATAGCTTTGAACTGGTAATGCATGTGACCACATTTGGATTTGTAGAAGCGCAAATATGCTGCTACTGCTAATATAATAATAATAATTAGTAGTAGTAGTAGTAGGAAATACGTGTGGCTAGGCCTGTCACGATTTAGCAGAGCTGTTAATTGCTTCTTTCTTCTCTGAGAAAATCAATAATATCAGAAAGGTGATCAGCACATCATTGAGTTGCGCTGGGGTCAGACAGATCAGACCACAACCTGAGAAAGTAGTTACTATGTCTGATTTTGAAGAAATTGATGGCAAAATTTTAGAAGAAACCGTACAGCACCTTAAAACATCAACCTGCGCCCTTGACGCACTTCCCACATCTTTCTTCAAAAGTGTGCTAAACTGTTTAGAAGCAGATCTCCTAGAAGTGGTAAATGCCTCACTTATCTCTGGGAATTTTCCAAACTCCCTGAAAACTGCAGTTGTCAAGCCCCTCCTGAAAAAGAGCAATCTGGATAAGACTATATTAAGCAACTATAGACCGATCTCAAATCTTCCTTTCATAGGCAAGATCATTGAAAAAGTTGTCTTTAATCAGCTGAACAAATTCTTAATCTCGAATGGATACTTTGACAATTTTCAATCTGGTTTCCGATCGCATCACAGCACAGAGACAGCGCTCATAAAGATAATAAATGATATTCGCTTAAATACTGATAAAGGCAAATTATCAGTGCTGGTACTACTCCACCTCAGTGCTGCATTTGACACTGTCGATCACGACATACTTCTTGACAGGCTGGAAAACTGGGTGGGGCTTTCTGGGATAGTCCTAAAATGGTTCAGGTCATACTTAGAAGAGAGAGGTTATTATGTGAGTATAGGAGACCATAAGTCTGAGTGGACATCCATGACTTGCGGAATCCCTCAAGGCTCAATTCTTGCGCCACTCCTATTCAACCTGTACATGCTCCCAATGAGCCAAATAATGAGAAAGAACCAAATCTCTTACCACAGCTATGCAGACGACACACAGATCTACTTAGCCCTATCACCTAACGACTACAGCCCCATTGACTCCCTGTGCCAATGCATTGAGGAAGTAAACAATTGGATGTGCCAAAACTTTCTTCAGTTAAACAAAGACAAAACTGAAGTCATTGCGTTTGGCAACAAAGATGAAGTTCTCAAGGTGAATGCATACCTTGACGCTAGGGGTCTAACCACTAAAAATCAAGTGAGGAATCTGGGTGTGTCTCTAGAGTCAGACCTTAGTTTCAGTAGTCATATCAAAGCAATAACTAAATCAGCATACTATCATCTGAAAAATATTGCAAGAATTAGATGCTTTGTTTCCAGTCAAGACTTAGAGAAACTTGTGCATGCTTTCATTACCAGCAAGGTGGATTATTGTAATGGTCTCCTCACTGGCCTTCCTAAAAAGACCATAAGACAGTTGCAGCTCATACAGAACGCTGTTGCCAGGATTCTGAGCAGGACCAGAAAATATGAACATATCACACCAGTCCTCAGGTCTTTACACTGGCTCCCAGTTACATTTAGGATTGATTTTAAAGTATTATTACTGGTATATAAATCATTTAATGGCCTAGGACCCAAATACATTGCAGATATGCTCACTGAATATAAACCTAACAGATCACTCAGATCATTACGATCACATCAGCTAGAAATACCAAGGGTTCACTCTAAGCAAGGAGAGTCTGCTTTTAGCTATTATGCCAGCCGCAGCTGGAACCAGCTTCCAGGAGAGATCAGATGTGCTCCTACAGTAGTCACATTCAAATCCAGACTCAAAACGCATCTGTTTAGCTATGCATTTACTGAATGAGCACTGTGCCACTGTTCGTCTGACTGTTTGTACTGTATTATATATATATATATATATATATATATATATATATATATATAAACACTCACCGGCCACTTTATTAGGTACCCCATGCTAGTAACGGGTTGGACCCCCTTTTGCCTTCAGAACTGCCTCAATTCTTCGTGGCATAGATTCAACAAGGTGCTGGAAGCATTCCTCAGGGAGTTTGGTCCATATTGACATGATGGCATCACACAGTTGCCGCAGATTTGTCGGCTGCACATCCATGATGCGAATCTCCCGTTCCACCACATCCCAAAGATGCTCTATTGGGTTGAGATCTGGTGACTGTGGAGGCCATTTTAGTACAGTGAACTCATTTTCATGTTCAAGAAACCAATTTGAAATGATTAGAGCTTTGTGACATGGTGGAAGTAGCCATCAGAGGATGGGTACATGGTGGCCATAAAGGGATGGACATGGTCAGAAACAATGCTCAGGTAGGCCGTGGCATTTAAACGATGCCCAATTGGCACTAAGGGGCCTAAAGTGTGCCAGGAAAACATCCCCCACACCATTACACCACCACCACCAGCCTGCACAGTGGTAACAAGGCATGATGGTTCCATGTTCTCATTCTGTTTACGCCAAATTCTGACTCTAACATCTGAATGTCTCAACAGAAATCGAGACTCATCAGACCAGGCAACATTTTTCCAGTCTTCAACTGTTCAAGTTTGGTGAGCTCTTGCAAATTGTAGCCTCTTTTTCCTATTTGTAGTGAAGATGAGTGGTACCCGGTGGAGTCTTCTGCTGTTGTAGCCTATCCGCCTCAAGGTTGTGCGTGTTGTGGCTTCACAAATGCTTTGCTGCATACCTCGGTTGTAACGAGTGGTTATTTCAGTCACTGTTGCCCTTCTATCAGCTCGAACCAGTCTGGCCATTCTCCTCTGACCTCTGGCATCAACAAGGCATTTCCGCCCACAGAACTGTCGCTCACTGGATGTTTTTTCTTTTTCGGACCATTCTCTGTAAACCCTAGAGATGGTTGTGCGTGAAAATCCCAGTAGATTAGCAGTTTCTGAAATACTCAGACCAGCCCTTCTGGCACCAACAATCATGCCACGTTCAAAGTCACTCAAATCACCTTTCTTCCCCATACTGATGCTCGGTTTGAACTGCAGGAGATTGTCTTGACCATGTCTACATGCCTAAATGCACTGAGTTGCCGCCATGTGATTGGCTGCTTAGAAATTAAGTGTTAACGAGCAGTTGGACAGGTGTACCTAATAAAGTGGCCGGTGAGTGTATATATATTTTTTTTTATTCTAAACTGTTTTAATTATTCTTATTTCTTTTGATTATTTTAATTTCTTTATTCTAAACTGTTTTAATTATTGTTATTTCTTTTGATTTTTTAATTTCTTCTATGTAAAGCACTTTGAATTATCATTGTGTATGAAATGTGCTATATAAATAAACTTGCCTTGCCTTGCCTATTGCACGTTTACATATAAAACAATGGAAAAACAGTGCAGTGGAATGCAAAAAGGTTTTCCCTCTGAAACCAACTAGACACTCGCGACTGCCGCTCCTATATGAAATGGCCTTAATGCTAGCTGTGAGTGTGCACCATTCAGTGCTATCACGTTTATATTTACAGCAGAACAGTGCAACAGTGCAGAACAGTGAAGTCAATGCATTTGGACTTATTCTTCAACACTCTAGTTGTCAGAAAAACACAACAATGCCTCGAATGACGCCTTCTTTTCATCTTTCGATGTCCGCTCTGTATAAAGGAATAGCACAATCTGCAAAATGTTGTTGCCATTCTTTTTATTGTAAACATAACGGGCAATATATTGTGCCACCAAAAAATATCGAGGTCATGTCCATACATAGTGCGAATAATAATACATAAGAAGAAAATAATAATAACATTTAAGAATAAAAAGAAGAGTCGCCCCTTGCAATCTAATCACAAATGGTCTCAGATGCATGTTACTACCAAGTCTGAACAGCAGTGTGCCTCAGCTGACCACTTCTGATTGGATCACTTGAGATGGATGTTAATATGAGGTGTAAATATGATCTAAACTAATTCTAAAGAGACTTGGAGGGAGAGATCCTGTTTTTGTCTTTATTGTACAGGACAGTTGAGAGACAATAAAGTGACTGGAGACATGGAAGCTCTTCTGTTTTATGAGGATGTGCGCACTACCCACTGTGTCATGACTCTGAGAAATCCTCTTTTTTCAATAAACTAAGCAAGCAACTTGACATTTTACACTTAATTATTTGACCTTATGTTAAGTGACACAGCAGGCCACTCAGCCATAATGTCCGTGATGATCGATGGGTTAGGAACCCACAGGTTACTCTGCATACTACAATGTTTACATGCACAACCGTTGTACTGAATTCATTCCGATTGATGAATCCGAATGTAGTGTTTACATGAATGCTAAACAAAGTGATCGGGTTGATGTACTCGTTTATGTCTCAAGCTTCAAACCGGAATAAATTTTTAGACATGCGCACACTGCACGAATATACAGTTTCCTGCTGTTTGCACATAATAACTATTCTCCTAAATTGTTTTTTTATTTGTTTTAAACAGACTTATCATAATTTTCTGATGGTCATAATTTGGAGACAATGAGCATATGAACCTTTGTGCCGTGCTGCTTATATTTATCACGCAGTAAAAATGCTCCTCCCCGCACCCAAAACCAGTCGTCTGTGGGTGAGAATCTGAATCAAGGACTGGTGGGAGGTTGTCCTGCTCCACTTCACAGACACTGAGTGAAAGGAGAATTTTAGATTGACGGGACACTCATTTATATGACACTTTATTCAACAGGAAGAACAGCTCGTTATGCGTCATTGTACATGCAGAGCCCTTTCAGTTTCAGTTTTCAATCCTAGGGGTGTAAATCGGAGCCTTAATGACAATTCGATACAATACCGATTTCTTAAGCCAAAGATTCGATTATTTTCGATACTTCCCGCGATACGATTCGATATGATACGATTCAATACTAGATATTTTATCTATTAAGTTTAAAAAAAAAATAAAAAAAATAAAACCTTTTATTGAGAATACAGAAACCGTATTTGTGGCGAGCAGGACTCGGCCGACGTGAGAGAACGCCGCGAGGCCGGTGGCGTGAGTGTTAATGACCATCACCTGTGAGATGCACTGGTCTCTCGGTCTTCAGTGTCGTCGCTCCTCCTTTAGGGCCTGTTCACATATCGCGTCTTTTGCGCGCTCAATTTCGTTATTTCAAATATAGGCGTGCGGTATGCGCGCTCATAATGGAAGCGACCCGGTTGCGGTGCGACGCGCTCGTTTTTTCCTGCCGCATCGAGATAAAAACATCTCAACTTTTCAGAATGCCGCAAGCGCACCGTAGGTCATGTGACAAGAACCAACCACAGCAACGACAGACGCCTCCGGAGCGCAATCGCCCTAGCGCTTTGGAAAAAGGAGAACGCGGCACGCCTAGAGTTTTCTACGTGTTTTTAGGCGCTATATGTGAACTGAGCCTTATGCTTCTCCCCCACGTGAGAGATGCGAGACCGGTGCGTCTCACAGGTGGCGTTCATTAACACTCACACCACCGGCCTCGCGCCGTTCTCTCACGTCGGCCGCGTCCTGCTCGCCACAGTATTCTATTCATATGATGTGTATGTTACACTATTGCAGTCTTCTTTGCTAACGGCAACATCTCTTACCACTGCTCCATCTGTTTTCCTGAAGCCAAAATACTTCCACACCCACGACTTGACGCTGACTGGAGTGTGTAACATTTCACTTTCATTGCCAGCTCGCTCTGACGATTCCATCGCTCTTGAAAGTCAGACTCAACAATGTGTGTGAACATAGATAGAGACTGTGAAACGTAAGTAACGCGTGTGAAGCGGTGTGAAGTAGAAGACAATAATGAGGTTAGCGCCACCCGCAGCTTAGGAATAGGTTGTACGCATATGTCGGAGCTGATGCTGAAAATTATACTGATTCTTTTTGTAATCGATTAATCTAGCACTTAATCGATCGTTTAATCGAGTAATCGGATAAACCATTTTTTGTGTTTTTAAACAACCAAAATAAATAATGCATAACGAAAATGATGTGGCTGTAAAATGATCAAGCATTTGGCTTTTATTTATAAAAAACAAACAAAAAAACTGGTATTTATTCCAACTCCAACATTTGGCTCCAAAACTAAGCCTATTTATTGCCATTTTTACCCATTTAGTATAAGTGCCAACAATGTTCTATGCTCAATTACTTAGCCGATTAAAATGTCTTCCCCAAAAGAGGGGATTTGGAGAAGCAGGCTGGGGAATTTCATTTTTTGTTGTTGTCTGTAACTATTTGGAAGACGTGACATACAAACAAGGTCTCGCAAAGACTGCAATACAATATTTGATCCTCCATCACGTCGCGGTGTATACAGTGAATGGATGCTGAAATTATTGTTGCGTGGCTACATTAAAGTTTAAAGGGTTAGTTCGCCCATTTAAGACATGAAGTTGTATGCAATCCTTACCAGCACTATAGTGCATACACACTGACCCACTCTGTTGTCACCTCCCTGGTCAGAGTTCTGGCCGCTGGAAGTTTTTCAATAAAGTACTCCCGGTTATTTTCCGGTGCCACAAAACTGTGCGTTTTTACGTGAAAAAATTATTTGCGTTTCAAAGCTTGATTAATTTACCACACTAAAAACACGCCGGTCAAAATTCATACCTCAGTTTTAATCGGCACTATTTTCTATCCATTTCTATCAATCCGCGCTGCTGTCTTGACATAATTTTTGGTTGAACTATTCCTTTAATGTTTGGTTAATAACTTTTCAAAAGGAGTCGCCGCCACTTTTTGGCTGACTGCTTTGACATTACCTTTATCTGAAGTAATTTATTAGCTGTTCTGGATCTTGCTGCTGGCCACCAGATCCTCTAAATCAAAGTCATTTGTGAATGGATGCTTGATGGCTCGGCACAGTTTCTGTTTGCGGTTTTCTCTCCTATTCAGCATTGATTAGAAATACTAAACACTCTCTGCTTGCCCTTCTTGGAAAGTTTTTGTCCTAAAACGTTTGATTTGAAGGCTAAAACAACTCGTAAGATGTGGATCAGGGCAAATCTGTCTTCTCCTCCATTATCAGCACCACAGGAGGGGTGATATCAGGGCTTTAAGATTCTTCTGTTAGAGATGAAGTCCTGATGTTGTAGTGAAAATCATGCTGCACAGTTTAGCAGTTTATTATCAGTTCATACCAAAAATAGTGTTTTAGTAGTCAAAGCAATGGCAGATACAATAATATGAATGTTACATGAATACAATAATATGAATGTTACACATTCAATTGTATCCTCATTTTGACTGACAAGAGTACAGTATGTCAACAGACTCATGTTTAATGATTGAACCTAAGAACATAATGTGTCTCATTCTCAAGCACTATATGCTAGCTAGACTGTATGATGTCAGTATTGCTTTAATTTAAAATAAATTATAATGTTACAATAAATTGTATTTGTTTTGGTTTTGATGTAAAACATCACGACTAACCAGCACAAAAGATGACTAAAAACATCTAAACCATAGTTCTTCATCGGACGATGGTGATTGTTATTAAATCTTTGTGCTATGACATCATGGGGATGTATTTCTGGTAAGTTATTAATGCCTGGTGCCAGATGGCATATAATTAAAACAGTGAACTTGGAGGCTTTGGTGATTATGTGCATTTTCCCATAGGACATGAAGAGTTTTGATACAAATCAACATGCTATGTTGAAATATTTACAGTTTTTAATTTTGACACTGGCTCATCTTTAGAAAGAATATATATGCTAGTAGACACATTATCAGAGTTTTATCTTGCTTTTCATATCTCTAATTCATTCATTTTAATGATGTTCAGTTAAGTACAGCAGTACAGTACAACTTATTTGATTGCATTGAAATTATTGGGAAGTTTATTGGTTTTCATCTGTGAGTTTCTGTGAAGGTGTGTATATATATATATATATATATATATACTCACTCATTTGGCCTTCCCTTATTTAAACTACTCCAGTTTTCCATGTTTTGATAAAGGTGAACAACATTTAATATATATCTGATAATTTTACACATTTTTATTATAGGTTAATATAAATTAATACATGCTATTAACATCCATTACTCCAGTCTTTAGTAACGTTTGGCTTTTCAGGATTATTTGAGTAGAATGCGCAGAAGCAGCATTTATTTAAAAATAAATCTTTAGGAACATTACAAATGTCTTTACTGTCATCAATTTAATGTGCCTTAAAGTGTTAATTTCTTCAAAATAATAATAATATTACTGAGCCAAAAAACATTTGAATGTTAATGTAATTTAATTTAATAAATGTTAGTTTATTTGACCTAATGTTGACTAATTGAACTTTATTGTTAAGAGTTAAAATAGTCACTTTTTGATAATTCCGGGGTTCTCAGAAACGGAAGTCGTCAAAGTTTGGTAAACTTCTGTCGTGCTGAACGGGAGATGACAGCAAATATCATTATTGTATTCCCCTTTGCTCTAATAGCAAAAGAACAAATCTGTGATAGCGTTTCCATTACTTTTCAAAAGAGGGGGAAAATAGAGATACATATTACAGTGTTAATTAGTTTTATTTACTGCCAAGGTTATATAACACAAAGTATAGCATTATAAATGTATATACGTTTTTTATTTTTTTAAGATGAAAATATGAAAAACTTTACCAGATTTGCGATGTTCATTACTGTGGAAACTCGTCATCACATTTCGTGAAAGCGTCCTTTATACTTAAATCTAGAGTGTGTAATTTTTGTGCCACTCCCACTGGCAGTATATTTTTCTCAAAATAATGACTGTTTTCAAACAGGTTTCCTGAACACCCACCCCCCAATTGTTGGCCAAATAGATATCATGTCAATGACAGGCTGTTAAGGATGCTGAAATGAATAGAGCATTTTTTTGATAGCTAGAGTCAGTGCTCTCCTGGGAAATCACCCTACATATTAAGCTGAGTCCATTTAACATTAAAAAATACATATTTAATGCAAACACTAGTACACCCATGCAGCTAATCAGAAATATGCTACCAACACCTCAAGATGTCAGCATCTGCAGAATCTTTCATTACAAGTAGTTTCAAATAACTTAGTTGGCCAAATATGCCATCTCCGTTCATTTGTTGTTGTGTGTGTGTGTGTGCCAGTTAGGCCTAGATACAGCAAGGCTCTTTTCCTTCATACCATTGTTCAGGCCAATCCTATTTTTGTTTTTTATTAGCTCTGCCGCTGCCTCTCATTCAGTAGCCCCCCGGAGGCTCTTCTCCGTGCATATGTGTGTCGAGGCGATAAGGGAATTGGCAATTTTGTTTATGCTGCTAATTATATGATTCCACGGTTTCTGTTCGATGCGTATTGTCCTTGCTTCCTGGTAAGCGCTGATCTGCTTACTTCATCTGCTTCTATTTTCATCTACCTCCTCAATCACTCTTGACAGTTTGCCAACACTGAATGGTGACCCTTCCGTCGGTGCAGCCAGAGTTGTCTCCTTGGAGGGGTTGGTGGTGTGCTTGCTCAGGAGACCGGAAACAGCTGTGAAGAGCGTTCCCTTCATTATCACTAAGTCTTTTTTGCCGTTATTTGCACATTCTGCTTTGCATATGGAGCCACATGTTATTCCTGCCTAGGAAAGTAGGAAGCGATCCTTTATCTTTGACAATTCCAAACACAAATGCAGTTGTCAGACTCTCATGTAGCGAGAGGGTGAAAAAAAGGGAGGGAGAGATGGATGGATGGAGGGGGTGGAAAGAACTGCGAGAGGGAGGGAGGGAGGGAGGGAGGGAGGGCGAGCGTGTGTGTGCATATGTGCAAGCTTGTATGAGAGAGAGAGAGAGAGAGAGAGAGAGAGAGAGAGAGAGAGAGAGAGAGAGAGAGAGAGAGAGAGAGAGAGAGAGAGAGAGAGAGAGAGAGAGAGAGAGAGAGAGAGAGAGAGAGAGAGAGAGAGAGAGAGAGAGAGAGAGAGAGAGAGAGAGAGAGAGAGAGAGAGAGAGCGCTATGTTCAATACTCTGAGCATCTAGACATTGTGCCGGGTGGGAGAAGAGACAATTAAATCCACAATTCAGAAAAATAACTAACACACGGATTAAACACAGAAGGTTTGTGCTCCTTTCCGTCTCAACGTGGAGTGCGGATTGTGCGCGCAAGTCTGAAAGTTCTCCGGAATGCAAGCGCTCGTGGAGGATGAGCTAAGTGGAGCGTTGCACGGCAGGATTCTTCGAGGTTGGAGCGCAGCTGCTTCCTACAGCCACTGACGGGAGGACCTTGCGCAAGAGGAGGAAAGCTGCCTCCGTTTCTGTCTCTCTCTCTCTTTCTTTTCTTTCTAAGTCTTGCAGAGATGGGCAGCATCCCTTAGACTCAACACTGAAAACAGAAGACGTTCAAGAAAAAAAAATAACGGAGAAGAAAAGGACGGGATTATAAAAGCAGGGAGTAATAAAAGGAAAACTGAAGCAAGGACAAAAAAAAGTGTTCATCAGAAAGGCTCTCGTTTGTTGCTTTGCGAGGGCTAAACTGAAGAGATTTGAGTCGTGCATTGCTTTGCTTCAGCCAGTCTGTGGAGTATAGGATCACAAATAGCATTTAAAGGTAAGCTGTTAGTCAAGTTCAATGTCTTGCATGTGCGACCAAGTCCAAGTCAGGTTTGAGAGAGCTGATGTTACTGTTCCCCCCACGACTGCTGAAGAGGAAATTAGGGTGGAATGTAAGTCAGTTGTTTTTTTGGTGAACTATTAACATAAATTGTTCAGTTTAATGAAAGTTAAAGGCTTCGATGGTGTGTGCATTTTAATTGATGCTTAGGTCTTGCGTTAAAAACGTGATTTATTCCTTCGCACCTTGGCGGATATTACTGGGGTGTTTGGGGACAAAGAGCATAATTACAGTGCGAGACAGTCCTCATTTTGACGGAAATAGAGGTGAGGGGTTGGGAGGAGGGGGTTAACACCAGCGATATGTAATTTTGAGGGGGAATATTTAAATCTACACTTAAGATGATCTCGCAACTTTTGGAGTTGGTGACCAACTGATTGTTGTCGTCTTTTTTTTTTCATGCACCCGATGTAATTTTTTTTTGCTGTCACTTCTCCCATGAGTTCAGCCGTGGCTTCTTCGCACTAAGCAAACTTGGTGGCTTTCTTCTGACCACGTTTTAGAAAGGAGGGGTGTGAAATTGCAAACAGAGATTGAAGGTGTGATGAAGGGGGTTTGACAGCCTCATATCTGTGCTGCTGCTTGACGCAACTGAGGCCAGATGGAGAGGGGCAGAATATTAATGTTTTTTTTTTTTGGCAGACTGAAGGACAGGCATTCGGGTTTGGGCGTGAATGTCCCAGAGCTTCGTCAAGGAGCGCGTGTGCGCTCCCCTGACGGTAGTGGACAAGTGGCCCCCCTCCTTTGTCGGAGGGACTGAAATATTTATCATCGCATGCACATCCTGTCTGCCCTGAAATATTTAAAATAATTGAATAATAAATAACCCTGGCTGTTGAAATTGGCCCCTCTGTTATCCTGTCCATAGTGATGATTCTGTCTGCTCATGTTACCAGTACTCCAATGACTTGAAAGCTGCAAATGAAACAGATTAGGTGGTCTGTTAATGTGAGGAGTTTACAGAGGAAGTATCTGAATATGACAATTATTCTCATTATATGTCCGTGTGAATGTTGGAGCAGAGAAAGGCATTGATTTTCACAATTATCTGAATGCTTCGGAAATGTGATGAATAATCTATCTTGACAGTTATACATGGCTGAATTCAATCGGATTGAGAAAGAGAAATAAAAGCGAGAGGGCGGTGATGTCTGTGTGTTCTGTATCTTTGATGTTTTATTGAGAGCTAACTGGGCAGAGTCGTGCAGTCCTTGGATCTGCTGGTTTGTGTTTGAAGAGGCAGCTCTGAATTTTAGACGTTGTCTTGATTTACAGTTGCATTTCTTAGCTTTTTTTTACACTCACAATCCTTGGCATATATAGTCTAGATTGGGATATATAGAATTAACTTTTCCATATATTGCTTTTTCCATTCAAACAATCATTAATTGTGATTTTGCAAACCATATAGTACAACAAATGTATAAATAGAGTAATTGCCATGCGACAGCAGTAGCGTAGTCTGCCTGCCTTCTGTTATGAAACAAGCCTTCAAGGGTATTGGATGAAAATGAATGCACCGGCAGATGTAGTCACAGAAAAAGCCTTTCGTTGCATTGCCAGGACCGCTTGTTCCCAGTGTAGCCAGATGCATCAACACATGTGCCATTGTGAGGAGGTTTGCCACTACTTGAAGCTGAAGCTCAGCCATGCCTGAAGGTGCTCTCATGGCCATCTCGATAACTTTGTATGTTAAATGTGTTGTTTGATGGTGGAAAAGATTGGGTAAGGTGATGATAGACGTCCTGTGAACCTGAATGTACGAGGCAAGGTCACTGAATGCACAAAGATGCTTTGATTGTGTACTTGATTGATTTTCTTTCAAATATTATTTCAATGTCGTTTTGCTCTGGATACGCAGAGAATTACACTGGGTAATGAAAAGGTATTTCTTTTCAGTGCACTCATAAACAAGCTGACATTGACTGGCATTGCAAACATGATGTCTCAATTACACTCCTGTCAGGCCAGATACACACTTCATGTAATTACAAAAACGCAGCTAAAATAAGAGGTAAATACAGCCTAAGCTGGTTTGCTGGTCTTATTCAGTTTAAGCTGGTTTATCTGGTCTCTTTGCATCGTCAAGGTGGTATTTAGCTGGTTTAGCCAGTCTGACAAGCTGTCAAGTGCCTAAAACCAACAAAACAGACCATCTTAGGCTGGTTTAATACATTTTTGGCAGGATGGACAACACATTACAAATGTGCAGTCTCATTATGCATGCATATCGTGCGTTTCTTTGGCGGTAAAAATCTTAGTACTCAAGGGGGTGATAGTTATCCTTCAAATGTCTGTATCATTGAACCAAATTTTCTATTACACAGAAAATTCGACGAATATTCATAAAAATGAGTTTTACATGTTTACATTACAGTTTGGCTGATGTTTTCATTTAGAGCGAATTATAATGTAGGCTATTCATAGTGTATTTGTATTTATCCCCCTAGGAATTGAACCTGTGACTTTGGTGTTGCTAGCGTTATACATATCAAGATTCTTTTAAATTTGTTCTGCTATTAATGGTAAACCTGAAACGAAAACTAAACGTTGAAGTAGACATTTTAAGACATTGTGGCAGCTCTGATTTAGCTCTGTTTCAGGTATTTTACTTCAAAATGTCAAGTTGAATTGAATGTGCTACTTGCTGTTTCTTTGTGATATTTTCTAGCAATTTCTGAGTGAAAAATAATTTCTTTTTCTTATCTTTTTTTCCTTTTTTTTGTGGTGCCTTTGAAAAAAAGTTTCCACATTCTAGGGCAACAAAAACATGTAATTGACATCAAAGGGAGACCAATGACCTGGTTAAATATACAAACCTTCAGTAGTACAAGAGCTCTTGCTACCTGAAAGAGATGATTCAGCCATTGTAACTATATTAATAGTGAGTCCATTAAGAGATGGGAAAAAAAAGTCAATGCTCATTGTTCTGTCAACATTTGTTTTCTGTATTTTGGAGACCATGACCTTTAGCGGAGTGAATCCTACCTTCTCACGAGAGAGCTTGCATGACTCTGTCACAGGGCTTCAGATCGTTAGTGCACATCAGGGTGATGTCATGGCCACCACAAAAGCAGTCGTGCCTTCTCATTGCCGCCAGTCTAAATAACGGGGGGTGGATTCTAAATGGAGCACTGGCCCCATCTTTCAGTATTGTTGATCTCTAAGGCAAGTGTTGGCCATTGAATGACCGGAGAGATGTATTGCACATAGACTAATTTTAGAAGGGATTTGGCACTACTGCTACTCCTTTGATTGTTACACTTGCATCCCTCTGGTTTTTGTCAACTTAAACATATTTATCAATGTATTTATATAACACATCTGGATGGTATATACAAACAGATGGTAGCACTAATGCTCAAGGATCCCTAAAGTCTGCTGGAAAACAAGCTGGCACTATGCACATGACGTTAGTATAGTTCTGCCAAATTTTGCAAAGCGTTTAAAAATACATTAGGATTAGATGATCTTCTTAAAAAGGACTTTTATGACATTCTGATTAAACAGTGGTAGAACTGCATTTATTTCAGAATTTAGCATTTAAATGTGTGTTTAAAAATGTGTTAATATACACTGCTGTTTATTATTTTTTGTAAAACAGTAATAATTTTCAGCAGCCGTTACTCCAGTCTTCAGTGTCACATGATCCTTCAGAAATCATGCTAATCATTTAGCGCTCAAGAAACATTTATTATGATCAATATAGAAAACAGTTTTTGTTGCTTCATATTTTGCTGAAACTGTAATACACAATATAAAAAAGTGTTTATTTATATGCAAAAAATAAATCAACAGCAATATTTTTTTTTAATTTACTTAATCAACACTTTTAATGTATCGCCCCATGAAATCCATTATATTGTTTTGGGATTCCATTTTTTATTATTTAAAACAGCTATTTTGACAGGCTTACAGCGCCTGTCAGAAATGAAACGCTCCATTACCATGACTGAATTTCAGCTCTGGAGGCTTCCTAAAGCTCAGCGATTGTACACACTAACGATGGCATCGATTATAATGAAACATCGGAAGAACTAGTTATTCAACCCGAAGTTCCGAACCTCCATCGCAAGGACAACTTGAGCAGGATGTTTGAGGGCAGGTCAAAGTAGACGTTGGGCATTATGCAAATGTGTTACCCAGTGACAAAGTGGGATTCAAATTCCTGATGACTCGTTTAGGCAGTTCAGAGTCGGTGTGTTTTTAATGGTAGTTTTTCGTCAAATGAAACAAAGTTTGTGAAGTGACTCTCAAAGCAGCTCTCAAAGGAGATGAAGTTGTCCTCATATTTCAAGACAGCAGACGGTGAAAACACACAGTGTGTGTGAGTTTGTGTATCAGATGAAAACACGCCGTTCATTCACACATAGACACATAAATCACTTATTAGCGACATTCGCTGGCTATCGCCCAGCTTTAGTTCATGCTAATATTTGTACATTTTAATGTTTTATTACGCTAACCAATTCTGGTACTGTGTTGGGTCTCCCCTTGATGTAATCTAAAATTTGGGTTCTAAAGCAAAACATTAAGAATCGCTGGTTTAAACAATGCTGAAGCATTGTGAAGCATTTGATTCTTTGTGATAAAGCTCTCATGGATAAATTGTGCCCTTCCCTTCTTTTTCTTTTCTGCATTTCTCTTTGTTAGTCCTGTATTGCCTCATGCTGTATAATGAAGACCTTAAGAAGTCAAAGAGTTTCAATTAAATGACACATGCAGAGTCTGCCAAGTCAGGGTCTGTTCCAAACTGAAACGTGTAGCCTGTAGCAATGCTAACTTAAGAGGACGTCTTCCATCCTGTTTCAGCCCCAGCCCTGTGATGTGAGGGGTGCTTAGGGGAATGGATGGTGTGGCATGACAGGGCTTGATGGTTGTTACACAGCCTGAGAAGAGTGTAGTGAAGGGTGGAGGGCAATGTCAGCAGGTGCTCAGGGGAATGAATGGATGCCACTGGCTCTAGAGGGGTGGATTAGGACAGATGACCCTGACTCCCATTTCGCCTTTGCAGTCAAACTTTGCAACCTTGGAGCTGGTGGAAACAAGCCACCTCAAGCTAAGCTTTTGAGTCTGAGTTGGCACCAAGCATTAGTGAAGGTTCATATGGGTGACACAATGGAGAAGAACAGAAGAATAAGAGGGTAATATAGCTGTAGGTGAGGAGAGGGGGGGAGAGAATCTAAGGAGGAAGTCAGTCTGCCTCAGGTTCAGCTGCATAGAGAGGGCTCTCGTCTGACCTTCACCTAAGGTCCTTTGCCTTCTGTTTCATTTTGAATCAATGTTTCAGAGTTTCTGTGCTGTGTGTTAGGCGACACTGCACTGAAAAAAGTCAAACAACATATTTTTCACTATAGGGATGCACTGATATGAACATTTTGGCCTACTGACGACCGATAATTCTTTATATTTGAAAGCCGATAACTGACATATTGGCCGATATATCTAAATCCAAAAGTAAGCAAACTAAATTAAATGTTGACTAACATAATAAAAATTCTATACATGGTGCATGGTGAAAACAAGTTGTAAAAAGCCCACCCCCCAAAAAATATTGACCTACATTAAAGGTGCCCTAGAATTTGAAATTGAATTTATCTTGGCATAGTTAAATAACAAGAGTTCAGTACATGGACATGACATACAGTGAGTCTCAAACACCATTGTTTTTTCCTTCTTATTTAAATCTTGTTTTTGAAAAACACCCCTGAAAAATAGGTGAATCTCCACATAACACCGACTGTGACGCAACAGTTGGGATCATTAATATGTACGCCTCCAATAATGTGCATGCCAGCCCATGTTCAATGCCAGGCGAAACTGCACAGCCGAATCATCGGAAGTTCTGCAGGTGAAGAAACGAGCGAGGATCATAGGGAAAATGGCAGATCATGGAAACAAATGTTATGTTCCAGGCTGTGCAGGGGATGTAAGGACTTTTCATACCCTTCCCACAGAAAAGAAATGTCAACAGGCGTGGTTGATGTTTATCTATAATCGGATACCGCAAAAGATTAATTCGAAATTGTTAGTTTGCTCTGCCCATTTCACCTCGGACTTATTTTCTAACCTGGGACAATATCAAGCAGGCTTCTCTCAGCGTCTCATACTGAAGAAGGGGGAATTCCAACTATATTCCCGCAAGCGGTAAACTAATGATTTTATTATCGATAATTTACACTGTGTTATCTAGATCCAGCGCAAGATCCTAGTACAGTAACAATAGCAAACTCCAAATAACGAGCATACATAACTAAATAGTATGACAAAGTATTTACACTGAGGTTAATATTTCTTGCCTGTGTTGTCATATAAATCTACAAAATAATACTGTAGATACATTGTCAAATAATTTTACTTTCGTCTATTTCATCAACAACACGTCAGGGGCTAACTACGTTAGTTTAGTTCCTCTGTTAGCTCACTCGATCCGTCTAGCTAACGATACATTCTCCACCACATAAGTTGAAGCTATTTATTTGACAAGGCATCTAACGTTAGTCCATTTGTTAATGTTTTAATTTTTGAAAACTGACGTATGACTATTTTGCACGCTTGTATTTCAGAGTGTGTGAGGTGAAACTTCAATCAGAGCAGAACTCCTCATTACTATTCATGACCCTTCCAAATAAGGTAAAAAACAGACCATTTCATTCTAGGGCCAATTTCTAGAGTTGAAAATGGACCTGTAAAACAATGTTAACATTTTAAATGCCCTTAAATAAGCCACATACCCTCTATGTAGATATCAGAGACAAAATTAAAATATTATTTCAACACATTCTAGGGCACCTTTTAAGCAGTTTTGGCTTATGTCTAAAAAGAAAATATATTGATTAAGTGTAAGGGTTATGAAGAAGAGGAAGCACAGGTATAGTTCAGTCATTCCAAAAACAAACAAGCAATACATATATACATTTATAAATAATACATACATGTATATAAATAAACTAAGATTAAAAAATTTGAGCTGTACAGTATTTGGACATTTACATTTTAGGAGTTAAGGCTTGATGTAGTACTTGTAAATGTAGATAATTATATACAGAAGATTAGTGGTTTTAGTTCACATTAAATCATGTTAACGCATATTTTTGTGTATTTAAGCTATACTATTTAAAGGGTATTTTAAAGGGATAGTCTGAGCAAAATATTTTGTCATCATTTACTCGCCCTGTATATAGTTCCAAACCTATACACTTCTTTCTTCTGCTGAACACAAGTATATTTTGAATGTCGATGACCAAATAGTTTCGGTATTCCGAAAGTATTCAGTACCATACAATAAAAAATAAAACAATACAGAAAGTTTTGTGTGATGGGTTTAGGGGTAGGATTAGTGTCATGGGACAGAATATACAGTTTGTACAGTATAAAAACCATTACGTTTATGAATGTCCCCATTTAGATGGCTAAGTAAACGTGTGCGTGTGTGTGTGTGTGTGTGTGTGTGTGTGTGTGTGTGTGTGTGTGTGTGTGTGTGTGTGTGTGTGTGTGTGTGTGTGTATGCGTGTATATGCCACAGAAGAAAGTCATATAGGTTTGCAATGACATGGAGGTGACTAAATTATAATTTTTTGCGTGGACTATCCTTTTAACATTTACAGATTGACCCAATTCACTTCCATTGTAAGTACCTCATTGTAAACCAGATTATTATTATTTGTTTAAAAAAAATTCAGAAAAAAATTGACAAATCAAAATAAATGATTGTGGTAATCAATGTGATAAGTGCTGTCCATTGCACTTAATTTGTATTGAACCTAGACTATTGCTTTAAAAATACACTGTCTGCTTTAACATAGATATTTTCATGCCCTAAATATCTAAACCCATTTTCTCTAAGATAATCAGAACATGGTTTGTGAATGGTATGTTGCATGGTTAGCGAGAATGCAAACAGACATGGCTGTCTACACCTTCACTGGCTTGATAATTACATTTCTACATTGATCCAGAGAGAGAGCGAGAGAGAGAGAGAGAGAGTCTCATGGCAGATGCACATTCATGATGCTTGTTACAAGGGCCCAAAATGCAATTAGTTGAAAATGGACCATAAAGCAGCACCCCTCCATGCTTAGATGTAATATTGGCTAATATGCCTAAACTCATCCAATTAACCAATCCATAATGATGTTGTTTGTGATAGTAGATGCATTTCATTAATAGGGAAGTAATTATTGACACTAATCATTTGAAACAAATGATGGCAATTGGGGCTTTGACATGGTCATTATTCCTGTTGGGCTGAAAGCATAGTACCATAAAAATTGGCAAGTTGAATACCTTTTTGGCACAAGCATGAATATGATTCAAATTCTACCAAATAAAATGCTTGATGATTATTAAATGTATATTAAATAGATATTTAAGTAGCAGTCGTCAGTAAAATAAAGGGAACACAGCAACAGTTTAGGATTCTACTGCTGTGATATCATGGTAAAGATCAATTTTAACCACTGATTATTCCCATGCTCGTCCTTGGGCAGTGAAAAAACCTGGCTTTACCTTCACATTGTAGAGCACAGCGTCTTCTCGACATGATGCTATCCAGTGTCCACAGGAATCAGGTTTCCCTGGTGTCTGCACGCGCAATAAGTGGCCGAGCAAAATGCTAATGTTTCATCTTGAGGCTTATGACTCGTTTGAAAAACAATTAATTTCATTGACTCAGTCGACTCTTACTTTTGAAAGACAATATCTTTATATACTGTGCACTTTCAGATTTAAAACTTTGCAGGATGTTTTCATTCACTTAGAGCTATGTTACACACTACATGAAAGGTCATTTTTAAAAATCCATAGGGGCTCTTTAATGAATTATAAAATGATAAATAATTTAATGAATTATATAAGATGATCATGTAATTATATTATGTTTGTGGGATGTAAATTTAAAATGAAATAGAGAAACATCTAAAAATGCAATAGAGTAACATCTTAGTTTGGGTGCACTTTTATTCGGTCACAGATAATTGTGTTTGAAACATTCAGTACTGATATAAATAAGACCATGGCATTGCTGCATCTCAAGCACGTTTGGTTACAAATTAGCTACTGATGGATACAGCACCAGTCAAACATTACAATGTTACTGACAAGTCTCTAATGCTCACTAAAATTATAGTTAATAAATGCTTTAATACATTTAATAAATACATTTAAAAAATGCAAATAAATGCTGTTCATTGAACTTTCTATTTATTAATGAATCCTGAAAAAGTTAACCTTTTCCATAAAAAATATTAAGTATCATAAATGTTTTCATAATTGATAATACATTTTTCGGAGTATTACAATTCTCATTAGTAGCTAAAGGCATAATTCAATTTGCCGGAATATTTAATAAACAAACACACAAGGGGCAAAGATGCGTACAAATTTATGAAAAGTGGGCGTTTTAATTCTGTAGAAATCAGCCAAGCTTTCTGTGGAGCTGTGTGTGTAGATTCGGTGTGGGCTTGGTCAGTGGATTTGTTAGTATCAGCTGTTCTGGAGTAGTTTGATGAACGTTCTCTCTTACTTCACCTCCTTGGTGAGCCTTATATTTAGGTTATTGACTGGCTTGTGCTTCGGAGGCCAGGAAACTGCTGTATGTGTTCTATTAGGGCACAAGACTCATCCTTACAGTTAACAATTTAAGCTGAGACATGGCATAGACCAATTGACTAGCCTGGGGATATTGAGTCTTACTCAGCAGAGAGGATTACAAATACTGAGTTTTGGTGCTAATGAAATAATGAAACAATGGAGTTTATATACTGAACATGAAAACGACCGTTTTATTGGTTTGATGCCTCATAAAAATGGTGTCTGGCTTTTTAAACTGAATTAAATTCAATTGAATCTGTTCAATCAACAAGTCACTCCCTTATCTATTCAGTTATGCACAGCGTAGAGTTCACGTAGGCACTTCAGACGACACGCTCTGCTGAGAGATATTTAACTAGGGATAAGAGTGGCGTGTTAAATTTGAAAAATGGCTTGTTGTTTAGAGAAAGCCTTCCTGAGGGAGGTTGTGAAGATCTCATTCCATTCCAGCTCAAGCACCTTCACAAACACTTAGGTTAATGTTTGCCAACCTTGGATTTGACGGCATAGCCTATTTGTTGTCATTCATGCCAAAAGATGTTACAGACAAAAAAGAGAGAGTCAGTTTTGGATGAATGGAGCAAAATTGAGGGCTGGCAAACCCATATTAGATCATACAAAACATACAAACCCGCAAAGATCAGTGGTTCGCAACAGTGTACTGCATTATCAAAGTGCACTGGCTGTTTCATGATAGAGCATTCTTGCTGTTTTTTTAACTTGCTGGATTAGTTGGCTCTGGATGTTGATACGCCGTTCGAGAGGCTTGGGAACAAAGTCACAGCATCTAAATGATGACCTTTACCTCAGCTCGAACAAGCAGTGCTCCCATTGTCAACATGTGTAATTTTTACCCTTGGATGTCAGTGTAGCACGGAATTATAAATCAATGAGGGCTGCATTACTGAGGATCCCCAGGCCCCTGGGTCTAGCCGGGGATAGAATCATAGGCGGTGGGGGTCGGACGGAAGAGGATGTGGGGGAATGTGGCTGGGAAAGACTTCCTGGGGATGCCGTTGTTGTGTCCAGCTCACAAAGCTGTGGTCCACCGTGGCAGGCATCCAGAGGGGGAGCAAGGAAGAAAGAGGCTCTTATCGAGCTCTTACAGAAAGAGAACAGCTATTAAGTGTGTTTATGGGCATAAGTGTGAATTTGCAATCTGCTAAATGTTAATAATATATTATTTGCTTGTCCTCCAAATTATTTTCCCAACCAGCCATAGCTGTGTATTAAGATTTTTTGCAACAAATAAACTGCAAGAATTTTATTTTATTACCATTGACAGATTTTTTGGAGGGCTCTTTAGAGCTTGAAAGGGATTTACTGTTTGCTGCCTTTCACATCACAGTTCAGGTGAATGATTCAGAAAAATAGATGGCAATAGGCAGAGCCATTGAGATAAATAGGGATGCTAATGGATAGGCTTCTCCAAGAATTATACTGTAGACCTCCTTGGTCCTGACAAACAGCAATGGATTTTAGAGAACCAAGAAACATCCATCACATCATAAACACCTCAAAGGACATACAATAAAATAAATCTATTTAAGACTTCAAAAATATTTGTTGACATTTAACCACTGTCAGAGAAAAAAAGGCCTTAAGTTTGCCACTGGGGCAGTGCCCTGAAAGCTATACCTTATCTGCCCCTAAATAGTGCATATTCATAACTAATGTACTATTATGTAGATGTTGAAAGTTAATTTTTTTATATTTATTTTTTTATATTGAGTGTATGTAAACAACTACAGAAACATTCAACTATACCCTCTCTGCAAAGAACATCTTGAGACTGGTGGTTGGACACGTCAAACAGGGCAGTATCTTAATGCATGTTTTGTTCAACCAAAGCTGCTCTAAGTATAAAGTGAGGAAACAGATTCTCCATTTTTCCTCTATTGCTTGGGGCCAAATTTATCCAAGTTGGTGATATTTGCCACTCTTAGTCTTGTGATCTCCAAACATCACTATTGTTCAGTATTACAGGATGATGTATTAAAATATTTACTTTATCAGAACCAGAAAAGCATGAATTGTATTCAGATACATTTAGAAAGACTTAAGGTGCGGTCACATTTACTGTTGCTCTGTGAAATCCAACCATTCCAATAGGGATCTGCGCAATTGGGAGATTCACATGAAGGCGATTAAAATTCCTCACAGATGTTTCACTCATGTTCAAGTTGGTCACACAAATTTGCCAGGCCTACCAACAGAAGGCTTACCGAATGATCTTGCCGCCTTCATTTGGCAGTGAAACTAGCTCAGCAGCTTACTAAATTAGGTTTGTTATAGTCTTAGATGCATATTTAAATATTTATTTGATAATTATTGCATTTTATCTTTTATGTATTATCTTTTTCCTCTAATTATTATATTTTGTTGTTTTCTTTTTCCCCTCAGTGTTATACCTACCACCTTTTTCTACCTTTCCTCCAAAACTGTTTTCTGTTTTAACACCATTTAAACTCATGCACTTTTAAAAGGATATTTGTTACTATGTAAAACCATTATTTTGTATATTAAGTACAAAGTCTTACTTGCTCTTGAATATGTATCACCAACTGCAGGCAAATTCTGAGTCACCCTGACTCGTAGCATTAGTGCACATACTTACTGGCTGTGCTCCAGTACTGCAGACACTGTGCAGAGCACGTTCCCTACTGTACCTGTAAGAACAGAGCTGATCATTTTAAAATCTCCCACCTGGGATAGTAAAGTGCATCAAGCTGCATTCGGCGGCTGCTGCTGGGATGCTCCAATACATGTCCCAAAAGCACCTGTCACTGATTCATGTCACAATATGGTGCTATGATCAGTGCACAGTGAAATATGACTAAATAAAGTGAGGCCCCATTCATTACTCCCTAAGAGAGTCCTGCATGCTGCATATTTGATAGAAATATATTGTCTTTGAATTGCGTGCATTCCTCAGCAGGAATTAGCCCTGATGCTTCTCAGAAGATTATGAGGACAACCTCAGTTCTGACAGCCATATTCCTACTGAGACTCCAATTTCGGCCTTTCTCGATTCTGAAAATCCCTACCCACCAAAAACAGACCATAAATTATTCATTCCTTCAATGTGCCCACCCTTGGATCAATGGGAACTTAAAAAACATCTACAAAGGCATTTGGCTTTAGGCCATATTTGATCACTTCCTAGCCGCACTCTCTCTCTCTCTCTCTCTCTTTTGTCCCAGCCCAAGGAGACTTCATTATCTCCAACTGTTTGTATGCTATTGTTGAAAGAGCAAGAGTTGAGCCATTCGAAAATTGGGGAAAGGGTGGAAAAATCTTTGAGACATGAATCCAGACAGATGTTGGTACAAGCTTGTTAGGAGGACAGGAGAGTGGTAGAGGGAAATGAAAACAGAGTGAGAGAGCGCTTTGGATTAAGTATTCGTCTTCTCTGTGGGAGCTTGCCAGAAAGTAATGCATGACAATATGAGCAGCCTGCACACTGATCATATTAGATGGGGCTTAAAAGATGCAGTGAGGTGATCAAGCCTTTGCTTTTTTCCACTGCTGCATTTGGCACATTGACTGGCGGCATCACATCTGTCATGACTCACCTTTAGGCTAGAATGAACTGGCAAATCTCACAAAAACAAGTCCAGGTCACCCCAACAAAACAAAACAAAAAAGACATTTGAATGTGCATGAGGGAAAATAAAGCCTATTTATAGCACCATTAAGATGCTGCTGTTCTGTTTCATTTTGCTGATTGAATGTGTCCTTTGTGAATTAAATCAGCCAGTACAACAGATAATGTCATGATATAAAATTGAAATGTATTAGTGGTGCAACGGATCATAAAATTCACGGTTCGGATTATTTACGATTTTGAGCCACGGATCGGATCATTTTTCGGATCAGCAAAAAAATTGGGGGTGTAACTTTGTTTTTCATTTATTACCTAAAGCTCACTTGAAGTTCTTCAATACAACATCAAAAACTCTAGCTTAACTGATAAAGTCCAAGCATTATTAAAAACAAGTGAACAGTCAGTAATAAAATAAGAACAAGTAGGCCTATAAAGTGCAAGCAAGCGATGAATACTAAATAACAAAGCTAAAGTCTGACAGTAGTATTCAGGTACAGAAATTAATTATGAAACCTAAATGTAAAATACCCCACTATTTGTTCACTGTAGAAATTAAATATAGTTTCATCTTTGTTAAAGCTGTATGTTATTGTTTTATTAACATGAAAGACAGACAACAGTAGGAATATTAGGTGTCTGCTGTCACTTTAAGACCGAATGCACTGACCAATAAAACTGACAAACATCTGGTTTCTTTCTCAATTGTTCACTTATGACATAACCGAGAGAGAATATTTGCAGAGAACAGAGGAATCAATTCGGTGTTCAAGTGCTATCTGAAACTCTCTCTCTCTCTCTCTCTCTCTCTCTCTCTCTCTCTCTCTCTCTCTCTCTCTCTCTCTCTCTCTCTCTCTCTCTCTCTCTCTCTCTCTCTCTCTCGCTCTCTCTATCTCTCTCTGCGTGCGCTCGCTTCGGCTGCGTGTGGCTATGCACACAGATAACGCGAGAGTCCCATTTTTCGCCTCTTCTTCCGTGTTTAAAATTGTTTTAATGTGTAAATTGGCAAGACAAAACACGTCCAAATTATAAACTTTCTCTCTATGATGGTTTATCCACGAATCGCATGCGTGCCGAACCGTGGGTACTGGTCCGTACGGATCACGGATCAACTGCGATCCATTGCACCCCTAAAATGTATGTAAATATGTAATTGCATTTTTTACTACAATAATAAGAATATTATTAATATTATTATTCATGTTTTTTTATTATTATTTTGAGGATTTGTGGGTAAAATATTTTTATTTTTATTTGTCATGACAGCAAGGTCACAATGCAAACACATTTAACAGTCCTAAAAACAGCCTTCATTTTCTTAAAGTAAAATATTCATATTTCATATTTCTGTCTTTTTGATTTGTGACTGGGAGATGCTCATGACATGTTTCATGAGATTCACCCGAGTGTGAACTTTGATACTTTTTTATCCATGCATAAGAGCTTTTAAGTTTTAAGAAGTCAGTTAGTCAGCATTCTCTGTAAGCCCAAAAGATCATGTTTTGTATTCAGCTGCAGCGTTTGAGATTGACTCTGAAAAAAGAACCTTACCACCCCACACTGTTCCCGTACAAGTGAAAAGTAGTGGAAATATACGTTTTAGATGTCATTTGGTTAAACACGGTACATTTTGGCCCTGGTAAGCTCAAGCTAACAGCAGGGCAATTCTTCGCAGCGAAATACACAGATTTCTGTTCTCGCTCACAGTCTTTGGCTGTTTCCTCATCCTTTGCAGCCCCAGATGGCCAGGGCAGACACCCAAGACTCACCCAGGAAAAGAAGTCTCATCCTCCTCTAACTCTGCTGCTTTTTTAGAAGGTGCCAAGCAGACCTTCTCTCATTTGCCAAAGTGAGGTGGCGCTGCTGATTGGCACGGCCAAGTCCAACTGCGACTGGAATTTATGGGTGTGGTTGAAGGGCAAGATGGTGCAGCTAAATTTAGATAAAAAGATTCTCGGTCACCATATGTGGCAAGCAGAGACGAGTCAGCTAGAGTGTCTTTCTGCAGAATTAACATAATTGTACAATGGATCTGGCAGAATCCTCATAAAGAAGGTGAATGTGTCATTATTTACTTTAAAGCTTTCGGATTTGCATGCACACTGCAACATTCATTAGGTGTCACCATTTGAGGTTATTTGCAACTGCCAATTAAAATAGTAGTCTTTTCAGTTGTTGACAAAATATTCAAATGAAATGGTAAAAAAGGATACTTGTGGAAAGCTCATCAACAAAGGTTCAATAGCTTAAGCCTCCTTCAGACTGTCAGTCCAAATGCAAATTTTTTTTTTTTGCATATCTGATTGGAATCCAATCATATTTAGCAAGTGTGAATTTGAAAAAATCACACAAAATGCTTTTTTTCTAATCCTTTTTTTAGCTACATTCATATGTGGTTTGAAATCCTATTCAAATTGCATTTCTCGAAGTCCATTTCAGTCTGACAGCTCTATTCGGATTTCTTGTGGTTTATGTAACTTTCTCACGCCACGTAAAACGTAAACATGTCAGAAGTTGTTATAGGAAACATGCTGAAAGTCGCTGCAGAAACAAGGTTGTGTTGTTGCAAGTGCCGATCGAGCAGAAATGTGCAATAGCCTATAAATGGAGACATGTTTAGAGCCCGGCGGAGAGGACAGCACGACATAAAGACGTGCCAGCCTCCTATGTGCCGCTGCTTCAGAAGACGTAGTAGTCTAGCGCGGCGACTACATGTTGTCATTTTGTAAATAAAGGCGTACTGTATGCCCTCCAATGCAATGTCATTGCCATAGAAATCTATGCAGATATTCCGTAAAACGAAAGAGAGCCACGGGACACGCAAATCTGTTCTAAATATTTGCAATACTCAGTATGGGGAATCAATCATTTAGATCAGATTCCAATCAGATACACAAATAATCGTATTTGGACTGGCAGTTTGAACATGGCCTACAGTGTTGGGAAAGTTCACTTTCTACATGAACTAGTTCAAAGTTCAGTTCACAAATTTTAAAATGAACTAGTTCAGTTCATAGTTCATACTTCACAATTTTGAACTAAGTTCACAGTTCCAAAAATGAACTAATTCATAGGTCTTTTTTTCTATATGTTGCTGCGAGCTATTTTTTTATTTTATTATTATGACAGCCCATATACAACCACAGACTTAAAAATTATTTAAAGGTGCCCTAGAATGTTTTTTTTTTTTTTTTATAATGTTTCCTGGGTTACCCTTATAATGTTAGTATGTTTTTTAGATAAAAAATAATCATAATTTAGAAATAAATGGCATTTTTCCTAGCCTGCTTTTAGCCTCTGATTTGAACGCTCTGTTTGAAGGGGCGTGTCTCTGTGGGATTCACTGTAACCGGCCACTGCTGTGATTGGCTGACATGCTTGCATATGAAATAGCTACGCATTACATGTGAAACTCTCTCCCGAATACTTTTACTACTGCTATTATACGTTTTTACTATAACAGCTATCGAGATTAACGAATCGTGAGATGTTTTTAAAGTATTTAGATCTATTCCCATCACATAAAATGTTGCCGTGATGAGCATTGAGCAGACAGTGCTCAATTGACAGTGTGTTGATCGCGAGAATGAAGATCTTATCATTGCAAAGCAGTTTCTGCACTCTCTCTGCTTTCACCAATGCAAACACGATGATGTAAATACAGTAAGAGCTTCGTTGTGCAGTAACGTGCGTCATTGATTTCATAACGAGTTTGGCAAGTGTCCAGATAAACTCGCGCTGTGTGGAAAGATTGTTCTTTGATCGCTTTCTGTATATAATTTGTTCACAATTTAAATACGATTATTTTTATCCTACTAAAAGAAACGATGTGAAGCTGATATTTTAGTCACTGGCTTGACTTACTGATGCATAAACAGTATTGAATGATTTTGAGAGAAAGATTACCTGTCTGAACTTGAACAATTACACATCAGAAAGTATTGCTTGGTAGCTCGATCCGAGGCCAGCTCTGTATTGGCCCAAGTTGAGGAAACAGTCGGTGAAATGTTTGGAAATTTCCAGAGAAAATAAAATTAACCCATTGTTTCTTCAGAGGCTCAGATGAAGGAACTAAAAAATACTTTTGTGTTCATGTGTACATCCACACTGAGCAACTGCCATGCGTCGGCTGCGCAGTTCCGCCTGGCATTGAGGGCTGGCATTATGCAAATATTTGGAGGCGTACAAATTAATGATCCCGACTATTGCGTCACAGTCGGTATTGTGTGGAGAACCGACCGTTTTTCAGGGGTGTTTTTCATAAACGTGAATTAAATGAGAATGCGAAAACAGTCCAGTTTGAGATTCACTCTGTCATGTCCATGCACTGAACTCTTGTTATTTGACTATACCAAGGTAAATTCAATTTTGAATTATAGGTCACCTTTAATCTGCAGGCAAAGTTTGTACAGAAATGTACGATTTTTCCCATCCTCACCAACCTTGTCATAAAACTCGTTTAAATGATCATACGACGCCTCGATGCTTTGTCGACAACATGCTGCTTTTTGTTTTGATGCGTCGCATGCGGCGGCCGCGGTGCGACACTGGTGGTTGGTGTTGCCAGATTGGGTGCTTTTTCGCTACATATTAAGGCCTGTTTACGGTGTATTTTAGCCGGGTTTTCGCCTGGAAGGCTCTATAGAAATCTGGCAACCTATTGAACGAAGTTAAACTGAGCGAGCGTGCGTTCACAGACACCAGAATGAACGAGTTCACACACAGTAACGTTCATCAGGCAGTATACAGTACGTTCAGTTCACGTTCGCCCTAAATATGAACGAGTTCATGAACTATCGTTCAATGAACGCGTTCAGGCACAACACTGATGGCCTACATACGTCACACATAGTGTGTATATATATATACTGTATATGTTACATTCGAAGATCTGTGAATGGACAACTGATTGAAATAGGATCTTCCAGATTAATATTGGAGAGTCCCAATAAGCAGTCACCCAGGGAGGTGAATTAGAAGGGAAAAGAAGGCTATATTTGCTGCCTCATTAGGAGGGAAAGGAACAGGGTGTTCGCCATGGTTAATTGAAGCATCAAGCTCTTGGCACGTGTCCCTGCCCGTCTGTCATTCAGCGGGATGAGGATAAAAAACCCCTAGTCAAATGAGCTTTCATTGAAAGAGTCTGGCAGACTTTTAGCCTGACTTCAGTCAGGCCAAGAGGAATCGCCTCCTCTGTCATGACAGGAAAGATTTATGACAGAAGCTTCATTTATCCCTACAGTACTGTTAATGAATGCCCGTGTTTTAGGCCAGCCTAGTTTTCCACAGCCATGGCCCCAGGTTTTTTGTTTCTTGTTTGAAATGTGTTCTCCTTGGTTGGCAGTGGCCCAAGCACCACCAACATATGCTAAGGTCAGGTAACCTTGCACTTACCCATGTGTTGGAGGAGGAAAGGAGAAAAAATGCTTTCATTAGCTGCGAACTAGGTCACTTTGAGAGCCGAGCAAAGATGGAGAGGTAGATATTGCTGGAAGAAGACAGGAAACATCTCTCTGTGCAAAAACGGCATCATAAGGACCTTTGTGTTTGTATCATCTTTTGTGTTCCACAGAAGAAAGTCATACAGGTTTGAAACAACATTAGGATGATGTGAACGATGACCGAATTTTCGTCTTTGGTTAAACTATACCTTTAACTATCCCGGGCCCAAGTAAATAAAAATTAATATATTCAGAAATGTTTCATCATGAATGATGAAAAAAACTGCAATCTTAAATGACCCTTCAGAATTTGACACATTCCAAAACATCTGATTTTAAATGCATTTTGATAAGATTGATTGTTAAACCTCTCTTTAGACTGCTAACAACTCAAGAGATTTGTCAGATACTCTACTCCAGACAATGCTGATTTTTGTTTTCTGTGTTTCTGAGAAGCCTATAGGCTCAAATGTATATGAATAATTCTAATATCTCCCATTACACAGATTTCACTGAACACTGGAAAATTCACAAATGAGTTACTAGGAGTGCTACTTGGGTGTTGAGAGGTGTGTTCCTTTGGTGCTCTTCAGCTTGGAGATCCAAAATGTTTCCTAAATAAACCAGTCTCATCCCAAGACGTCATATGACTGACGCTTTTGACCATACGTCAACATCCGATGTTTTAGGGTACCCTTTAACGTCAGTTAGATGACGCTATCTAATCCTAACCCTACCCCAGTCCTAAACCTACCCGCGTTATCTAACTGACGCTAAAGGTAAAGCGTCAGTTATATGACGCCCTAGGATCGTCATCTAACTGACGTTAAAGGGTACCCTAAAACGTCGGATGTTGACGTATGGTCAAAAGCGTCAGTCATATGACGTCTTGGGATGAGACTGTGTTAAAATAAACAGTAATTCTGAGGCACTCAAAAGGAATATAAGTTTAAAAAGCCTTTATTTAAACTTGGCTATCCATTAAAAAACATATGCCAACATGTTTCGGCCTCTTTGGCCTTCTTCAGGGCAAATTCAAAATGGCAGTCCGTAGACTGCATGCTATACCTGCATGTGGTCACATGACCTAGAAGCACAGGTACTCATCTGGACATATCACCTGACAGAGAGCAAATACAACAAATTACTTTAGACAAGACAAGTCACATTTTCACATCAGGATAGTTAAAAATATCAATATAAATGGATACATATAGCAAGAGGTTACTTTATATGACAAGTTACAGAAAAATGTTACATTGTAGAAAATTTCATTTCATGCTCTAATAAATATGTACAATCTCAGATGTTGAATAATTTTACAATTTCTATATTTTACCACTTTTCACATCAAGATACAATTTGAAATATTAATATATACAGATACATATAGCAAAACATTGACATGTGCATATACTCAGTTACAAGAAAGGAGAAAAATCCAATTCTACGTTTAGACCAGGGTATTGATTAGCTTTTAAAGTATAAATCCAAAAGGATTCTCTTTGTAAAAGTTTTTTAAGTCTATCTGCCCCTCTTGGTGATATTTTAACATGTTCTATCCCAAAGATTTGGAAGACTGGAAAATTCACTTCTTGGTTGATGCATTAAAGTAGAGTTGATGCAGTAAATTGATTTGGTACTTCTTTGAAAATGATTGATTTAAAGGTCTGCTTAGACATACAAAAATAACAACAAAAAAAGGTAGTGGAAACATTTTAAAGCAAATTCATCATGAAGCAAAATGTCTGAAATCAAATGGAGTAGTGGATAATACATCTGAGCTCAAAGCCTTTGTTCACACTGCACACAAATCCAATTTGGTTTTAAAATCAGATCTGTAGTACTGACTGCCCATACTGTCATTTTGCAAGAGATGAAATCAGATTTGTTTGTTCAGAGAGTGTATGTAGTCAATATCTGGTGCATCTACATCTGTTGTTGCTATAATAATGATGTAAGTGTCAGCAAGAGACTTTCTCATAAAACAACTGAGAGCTGTCAGTGTGGATGATTCTATAAATTTTGCTGTTCTGATTTTGAGGCACATGACTGAGGAATTTTACCCATTTATGCATATACTGTGTCCAAAACCACTGACACATTCACTTATTATTTAGCTGGGACCAAGGTCTTGTGCCCACTTGGGTCCCACCTAGAATCAAGTGCAATCCTGCATGAAATCCATCTGGGCAATTAATATGGGGCCAATATTGAATCCGCAGATAATCCTATATGGGGCCCATTTCATACCCATATGGGTCCCACATACAAATGTTGGCTGGCCACTACATAGTGAATGTCATACAGTTCACCATGAGCACACTTTGCATGCACATCACAACCTGAATGATGAAAACTACCCTCCAGACTGTCCAATTTCAAAACATCTGATTTTAAATGCATTTCAAACCACATAACTATAAGATTGTTAAACCTTTCTTTAGACTACTAACAACTCAAGAGATTTGTCAGATACTCTACTTCCTGATATTTATTTATTTGTTTGTCCTCTTTCTGTTAAGTCTCTTACACGTTATTTGTATTGCACTCACTTGCATTCAAGGCAGTCATTATTTGGGAATGTACTGTAGGCAGTGCGTACTTTTGTGTTACCCTTAGTGCTATAAACAGTCTGGTAGTTTGAAGTTATAAACCAAAGTGGTTTGTCAATCTTTTCTGTGTAGGATACAGGATAGGTGATCCATAATCACCAAACCTGTTGTGATATACTTGATCTGCAAATGCTGCAGCTTAAATCGGAGAGTAACCTTGCTCACAGATATTGGAAGCCGTCAGGAGTGGATGTTCGATGCTTAGCTTTATCTTTGGCTTCGGCACACACTAAGAAGGCAGGCCATGCTGTCCACCGAATCCTGCTCCTTATCTCTCCTTCTGCTGATAAGACTTACGGTTACCTTGGCTTCCTCACAGGTATATATATTTCTCAGATGGAGCTTTTATTGAACAAAGACATTCATTACAATAGAGGAACCTAAATCGCATTTTTTCAGGCTCTCTTTGTCCTGCTGGTACCCTTTTGTTTTGCATCTTTTGTTCACAATAGGGATGTAACAAGCCTACTGCAGTGTGCCGTTGGATGGGTGACCCTCTTGTGTTCTGCATATTTGCACAAAATAAATTGTTGTTACCATGTTTTCAGGGCAAAGTTGTGTTTCAAACAGTGTGTAGAAGGTACCATGTGTAGCCATAGCTCAGCTAAAACATTAAAATTGCCTTTTTACAGAGCAAATGTGAGTGAAAGTGCATGTATTTACAAGGAAAATTGACACTGTACTAGGATCCTGCAGAAAGTCACTTCAGCTTTGCATTTGGGGTTAAGTGCCTTGCTCAAGGGCAGAATGTTGCAACTGGCAAACAGGCTTAAAAATGGGTTGTGCAAAATTCAGAAATAAAAGTTCAAAAACTCAAAAAGTTTTTTTTTTTTTTATCCCTTTCAGTTTATTACAGTATAGTTTATTAAATTTAAATTGAATTGCCCACATTCATCCGTCCGTCCGTCTGTCTGTCGCTCTATGTACCATTTCTATTGTTCGCTCGATCTATAAGGCTTATAATTTTGTATTTAAAATGAGTTATGAATTCCTTTGAATCTCAGTTCATTTTAATTATACTTTATTGAATTCAAATTCAATTTGTAATTTAACCTACTGTTTGATATCTGAATTCAAATTTTGAATATAAATTAAAATCATTTAAAGGATTGTCTATTCAATTTTGAATGGCACACAACTTTTCTGCTGTTCTTTTTGTATACTTTAGGAGCCAGAAGCACATATGCAAAAGGCTGTCGAGCACACTGTAGTAGTAAAATGTATTGTGGTATCTGTATATAGAAAAACTCCACGTTCTTGTAGATGGATTGGGTAAAAACTGGCAAGTCCACATTAAATGCTAATGGCCTCATTCACTGTTGAAAAAATAACTGTGCTAGCACCTCTTCCCCATGTTTGAGGACAACTCTGGCACCTCGCTTGTCACAGGAAGACAAATAGACTCTTAGTACAGGAACAATATATCAGCCATCACACAGTCATCTGCCAGTGCTAGGTCACTAAGTGAACCGAAAGAGCTGCGCTAAAGTGGGCAGCTGCCTCTTGCAGTATCCCAGCCAACTGTTTGGAACAGGTTTTTGCCCAGACCGGTGGACATTCAGCAAATCTGTTAACCACATGGGCTCATTACAGCAAGAATTACTGTCTCAGCCAGACATGAGGCCTTGCGCACATAACAGCACAGTTAAGGTTAAAGTGATGTGTATATGCATGCAAATACACGCACATGCAAACAAAGACACACACACACAGATCCAGTATTTTTACACCAGTATAAGCACATGCAGTCAGAACAGGCTGTAGAATTGTGTAGGCGTGTACTTGTACGTTTTATGACTCACTTGGTTGGGCAAATGTAATCACCAGTCTCTAGTTTTGTACATTTTGTTCATCTAAATCATGTAATCTATTTATAACATCTAACTATTATCTCAATGTATGATTAACTAGTTAGCTTTGCATTTCCCCTGTCAGAAAGATTACATGTTTAGTACTGTTTATTGGGAGATCCTAGTAGGGCTGGTCCGAATACCATTTTTTGAGCTTCGAAGCTTCGGTAGTAATGAACATTAAGAAGCGGCGCACCTCACGCGAGCAGGGCTTATATGCTCCGAGAATGGACACTGCACTAGTGATATAAAACACACACACAGGTCTTTTTAAAGGGGCACTTGGCAACTCTAGTCATTTCTTTGCTGATTTTCACTTTTGTTGTCGCATGTTTTCTCATCGAGCTCTCCCTACAGCTGTGCGGCATATATTTTCACAACACTGTCATAAAAAAACTCACTTGCGGCACCTTCCTCCCACTTTCTACCGCTGCTCATGTGCATTTGTTATTATCGGAGCCGGCTAAATTTATCGTGTGGAGCTATATTTACCGAGTGGGTAATACATCATACACAGTATCATAGAATTATGTCGAATTGCCATAAAGCAGTTCGTGTTTCTCGCTCGTTCTCGCTTCTCACGAGACTTCTATTTCCAACTTACCGGGGACATTAGTCCCCATGTTGCAAGGTTGGTTTTCCGCCTGGGGACGCTGGGGGGAGTGGGGAAAGTCACCATTCTCTCCAGAACAGGTCATTGAACCATTCAAATGATTTCTAAACGGTTTTATTAAGTTGAAATAGTTGCCAAGTGCCCCTTTAAGCAATATTTTTAATAAGGTATAGTCTTATAATATTTTTCTCACTGACAAAGTAGGGTAGATTTAAATAAATAAAAACGAAATTTAAATAAATAAAAACGAAATTTAAATAAAAACGAAATTTAAATATAGAAAAACGAAATTGTGACGTGATGTCCCAGTAAAATCTCAAAGTCTCCTATATTTCGCAGTTGTTTAATTTAGATTGATATTAACGGGGTAAAAAGGATAATACATTTTGTTTCTATTATTCTATTTTCCACAATGTCAAAGCAACGCAACTTAACCCAAAATACAAGCTCAGGCATGCACTTCTTTCCATTCAAACTCCGCTGTTCTGCGCTCTAGCCAGAGAATACTCCCGTTGCAGGAACACTTTTAGTAGTCCAAGAAGAAGCAAATATATTTATTAAGTAGCTATAACGAAGTTATATGTTAAGTATTATATTTCACCAGATTTTATAGTGTAAAACATATTCAAGAGCGAATGAGAACCGTTTCGAGGGGGATGCCAGGTGTGCAAAAAAACAAACAAACAAAAAAACAAATATTCGAATGTCACATTTTCAAATCGAATACCGAACGAATATTCGAATATTCAGGTCCAGCCCTAGATCCTAGTAGGACTTTTCTTTTTTTTGCACCATGCTCCTTTCACCAGGGATTGTTTATTTTCAGACATTTTTCTTTTTTCTAATTCTCCCATTTACATTATGAAACAAGCCAAAAATTACAGTTTAAAGTTGCATGTAGTTGCAAAGTTACTTAGTTAGTAGAATGTCTAAAGTGGACTATCAAAATAGTCATACCTTTTAGTTTTAGTCTTTCAATTTTCATTTAATTTAATTAGTTATTGTTTCATTGTTTTATTTATTTGTTTTATTTTACTATTTTTTTTTTCAGTTTTAGTTTTATAAATGTTAGTACTTAGAGTTAAACTTATTTTATTTCAGTTAGTTGAGAAGGCAATATTCTAATATTTATATTTTATTTATTTCAGCTTCGTTTTAATTAACAAAGGATTTAACACATAACTATATATAATTTTGTTTTAGTGTTTTCCATCAAATAAATGAAATAAAAATCAGAAATTCTGTTTTGTGTATTTATATGACTCATAGTTCCACCTGATGTATGAGGCTTTAGGGTGCATCTGGTTCCCAAAATGTCAAAACAACAGCACTGCAATGTGAACATGCAAGGCTGTGGTTCAATCGTATTTTTATCTTGAGTTATTTTCTTCTGTGCTTTACTTTTGACGCAGTTGATGCATCAATGCATTTGCTTGTAAAACATCAGAAGTGTCGAGAGATTTGTGCTATCTCAAAGGAACACAGCACCTAAGTACCATCCTAATCAGTGGCGTAACTATCGGTAAGCAGGGTACGCGGTTGCTTACGGGCCCGGACCAATCAGGGGCCCGCTTGACTGGAAGATATTGATTGACAGCCGGGGCCCCCTATCGCAGATTACTACTTTTAGTTTGATCGCATTTTACTTTATCACGATTTTGTTTTAAATATATAATGACAACAACATATTTTACAGATCATTAAATACATGTGTGAAACGAACAATCATGGATTTTGGTGTAATTTGTTTTGAGCTGGGACTGGGGAATCCCCGGGTCGGCTGTTTAACGTTACACGCGCGCGCCACTTCATGCGTTTTCTCAGATTGGATACTGATTTATCAAAACGATTCCATTTACAGCTGGTCACATAAATGTGTTTTTGCAAAACAGATATAGATCCGATCTTCAATTTCCGCGCTATATGCAGATTTAATAGAGTTCACGTCACCGAAAGCAACAGATGCTGCATTTTATTGATCATCAGCTAAAATGTCTAAATCGTAGACTGCAATTAGAGAGAGCGGCAACAGTACTGGTAAGATCATTTCGTTTCTTTACTTTTAATGAAGATGATTGTTTGTTAAGCGAGCGTCTGCGACTTACTTTCACTTTGATTTGCGATAGTTTGTGCGTTGGCTTGATGAATAGATGCTCATCTGCGGTGATGCGTGTTGTTGCAGAAGCGTCGTATCTGACTGACATATAGCCTATACCACGCTCTCACACGTTTATTTTTTTTAGCATTTTTAGAGGAGTAAAATTGACATATGTGGTTTCAACAACCAGATGTATTTACACTTGTCCAGTGTCGTCTGGAATGCGGCCCAGACCTCCTCCTGAAGTGGTTTGAGCGACCGGATTCAAATCCGTCTCGAATGCGTTTCGAAGGGAATTTACACCTGGTCTTTTCACGATCGGATAGCTATACGATCACAGAAAAAGCATGAAGTGGCCAGGTGTAAACAGTTCCTTGCGTATTGTATGCAAAAGCCTACTCGTGGACATTGCGTCATCACGTGTTGTAGTAGGGGGCCCGCCTTGATAATCCTGCATAAGGGCCCGGTGTTGGCTCGTTACGCCACTGATCCTAATCCCTCTGATATATACAACTAATTACCCTCATTGCATGCAAATAAGCCTGGCTGGCAGAACAAAACCAATTCAGATGTTATGATGAGCCATTTTAACTGTGCACTTATAGCAATGGCTGCATCGTGACTGCCCATCCGGTCTAGAAGGTCTTGTATATCATGCAATATCCCATCATCCTTTTCACCTGAGCAAGTTACTTTCCACCTGAGCAAATTAGACATACCGGGTGCTGCGCTAGTTGCTAGACAAGAATAGCATAGCCACACCTGAGAACCTGCTTTTGTGCTATATAGACATTTTCTGTCTGACAGATATGTTGCATCACATCCCCCTACACAATTTTTAATCCGTTGCAGTCTCCGTCTGTTTATTTGTACTGCATTTTAAGGTGGGTACTGTTCTGAAATGTCTGCGGCAGGAGTTTAAGTGGCAAGATAGCTCCTTTTCAAGAGCGCCTTGACATAAGCCAGCTGGATTCTCACATTTAACATGCAAAGCAGAACTAAAGTCGCAACACGATCAGGCATTGAGATATCTGCCGTTTACACTGACACTTAACCAGCCAAGATTAAGCAAGTTTGTGAGCTTGACTATGTAATAAAACCATTATGGTTTGCAGACTAATTGGGGCACCTTAAAATTGAAGCGGCAGCTTCATACATTATTAAAATAGCTCTTAGGGGAGGACGGCTGCTTTTGCTTTCCTCTTTCTGGCTTATTTTGTCTTTCATGACAAAAAAAAAGTTTTTAAAAAAAAAACAACTGGTGTATGAATATAATCTATGAATATGACTGAGAACAACATGGCTTCCTCAGTTGTAGCCGTGCCACAGACTTACATGTTTAAAGAATGTCAAATAGGGTTATTTTTCAGCTACTGGATGTTGAGTGTGTCCACACACAGAAACAGATGGAAAAAATCCCTTTAAGACATTATTTCCATCCTAGGTTTGAAAAAAATGGGGCAACTATGTATCTTGATGAAAGGTCCAATCCATGCAGGCACGGAACCTGTTATGGAGAGTGCTAAATAATTAGCCTATCATAATGAGGGCTTTAAGTACCAGGGGCCAGGAAAGATAAATGAGGCCTTTTTGTTTTCCAGATCATTTAAATCCTAAGAGTGGATAGCCTTTATTGTGCCCTATAGTGAATAACTATGAGACCTTGTTTTCTTTTTCTATCTGTCGTTTTTCAATTATTCTTTTTTTTGTGGACCTGACTTGTCTCTCCTGTTCCTGAAGCCTGAATTTATATTAAAATTTAACTTTAAATAGGCCAACAAAATCCATCACAGTAGGATATGTTTCAGAGCAAATTCCTGTATAAGAATACTACTGACCTCTCTCATAAAACATGGGTGTAATGAAACAGTGATTTCCTCTTCTTTAATTTCCTTTTCTTTTTTTGTCTTGCCTCTCGAATGTTGCATTTAGAAGTCCTCTAAATCTCATGAATTTAAAAGACAAAATTGACCCTGCAGAGTCATGTATAACCATTCCTCATTATTTTTCCAATGGAAATGTCCCGTCTATATCTCGTCCAATCTGCAGATGTCTGCTACATAATATATCATTATATTATAGTTTTCTGCTGGTCTCGTCCCCTTGTTGGGTGCTAATATGCTTGATGGGAGCTAATGAATTTTCATGAAGCCAAGAAAATATGATTGCAGTGTTTAAGTGTTGAAGAAGGCCTCTTGACTTGGAATAATGAGTCTTATGAACTACTTTTATAAAAAAAAAAATATAAAAAAAAAAAAATTTAAAACTCTGGCCAATGTTTTCATCCAATTGTATTGTACCGGTATTTTTTAAAATGCAAATGCAACATAAACTTGCACTGTCAACACATACAATTTAAGTCCATCATGTATAGCCATTTTACTACTACAACCACTCTAATTACAAGTATAATAGTTGTGATTTTCCCATGTTAAATCCCTCTCATTTTAATATTGAGAATGAACTTAATGATGCATGTAGCAGATGGTCGGTTTTCAAGCTCCCCCCCACCACCACCACCCCACACCCCACACACTCAGACTACGCAAATTTACGCAGACGCTATCAGTGAAAATGACTTTACAAAGCAAGGAAAAACTCACCATATGGCTGTCCGACCACACCTGGTTATAAATGTGGAGAACAAGTTAAAAGAGATGAGGAATTTTGTTCTTAGGAGTCCCATAAAGGCCTAATTATGGGTATGTGTGTGTGTTAAGTTTTTTTTATAGATGCACATTTTTGATGATTCAATGATTGCATTAGTCCTTGCGGAAATGTTGTTAAAAATCACCAGCATGGTCCAAATGGCAAAAGGCAAGGAACAGCGCTTTCGATGACGCTGTTTTCAGTTAGTGTGTGTCTCGGCAGCGGTACATGGCCTTTCTAATGAGCGTCTGGCTTGGAGATGAGTGGAGCCCTCAAACCTGATTAGTTTCACTCAGGCGCTCAAATAATGCAATCGCTCGTGCAAGATTACCCCCTCGCTGCCTTGGATATTCAATCTCTGTGTCATGTCACATGCCCATTGAAAGGTTTATGATGCACCCTACCATTTGGCAATGACAATAATTCATCATACTGTACCTCGTCCTAATGCTGTATTCATGAGCCCAATGACATATGGAAATCCAGCGCATGTGCATATGTGGAGCAGCCCACTTTAACACCCGATTTAGAGGTTATTTGCCACCCTGCATGGCACTCCTATCTCTCGGGCTTGCAGTTTCTCTGGTGATCTCCGACAAGGACATCTTTTGTGCTGTACCACATCAGACGTGCGTCCCTGAGGTTTCTTGCCGACAAAGGTCTCCTCAATACCACCTTTGTGCTGTGGCATGTCGAGCGTCGCTGGCATATGTGCTCTGAACGCTGCTGCGGCGTGTTGAAGCCCCAGGAGCCAGAACTTGAATTACTACTTGCGCTACAGGGACATTTTGGTTCATATGGTTGTGAACAACATCTGGGCCTACAAATATGATATTTATTGGTGCCTTTTGCAGGATTAGTTAATGTATAAAGAGAAAATATGTGTAAAAAGGTCAATTACATATAAGAAGGTCTAAGAAAAGGAAAAATATTTAGCACACATGGCAAATTCTTAAAAAAAAAATACTCTTGGTATTTTTGTTGGTTTCGTATGGTTTTGAAAAACCGTATGAAAAGTAAAAGTTTCAATTTAATGACTAAAAAAAGTTATACATTTTCTTTACCCCTTGAATACGTGGAAGTGTATACATCTTCATTATTACACAAACTTTTTA
The DNA here is from genome assembly GCF_029890125.1 of Rhinichthys klamathensis goyatoka. Classification (NCBI taxonomy): domain Eukaryota; kingdom Metazoa; phylum Chordata; class Actinopteri; order Cypriniformes; family Leuciscidae; genus Rhinichthys; species Rhinichthys klamathensis. Next base: position 476,897 of record NW_026607065.1, read on the forward strand.
AAATATATTTACAAATGAGGTGATTCACCCCACATGACATTTTACAGCCTGAACTAATCTTGCCTCGTCATAAAAGATCAAATTATCTGAGACTTTTTAGAGACTTACTGGCCTCATGAGACACATTATTTCATTATGTGATATCACTATATAATTTGCTGTTTTGTTTTTTGTTGTGTGCTTTTGGTTGGACCATATAACTAATTTTGTGGGCAAACGGTTTTTAAATATAAATAAGGAGACACATTTTGTTCTTTTACATTTTGTAAGTAGGCCTATAGTTTTGAAGACAAGGTTTATTTTTATTTCTTTATTAGGGAATAATCAATTTTATGATCAATAATGAATATTAATACAGAAGTTCATGCACATGCAATTTTGCAATCATGCATGATAAATTGCTTATTTTTTTATATTATTTTCCACTGCATTTTTTTTTCTCATGTATTTTTAAATAAATTAACATAGGGGAAAAAAACGACCCAGTTACCAGTTTATAGTGATACCTAATCAGGCAATCTCCAGCCTATTTCATAGAAATCTTTGACAGTTTCTGGGGCTGAGGGTGGGTGTGAAGAGATCAACCTTGTAAAAGGAAGAATAGGGAATGTGCTCAATTTTATAAACCACCTACTCCAAAGCAGCGAGGAGGAACAACAGCGGCGATCCAATTAGCTAGAAATCAGGGCAGCAGCTCAATAAGGGGCTTTGTGTAGGATTGCAGGGCTGTAACACAGAGTCACCCTAATGGGTCATTGAGAATGACTGATCACTTGATGCCTCATCTTTGGCAGGTGGAGCCCTACAGAGGCCTTTTTATGGATTAGAGAGAGACCATCCATTCCTCCGTCCTCTCATCCCCTCCCGGAATGAATATTAAACCGGTCTGAGCTTTCCGACTTGTTTGTTGCTCCTCCTGTTTGGCATCTGTAGCTTCTCTGGACAGATAGTTTATTTATATCACCAGGTACTGTGTGCCTAGCTAATCTCTCTCAGGACAGTGTAAGTAGATGAAAAAAAAGAGAGACAAAACCAGAACACAGCACCAGATTTGCAGGTGTAATGTGTCCTAAAGCTGACTCACAGACACTCCAGGTCTCTATGAGAGGAAATGCAGTGAGGGGCTGAGAGAATAAGGGCCACCATAGAGGCCAGGAAGGAATGAGAGCGTGGTTAGTAATGCCCTAAGAAATCAACATCTGTGTTCTTTTAGAGGTGATTCAGGGAACAGGGCCCAGAGTTGCAGGAGTGAGCCAACGTGCTCAGACAGATAACTAATACTGGTTTCCTTTTCATCCCATCTGGTAATATGTATGCTAGTCAGGAAAAAATCACATTGGATCCTTTGTGCCTGTACTGTTTTTCTTTTCTTTTCTTTTTTTCTGCACAAACTAAAGTCAGTGTTCTCATAACATTTAGCAAACTGAATGCAAAGTTTTCCAAAAATTAATTGCATGTTAAAATCAAATAAATACAAATGTGTTATAGTATAAGTTATAATCAAGTAAGTGACATGATTTAGTTTGTTAGTCAATTATTATTATTTTTTTACTTCTTTAAAGCATGACAAAAGATCAATAAAACATCATTTAAAATGTAGGCCACTGCAAAACTTAATACTGTCAAAAAAAAAGACATAAAGCACCTTTAACGCGGATAACTAAAGTCATGTTCTTATGTATTCTAATAGTTTAGCGTGTTTAACTTGAAATTGTGGTGTTGACACTTAAATGCCAAAGTGCTTGTGGAAAATGACAATAAAAATGTCTTCTAAATGAATAAATGTTAAATGTAAATGCACATACCATTATATGGCATCATATTGACATCTGCCAGATCAGTAATACACATGGTGCTGGAAGTGGCCATTATTCAAATAGTTATGACTTTACAAGGAAAATATGAAGAAGTTGAGGTGTAGGACTGAGAAGAGGTGGTGTGGATAGAGGGAAAGGGAGAAGAGGAGAGTGGAGGAGGTGCAACGATTAAGGGAGAGAAATGAGATGTCGGAAGAAGAGAGGGAGAAAGCGAAAGTATAAGGCAATGAAAGTGTTGAGCGAAAAGCCAGAGGATATGATATAATAGGAGGTGAGAACTCTAAACTGGCAGTGTTATGAATCATTGTCTGTATATGAGAGAGGCTGGACAGAGACTTTAGCCTAATGTGAGCTGATCTACAGTAGCTTCCGTCTTCAAAAAAGGAAAAGAGGCAATGTCATTGGTCAGTGTGTCACAGTCAATGTCATTGCTCTGCTGTGCTGGTTTGTCTTAGGGCTGTACTATATGTGCGGCAAGTGTTGATTCAACATTGTCTGTTCACTCTAAAAGATATTGTGTGATGTGAAGAAAATTCGCTTGGCATGCAGAAATGAGAGGCTTGATTAAATGTGCATGTTTGCGTTTCTTTTAAAGTTGTAATATCTGCCATATAGACAAACATACAGGAAGTTCAAGAAAAATATGAAAAGATCTTCATTTCAGATTTTTAATAGCATATTTAGTGTGTCTGTAACTGGGTATGGTTTGTAATCACTATTGAACACAGTAGTGTTGATGCTAGTATTGTTTACGGCCCATGTGCTTTAGCAGCAGGTTACTGGGTTCTGTCCCTCCAGTTCTGCAGAACCGTAAATAAAAGGCAGCAGACAGCCTTTGGGCAATGGGAAACTGGAGACAATGGGTTAGGGAAGAGGCTGAGAGTTTCAATAAGAAATAGACAATTTTGCTGTCGCTAAGACAAAAAGAGGCGAGCGGCCATTTGTTGTTAGAGAACAGAGGAGGGATTGTGGAAGAATTGTAGCATGACATTGGGAGAACAAAAAAGGCAAATACTGCAGAAAGGAGATAAGCCGCAACTGTGGAAAAGGTGTGAAAGAAAATATTTTTTAAAATTAGCTGCTTTTTTTCCTCTAGGGGAAAGCAGCTTAGGCAAATATGTTCTTCTGTGAAACTTCGACTGAGCTCTTGATAAATGAGCGGCAGCTGATGAACCTCAGATCACAATAAGATGCACAAACTCAGCACTAAAACATTGCTCAAACTGAAGTCCACAGCCTGTAAGCCGTCGTTCCAAAAAAATATTCCGATAACCTGAAAGCTTGAACCTTCTCCCGCTTTGTCTTCCCAACATTTATCATCCCTCTCTGTCTATGCTCTGCAGTAAGTTTTCTTGAGTAAAGAAGACAAACCTGAATGTTATTCTCAAATCCTTAAAGTTTTTTATGTTCAGTTGTCTCACTCAGGAAAGAGGGGTAGTGCAAGAGTGGCTTGTCCTCCCTGTGGGGAGAAATTGAATTAGTATGTTTTCTCCTGCCCTACACAAAGACCTTTGATTCAGCTCACAAGGGGTCTCTAGATAATTCAAAAGATCCAACCAGGTGTGTTAGACAGTAGCTGAGACACGTTCTTGGGGATCCAGTATGTTTTGAAATGAGTCTGTAAATCTTTTCTTTCTAACTTAATTCTCGCATAAGCTGCACCCGAATGATTCATGGGAATGCTCAAGCAAGCAGTAATTGAAATAGACCTTTGACTGTGAATGAATAAACTGATTATAAACGAGAATGTGAAGCACAATCATTTCAGAACAGATGAACAGACTCACGTTTTCTTTGATGTATTTACAAGGAACTAAGCTTGAAACATCCTTGAAAGATCTTCAATGGATCATAAGATGTTGGTTATTCATTTGTTTTGCATGATAGATGTGCTGTATTAAAGGGATATTTCACCCAACAAATTCTGTCATAATTTACTCCCTCGTGTCGTTCCAAACCTGTATGACTTTCTTACCTCTACAGAACTGAAAATATGATGTTTTGAAAGGTAGTGGGGTCCAAAAACATCTGACCCCTTTTACTTTCATGAAGAAAGTAAGTCCTACATCTTTGGATCAAAATAAGGGTGAGTAAATGACAACATTTTGGTTTTTGGGTGAACTATCTCTTTTAAAGCTGCCGTCGGCAAAATTTTTTTGATCATATTCAGGGAAATCGACCCTATAATCCGACAGAACAACATAAATAAAGTGGTTTTAGAAAAAAAAACCAGAGCTTCTAACTCCACTCCCGGATCATCGGGTCCAATCAGCGCAGGGGGGTGTGAGATCTGACTGTCAATCACAGATCAGTCACACGCCACACTCCATGGTGTTGATGGATGCTGATGAGACGGGCGCGTTCACAGATAACCTGGTGCACACGCACGAACTCGACGAGCACTCGAGTATGAACTCGGTGGGAGGGTATCCGTTGATAGGAGGGGCATGAGAGTTGTAAACATTCAAAATTTTGCCTAAGTCCACTCAATCTGCCAGACTTGCCGACTGCAGCTTTAAAACAGCCTAAGTGCACCATTGACAAGGGGTTTGCCTTTGATACAGGGCTGCTACCACTGATTAGGAAGCATACAATTCTGGGACTTCAAGCACAAGTTGGAAAGATGGATACTCCGTATACTTTCTGTCAGGGAGAGTATTACATCAATAATACAGCTCTTTCTGTAACTAAAAATTAATCAGGTCTTACATAAACATCCTGCTAAACCCCTTGTTGACAGGAATCGCTTAGCATTTATATACTGTAACTTGGCGTGTTTATCAGTGCAATCTACATAAAACCAACTAGAGTCAGCTTGACTGGTCAATTAACAACAGGCAAATGATTACAGCATTTGAAAGTCCACTGCAAACATCCATAGCGTATTTTCGTGGTGATGATTCGTCTAATTTAATCTTCTTAATTTTCCAGCAAACTGTTCATTGACAAGAATCTGTTAGCATTCATATAGCTAGAGCTTTGCATTCCAGGAAGCCTCATATACTGAATACTTTCTTCTGTGGAACCAATTTGAATTTTTTGTCCATACAATGAAGTCAGTTGTGTACACTGTTGTTTGAACCCCAACGCTATATGAACTTTAAAACAAAAAAAAAGTGTTATTAGCTCATTCATGGATTCATGACATTTCGGTGTTAGACCATCTCGTATAGACAAAGTTCCACAACGAATATGTTTTTATTTTTTTCTATATGCAGGGTTGATTTTTAAATTTGTTTATTTTAGTCATTGTTTTTTTATATGAAGAATAACTATTCTTTACATTTTAGATAATATTTCCTCTCATATTCATTCATTTTAACGACATGAGGGTGGGTATATTGAACTGTCCCTTTAAAGGAAGTTCTTAAAATGACATTGACATTGCATTATCTAAACGAAGTAGTCATGTTTAAGCACGTACAATGCCCAGTAATAAACCACTATCAATTCATAGCTAATACTGTAGCACAGACACATGCATGTTAGCGGCCTGAACCTTAGTTAAAATGGCTAAAACCTTCCTGCGCTTTGTCCTCTGTCCTTCAGAAAGCTTTAAGACCCCCCCCCATCCCTGTCCCTCCATAGGAAGTGGCTTTTATCTGGCAGGAATTGCAGCGGCACTCGGCAGAATCAGAGGAGCATGAATGTACACATGGAGTTGTGTGTGTGCAAGCTTATGAGGAACAGCAGGTAAGCAGCTGTAGAGCTGCTGCATTGCAACACTGGGCTCAAGCTCATGTTTAATTCAGGAACCCCTATAAGGGTACGCAGGAGAGCCTAAGTGCACATATTATACATCATCACTTGCATTTTTGTTTGCTTGCACTCTGTTTGTTTTTGGGTCACTGGCTAGAACAAGTCCAAACATGATAGCAGGGGCAGCAGTGTGCCATGCGATGATTGCAGGTGCCCAACCAAAAATGCTGTTATTTTCCCTATGGGAAAGGCGATAATGTTTTTTGTATAATGCAGAAATGTAGGTATGAGTCACGGTAGCGCCTCAGGTTGAGAGCCTTATGGCTCCGGTGATTTCCAATCGGCCCTTTTGACGGTGAATGAAGATCGGAAATAAGGATGATGGGTAGGAGAAAAGGCGAGTATAGGAGAGAGAGCTGATGGCTTATCAGCTCACCTGTGTCTTATCAGCACCCCTTTTACAGCTTCCCGCATTTCATGCAGAACTCGTTGTGAGGCGAATCACATCGTTCCACTTTCCGGACGTGATTGGCATTCATGTTGCCTGTCTTCCTCTTTCTGGATTGGGCCTGGGAATGTGTAATCCTGAAACGTGAATGCCTCTGGGTAGAATAGATTAACCTATAACTGAGAGCCAAAACTATCAGGCTATGCTTCATTCCTAATTTCTCGAAGAATTTGCATGCAAATATCTTATCCTTTGAAACAGAATGGGCCTAGAGTAAATGAGCATGTCACCACAGGACTGTGCCATATCGTGATTACTAATACAGGTTTCCTCAACTGATTTAGCATAATATGTCAAACTAAGGTCAGTGGCATCAAAATACAGAATTTAGCAAAATTTTACCAGTATAATCCTTAACAGCATGATTGGATTATTTGAAACAATCATATTCTTTACATTTTGCCCACATGCATTTGTATTTCTTTGAGTCTCTTCAACTGTTTGGAGTACAGTTACTTTGTCAAAGATTGCAGTCGAACACTTTCCATCTCCAAAAGGAAAAGAGCTCTTCAATGGATTAAAATATGGAAAGTATGGTGGAAAGTGATTATTCAATAAACCACTCACACACACCATGACTGAGTGGTGGAATTGGACATTGTCCTAAACCACAAGAAACCCTTTGCTTCAGATTGTTCCTGTGGAAAGAGGATGAGGACTGTGAAAGAAATCAGTCTTGCTATATTGTACGGTTCCCTGACAGCACAGATGGTGATGCTGGATTCTTGTTGACCACATTTAGTTGCACTTATTTAGAAACCATAATTCATTAAATGGTCAATTAGAGTGACTCATCTTCTTCCTACTGCTAATTTGTTCTTGTAAACCATCTCTTTTTGCTCTTTCATCAACTTTTTAAATGCCTTCTCCTCCTCGTCCTACATTCTCTTTCTCTCCTATCATCTCTTTCTACCCTTCCCCACTCTTCTTCATCTCTTCCTCCTATTCCTTCTCCTCTCTCACTTTCTCTCCCACTCCATCTCTTCTCAGTCCTACTCTACTTCTTCTCCTCACTCTTCCTCTAGGGTCCTCATTATTTCTTTGCTATGAGTTTTCTCAAATTTTATACATGGCAAAGTCATGACAGTTGTGTGAACTTTTTTGGTTAAATTCCACTTTTTTCTTTAGAATTCTTCACTTCTTTTTCACTGCAGATGTGAATTTAATGACATTTGACAACATGCAACATGTATTTGGTTAAGTCTTAGGCTAAGTGAACGTAAACAGTTGAGAAAGAAAATGCATGTGATACAGTATATTGGATCCATGCATTAGATTTTAAAGGGTTAATAACCCTGCTTGCTTTTTTGTTCTTATTCTATTGTTGACTATATACTTGTCTAATAAAGTTTGAAATTTAGATTAGTTAGTCTGGTTTATTATTTAGCTGTTGGTTTTTGTTCATGGTATTCAGATTAGGGCTGCACGATTTGGGGGAAATGTCATATTGCGATTATTGAGGTCAATATTGCGATTGCGATATAATAAACAACTGGTTTCATGAGTCAACTTGCTTGGTTCTAAAGCAAAATGCACACAGATTAGTGATAATTCTGAAATGTGTACTGTATTTCTCAACTCAAACTAGCAACATCAACTAGATTGATAACACCTAATGATCAATAAGCCATTGATAGCCATCCAACATTACAGTGATTCCGTCATTAAAATTGAAAGCAACATTTATCAGGCTTCAAAAAAATTTCTTCACTTTTAATTTAAGTGAACTTAAAGCAATCCACACACAAACCCATAATAAATGTCATATTTGCCTGTGCCCTTCCTGTCTAACAGGTAGGGTATACAGAAATTGAATAAAGTTATCAAACAGTCTGTGCTGCATAAATTATAAATTATATATAGACTAATCCTTATTAAACACGTTCTTTAGTCAAGATCAGTGAGTAATTTTCTCTGTTCCCTTTGTTCTTTGATTAACTTTACTGACAGAAAGTTTTATTGGCTGCTGGCCCTTTAAGAGCAACCGTTGCTGACAGAGACGCGGATCTCACACACGCCTCATTCTCTCACAACTCTTTACAACTCTTTACGTCCATCATAAGACTGCTCTTGTTAATGAAGATACTCGACGAACGACATTTTGTCATAATTGTACTGCCCGTCTTTCTGTGAGTCGTCAGGACATTCACAGGCAGCGCGCTCTCTTTCTGACTTGTCGAGCATGAATGGTTTAAAGCATCCGCACGAATAAGAGCGGGATCATGGAACACTAGCCAAAGGATGACAAAAAAAAAATAACAGATGCTGCGTTAATTGTGTTAACAGCCCTAATTTGTTTATTTAAAAATTGCAGCATTTTGCATCATATCACATAGGCTTGACATCGTGATTGCGATTGTGATATGATTAATCGTGCAGCACTAATTTAGATGCAACAAAATGTTGCAAAAAGACAGAATAAAATGTTTTATATCTAAATGTTTTTACTTTTTTAACCATATTGGAATCGAAATGGGAATCGGAATTGATCAGCGAAATCAGAATTGGAATCAAAATCGCTAAAATTCAAACGATACCCAACCCTACACATGATCTATTAGTAATCATTCTGATTTGCTCAAGAAACATTTCTTATTATTATTAATGAAAACAGTTGTGCTGCTTAATATTTGTGTGGAAACAGTGATCTTTTTTTTTCAGATTGCTTTTGATGAATAGAAAATTCAAAAGAACTGCATTTATTTGAAATAGTTGTTTTTTTGTAATAATGAAAAGTCTTTACGGTCACTTTTGATAAATGTATTGCATTGTGCTAAATACAAATATTCATTTAGTTTTAAAAGAATTAAAGATTTTTGTCCATACTATTTTTGGACCCCATTGATTTTGATTATATGGACAACAACATTCTTCCAAATATATATATTTCTTCCACAAATGAAAGAAAGTAATACAGGTTTGAAACAACACGAGGGTGAGTAAATGACTGAATCTTCATTTTCGACTGAGCTGTTTCTTCAACAGTTTTGAAAGAACCTTGGATTGGAGAAATATCGCTGACCTTGGTTTAGAGAAATGTGCAAAATCGTTTGAAGAAAAACTGTAAATGTGTATCTGTCACACTGAATTCAGAGGATCGTTGCTCTTAACACCCCGTGTTAAAACACGAATGTAATTGTCGTGTATCGCATTTCGGTCTGTGGTTTCCAAAGGGAAAAACTAAAGTACAGAAGCAGAAGAAGTTAACCCAAGTAATTGAAGCTGTGCAAAACAGCTTCAATGAGAAACTTGAATCTGTAATTTATCCAAATTAGATATCTGAGACTACAGTAAAAGCACTTAGCATTTGCAGGACGTGGGAGGGAATATGCATTTGTGTGTGTCTGTTAGGAAAGACTCTGTAAAAGTCGATTTTTTTGCACAAATAATAAATAAAAAACACTGCAAGTCCAGTAGTGTTGACAGTGACTGTACATTAATGTGCTTATGCAAGCAGATTGTCTGGTTGCTGTGGGTGCATTTCATTCCAGGAAACAGCCCAGAAGCTTCCTTTCTGGCTCCACTTCCTCCATAGAAAAAAAGACCTCAGCTTCTTTAATAATTCATTAATGCTTATCCGGTAAAAAATGCCTCACCAAACTCACACAAACATGAGAAAAGTAAAGACACGCTGGATTGGATATTCTAAGAGATAAATTAATAATTAGCTTGACTATATCAAACAAGGATTGTATGACAAAAGAAAAATAAGCTCTGGATGAAATGGTTTCAGATCTGTGGATAATTGCGGGATGGCAGATTAATGCATATCGCATATAGGCTGGCTGTGTGTAAATATGGACTAGCGATATGCTAACATGGTGTCGTTGCTCGATAAAGATCATTGTGGGGTCTTTGATTCATGAGTTTGTTTCTTGTATTTTGTTGCTGTTGCAGTGATTTATTGCCTGTATAAACCCCCATATCTTGCGATTCCATATCGAGACACAGCTTCGTCCTCTCCTTGACAGACTATGTCTGTGACGACCACGCTCTCAGACACACATGGCGGCCCGTTGATCCTTCGGAACCGTAGAAATGAAATGCTTACCGTGCTACTGCATCCAAATCATCACAACGAAAATACTGAGCTGTAATGAGTGTTTGCAGTGGACTTTTGTTCATTGTTAATGGCTAATCTATGGCCTTTACAAATACTTATTTGTAATTAGTAGCCAGCTGCTAATTGAATAGTTTGGCTGGTTCTAGATGGCTTTGTGTAGATCGTACTGATAAATGCTGAACAAATGGCTTAAACCAATCTATGATGTTTTCTGGTGTCCTAGCCTTGCCAAGCTTGTCTGATTTACTGGTTTTAGAGGGGTTTTGCTCTGTTTTAGCTGGCTGACCTGATAAAACAGGGAGACCAGCTAGACTGGTTTAAAACTGCTAACCTAAAAAGAAAAAGGTTCAGGTTCCAGAGGTCTCGTGGTTCTGGAAAAACCTGGAAATGTCCTGGTTTGCAAGAATAATAGATTCTTAGAAGTTTTAATTTAGTTATACATACTTCTAAAGTATTCATTCAGCTAGAAATTACTTTTTACGATCTCTATAAAACAATCCAGTCATCACACACGACTGACAAAGTAATGGACAAATCATAAAAATGTATTGGCAAACTTTGGGATCCCTGAGGTTGTCTTCATTTTAATATGGTAATATATGATTTCGTTGTTTAGGTATTATGTTAATTCAAATTTTAGAGACATTACTGTGGAACACATAAGTGTTCCAATGGCTCATTTGTATAAGCTATTAGCATATTCAAACTCCTTTTCCCTACACTTTTTCCTGTTACTATAGGATCAGAGATTGTGAGTGTTTTCCAAGGTCTTAGAAAATGCTACTGCTATTTTTCAGTTTCACTCATGATGCATTTGTTGTCCTTTATTTGGGTCCACGACACGTTGAAGCTTGCTCGATGTGTCATGACAAGAGTGTTCCGAGCATTTTTCATCATCTGCTGTTTGCATGTTTGCAGATCATTAGTGACACTTCGGTCATCACCAGAATGATCTTAATGACTAGGCTCAGCGGTGATCCACCAAACATCCAGAGCGCATCAGGAGAATTAATAGAACGCTGTTCATATTTTCTTATTAACACTCACCAGTGACAGTATATTGCGTATCTCATTATAATCTCTCCTTTCAAGCTTTAGTTAGACAGCAACTTGATTGCTGAGTATGTGTGTGAAATGTATTTTAATCATCACACTACACTTATACAGTATAAGTTTGATGATTTAAAATAAATAAATAATACTAATTAATAGTTTTATTCAGCAAGGATGTATTCAATTTAACAAAAGTGACAGTAAAGACATTTATAATGTTACAAACTACTTTAAATAAATGTTGTATCTTTTGAACTTCCTATTTAAAGAATCTTAAAAGAATTAATTATCATGGTTTATACAAAAATATTACGCAGGACACAAATGTTTTCAACAGTGATTGTAATAAAAAATGTTTCTTGAGTACCAAATCAGCATAATTAGACTGAAGACTGGCGGGGAATAATGGCTTGTAAAAAAATCAGCTTTGCCACCACAAAAATAAATAACTTTTTTAAAATGTATTAAAATGTAAAACCGTTATTTTAACCGTTTTTATTGGGTTTTTGGATCAAATAAATGCAGCCTTGATGAGCAAGCAAGATAATTCTTTAAAAATGTATTATATATTATATAAATGCCTTCTGATAATATTTTTTTTTTTTTAATTGAAAACTTTATGGAATGTTGTTCCATTTGGAGTGCTAATAGTTATTTTAGCACTGTGTTGCTGACGTGCATTGCGAGCTGATATGTTGTACTCGTGATAAAGTGTAATGAGAGGGATCTGAAATCTGCTTCAACACTTCAGCGCTCACATATTCCACTCCACTGGGGGGAAAAAGTGTTTGAAGGAAATGTAATGAAAGTAAGAAAAAGACATGGCTAGATTAAGAGAATTTTGTGTTGTAATATTCCTTTACATACAGTGAACATATACCTAATTAGAAAGACTTTACTTGATTCTACAAAGAAAAATGGCATGCACCTTCCCAAACTTCTGTTTTAGGAAAGTGCTGATTGGACTTAGATGAAAGCATCTGGCATACATTAATTTCTGTTCTCTTTTTTTACTTGATGACAATGTTTCTGTTCGTTTGTCTGGAGATTTCTCTCACTTTGAGTGCCATCACAGACTCTTAACCAGTGCCAGAGAGAAGAGAATAACAGAGAGAGAGAGACCTGACGGGAGTGAAAGAACTATAGGAGAATCATTTTAATTGCAATAATACAAATGGTTTTCTTTGCCGGTCTAGTGCTTGCTGCATTAGCATGTAAAGTGAAAAGCCGATGAGTCCCGTCTGAATTGGAGTCTCCTCCCACAACCTGTCTCAGTCATACCCACTTGCGTCAATGCTATTATTATCAGCGTTATTATTTTTCTGATAGTGATCACGGTCTCACCTTTCCTGCTCTCGAAAAGGATGCCAGAATGGGTTGTACCGCAGGTTCTGAATCACTTAGCAGGTTTAGTGTGATGATTATCACATTAAATTAGATGTTGACACCAAAGTCGCACTCACAGCGATGCAGAACTGATTAAGATGAATTTTAATGGCATTGTTTTACTCTGAAATGGAGCATGTTTTTAATAAAGGCACACTTGAGCAGTTCTATTACATTATGTATTTGACACTTTTGGTCACAAAAATAGTATGCAGTTATATAGATGAGTGTTATATTAGTCCTTTGGAGCTGGAAAATAAATAAAAACATTTTAAATTTGCCATTTAAATCCGTTTGTTAGATCCTTTTTTTTTTTCAAATAATTTTTTTTTTTTTGATAGCTGGATCATTTTAATAATAAGTTTTTTATTTTTATTTTGTATAAAAACTTACTCAGTCAGTTAAGACATTAAGAGGTTTGAAAGTGCACAATTGTGTTGCTTTTCCCCTGCCAAACCATGAAATATGTGCAAATATGACCAATGAGTTTGTTCTTCTTGCTAACAGCTACATTCACAACGTTGCCTCACCATAAATTACTAATGATGTTTGCTGGTATGAATTATGGAACTTCACTGATTCCACCAGAGCTGCTTAGTCTTCTTTTGTTACAGTTAAATCTTCATGCTTATTTTAACGGAACAAAGACAACTCAAAATACAAGGTTTCAAATTCTTGCACTCATTTTGTTTCAAACCCATATGACTTTGTGAATGGATGCTGGTGTCTCTTCTGAATACAAAATGAATGTGAAAATACCGTAAAAGTATCTGAAGTGTTCCGTGCAACTCGTATGCTATATTCCATTTTTCTACTTGTGACAAACAGACCAAAATTTTTATCTCCAGTTGGCCTTTTATCCATTGTGTTGAACTTAACTCTTTCCCCGTCAACGTTTAAAAAAAAGAAAAAAAAGTTGCCAGCAACTGCCATGCATGTCACAAATTATAATTTTCACAATTTTCATGGCCCCCGTAATATATTGTTGTAGAAATATATGAACATGCAATATGTCAAAAGAAAGTACAGAGCCTCTACTTAAAAAAAAAAAAAAAAAAAAAAAAAAAATACAGTTTGTTCTAGCTTCATGTGGGTCAGTTTCATAAAAAAAAAAAATTAAAAAAAAACTTTTGAGGAAAAAGCTGAGAAAATTGCATTTTTGTCAAATATTAAGTCTGGGTCGAAGTCACAAAGAAAACACCTCTAAAGCCTCACAGTCCTAGAGCTTTTCCTGGGTCGACATTTCATTCACTAACATGAGGCAGGTTTGATTTATATGCTGTTTAATGTTGATGATTGTGTTATTTTACATATGCATCTGATTACATATTCTATCGCTTGTTTCTGCTTCTTCACCTGTGTTTTTATCAGGAGATTCAGTACTCTTTCAGGAGATGTGCCATAGCGCCCCCTGCCATATAACAGCGATAACACGGAAATACGGAAAATTCTGTCAATGGCGGGGAAAGAGTTAAGAACCAGATCAGAGTACAATTTGTAAACAAATCATTCAGACCAGTTTTGTGAACTAGATTAAATGATTCATTGAAAAGATCTGACTCAAAATAATGTTTAGTTCATGAATATGAAATATCTTATTTCTCACATGAGTTCTCTTAACTCTTTCGTTGGCAAAATTTTCCGGCAATCCATGTTTTTACTGTTATACAGTACACTCTAAAAAATGCTGGGTTGTTTCAACCCAAATTTGGGTCAAATATGGACAAACCCAAATGTTGGGTTAAAATGTAATTAAAAAATTTACAGTTGAAAGTAAAAGTTGAAGTTGGGTTAAAATTTTAAATTACATTTGTAACCCAACATTTGGGTTTGTCCATATTTGACCCAAATTTGGGTTAAAACAACCCAGCATTGTTTAGAGTGTATAGGGGATGCTATTATGTATCTACTGAAATAGCACAAGATCTCCAGATGCAAAAACAAGTGAAGAAGAAACAGACACTAGTGGTAGAAGCATTGATTACACACACATGCAAGCTAATTTGGTCAATAAATACTAAACAGCATATAAATCAAAACTGCCGAATGTTACAATATGAAATGTCGACCCAGGAAGAGGTATACGACTGTAAAGTTTGGCGGTGTTGAAGGACTCGAACTACTCTATGTTTTGATCATCGTTCTGAATCCGATCCGTATCTAGTCTCTGAACAAAATGTGATTTTCTAAGCTTTATGTTCAAAATGTAGCTTAAAAAAAATCAGATACAACAACATATTCTGGGGTCCATGAAAGTTTTGTGAAAATTATAAAAAATGCTAGTGCTGACTGGCAACTTCTGGCAAAAGAAAAAAACAGTGAAAGAGTTTGTTTCGCTCTCTACAAGCTTTTGTTTCAGAACACTTGGACCATTTTGTATGATGCTATTTATGGTGTTATTTTTTAGCTTCTTTTATTATGTGCGTTTTGTGTTCCACAGAAGAAAGTAAACCACACAGTTTTGGAGTGAATGATGACAGACTTTTCATTTTTGGGTGAACTTTAAAGGAGAACTCCGGCGCAAAATGAACCTTTGGTCTAATTACACATTGTTACCTAGTCAACCGTTATCTGAGATTTGTTTTCATGATTATTGAATGTAAATAGTTGTATCTCTACAAACAGTTTAGCCTATAAAGCTAGTATAACGCTAGTATATTGGGCATAGTGTAATGACAAATAAAAATCGCTTGTTAATACCACTAACAAGGCTCAAAATAGCCCCACACTAGCACGGTAGCATAATGAGGGTCCCTACCTTCAAACCGAAGCATTGAGAACTTTGTCAGTGTCCAGACAGTTTAATAAGAAGATATTTTAAACATACAGTCAACTTCGCATGTACAGGCAGAAGCCATCTTTGAAATACAGTCTTTACCAGTCGATCTACGAACGCCGATCCAAGCCTGCTGTTCGCGCTCACCTTATCACAACTTATAGCTCGTTCACATCTTACCAGCGCACTTGGATCGGCGTTCTTAGATCGACTGGTAAAGGCTGTATTTCAAAGATGGCTTCTGCCTGTATACGCGAAGTTGACTGTATGTTTAAAATATCTTCTTATTAAACTGTCTGGACACTGACAAAGTTCTCAATGCTTCGGTTTGAAGGTAGGGACCCTCATTATGCTACCGTGTTAGTGTGGGGCTATTTTCAGCCTTGTTAGTGGTATTAACAAGCGATTTTTATTTGTCATTACACTATGCCCAATATACTAGCGTTATACTAGCTTTATAGGCTAAACTGTTTTTAGAGATAAAACTATTTACATTCGATAATCATGAAAACAAATCTCAGATAACGGTTGACTAGGTAACAATGTGTAATTAGACCAAAGGTTCATTTTGCGCCGGAGTTCTCCTTTAATCCCTTTTATGTCCTAAAACCCACTACGAAACATGTTCTTAACAGCCTCCACAGCCTCTTATTGGTTTGTTTCTTCTTTTTTGTAAAAGCCAGAGTTTTGTGTATTGCTTTAAGCAACTTGACTTTTTCTACTTGAGCTTTGTGCAATGTTCTCATCTACACGAAGAGGGGGAAAAGCAAAACGTAGATTAGGTATTTTTAAGTGGTGGGAAAGGCGGTGGTGATTTGCATTCAGTGGCCTATTTTTCACACGATCTAATATGTGTCAGCTACATCCGCTGGGAAAATATGACACTGTTTACTAAAGCACACAAGATGGTTTATTAGGAACTAGCAGACAACTCAATTAAAGTTCCCCTCTCACCATGTGAATTGAGGCCTCTGGTTTAAAGGGTTTATTCTGAAATTATTCCAGCAAACATTGAGGAGGGAATTCACCAAGAATGAATTGCGCCCAGTTATTGTTTATTTGCTCGCGCTGCTGTTTTAGCACCAGAGTCACTAAAATAATTATGCAAATCAACAAGGGGACCTTGTTGACATCCAAGGGGCAATCAAGATGATAGGAAGATATAGATTGTATTAAAGTAAGGGTCACTAAGAGATGTTTCTTGTTGAATATTAATAAAATAACTTAAATTAGTTATTAAATAACTTTTTAACTTAAATAATTTGTTAGAATTTAAATAAATACATTTTTAATGTATTACATTTTTATTATATTTTTAATTAAAAAAATGCATTTTTTGTATAAACTCCATTTGCTCATTGAAAAACATAGTTCTTGAATCTTCCATAATTACAAAATGAATAGCAGTTCTTCATTTTAACCTGTTAACAGTCCTAGTTTTGGAAGCCTTGGAAAATGTGGAGAGCTACAGAATTTTAGGTTTTTGCGCTATAAGTGTTTAGTGCATTTAAAATGGATGAGTTTTGGGCCTCAGCATAAAAGACACCATTGTTGGCTTTTTTTATGGATACATTTGCCAATTTTAGAAATGGTTCCAGATACTAATGTGTCTGTAAACAATAGTCATCTCCATTGTCTTTTACCTGCAAATGGTACAGTAATCTACATCACATCTCTGACTTGCACACATGTCATTAGGGATGAGTGTGATGGCAGTGTTCTGTATTTGAGACCACAGCAGGTTCAGGTGCTCACAAGTGAGAAAAGAATGCAAGCATAAGTGGATCTGCATTAATGCTGAGTTGATGGCTCCTGTTGTTTTTCAGACAAAGCCAATGATGCTCAGTCACACGTTATGTTCATCAGCAGTCTGGCACGCAGGATGCATTTGAGCGCTGCTTTGATGTCGACTGCTCCCGAGGTTTAACTGGAAATTTGCATCCTGATTTGCGTCTCCGGAACTGATCGATGGCGGTTGGTAGCGCTTAATGCTAATGCTATCTGTCGCCTCATGGTGCCATGTGTTTACTTACTGCTGCTTCACCATCAGCGCCGTTCTCCAGCGAGCTGATCTGAGGCTTCTAGACAGCATGGTAGACTTTTATGAGAATAAATATCATAAATCATTCTGCTTTATAGCTCCAAAAACCTGAGGTGAAGAGTGTGCAGGAGCTTTTGATGCACTGTGTCCATCTTAGATTTCTCAGGCAAAGCTTGATAGCGTATTGACTTTTTTTTTTTCTGATTAGCAACGAAAGGGATGTGAGGAGGGTGACAAAAGTCAAACAGAGAATCAGGTTTATTTTTGGACCATGGGGATACATAATTCTGTTTTGGAGGCGTGAAGTCTGCCTTCAGAGGGAGACTGTGAAACATGACTATTTCTGGCAATGAGAGGCAAATTGTAGCTTCAAGTTTCCCCTAGGTTTTGTAAGGCTTTAACAGCTTCGTGAATTTCCAAACTGTTCCAAAACAAATTACTCACTGATAGTACCCCACTTTATATTTACATTAAAAAAAACATCAGACAAAATATTTCAGCACATAGATTAATGTCTGTTGAACCAGATACTGTACGTACATTTTTTTTAATGCTTTTGAGCCTTTGGGTCATTTTTATGTTCACCAAGGCTGCATTTGTTTGATTAAAAATATAGTAAAAACAGTAATAGTGTGAAATATTATTACAATTCAAAATAATTGGTTTCTCTTTTAATATTTTAAAACTTTTTTTTTTTTATGGCAATGCTGACCTTTCTCAATGCCACTTGGCACTTTTTTTTTCTTCAATTATTTCCCTCGGAGTTTTTTGGTCTATGCACCTCATATGGACAGTTTTTAAGGCATGGTGAGTTCTTGGCTATAACATTATATACAAAATCAAGGATGAATACAGTGACCTGGTGACCTCCGCTGCCTTAATTCACACACTCTAAAAAATGCTGGGTTGTTTCAACCCAAATTTGGGTCAAATATAGACAAACCCAAATGTTGGGTTAAAATGTAATTAAAAAATGTACAGTTGAAAGTGAAAGTTGAAGTTGGGTTAAAATTTTAAATTCATTTTTAACCCAACATTTGGGTTTGTCCATATTTGACCCAAATTTGGGTTAAAACAACCAGCATTGTTTAGAGTGCAAGGATTTGAACAAATAGGAGCTGAGAGAGTGGAATGGGCTCATAAAATTTGCAAAGAGTTCAGTCCAGTCGAACTAGGCTGAGGGGTTGATGTCCTGGTAAAGATTAAAGTGAGGGACTTGGGGAGCAGCAACTGGACAGACCGAGTTGAAAGCTTTAGCTGAAGTCATAGGCTTCCAGCACACAGGAGAAAACCACACATTCATTTATATGCTTTTGCAACAGCCTGGTTTAAGGGCATTAACATCTGTACACATGCAGCATAGCAGACAGATATGGATGAATACCTGTAAATAAATGCTAAGACTCGCACAACTACTCATTTTTACTTGTTGCTAGTTGCATGATCATAATTTGAATTTTAACAATGTTGAATCAAAGTATAGAGAAATGATGGGTGAGATTTAATTTTGTATGTGTGTGTGGAAAAGTGAAAGAAAATAAGAAAAGGACAGAAGAGGAGAAGAAGAAAAAAAGATGGAATGAAGCCATTAATGACTTGGAACTGTTTACAGGTTGTATAACTGAGAGAAAGACATGGCAACTAATGTTACATAATGACAAACTTTTTACTCCTGTTAACTGATAGCAGAAAAGCTTACATATACAGGCAGAGACACTGCTCATTAGTCTAATTTACGGTTGGCTCCATACAAGAGTTTTCTGCTTCGGTACAGTTATCGCTACAATTATTTGCTATTGATATCGTGATACTGAACAGATGGTACTGTAAATACACTACTGAATATGTGTGGGATGCAGGGTCATTTGATTACCACGTTTTTATCTATTTAATAGCATATAAAACTGAACATAATACCATGATGATTCATGTGCTTCAGCAAATTGTGTTTCCAAATTTATTCTCCAGGACATAAACATTACCGTAATGAAAAAGAATTCCATCCATCCATCCATGCGTGGTGAATGAATCACTGTGTTTGAAGAAAATAGGCTACCTTCCGTCAACACAACGGAACTATTTTCAGGCGCTGCGTCATATAATTACGCCTGCTGCTCTCATGGTACAGCAGTAAAGTTTCTTGATTATTACGCAGGAATGAGAGTATAGTTCCTAGCCATATCAGCCTAGAAAATCGCAACTTTACATTTTCCGTCGGTCTTAGTGCACGATGTATCTACAGAAGAGTCAAGTTTTAAATAGGAAAAATATCGAAACTCTTTGGTCATTTTTTTTTTTAGAAATGCTAATGGTCTTGTCCACTTCAATGATGTATGCTAAGCTATGCTAAAAGTGGTACCGTCAGAACCGGAGATCGGCTGAATGGATTCAAAAACGGTAAAACTCAACAGTTTAACTCTGGGGGAGTTGTAAAATGAGCCTATTTCCAAAAAAAGTGGAGTATCCCTTTAACTCATTATTTCATCTGACTCCATCAATGAAAAGGTTTTTCAATGATATCTGTGCATCATTAAATATACATGAATGTTTGACTATTCCTTTTAACTCTAATGAAAATAAAGACTATGGGCCCTATTTTAACGATCTAAAACGCAAGTGTCGAGCGCAAGTAACTTTGTGGGCGGATCTCTGCGCTGTTGCTATTTAACCGGCGGGATAAATGACTCTTGCGCTCGACGCAAATCTAAAAGGGGTTGGTCTGAAGTAGCTTCATTATTCATAGTGTGGTTTGGGCGTAACGGGAAACAAACCAATAAGAGCGTCATCACATTCCCTTTAAGAGCATGATGAACAAGGTGTGCTTGTTCCATAGCGCAATACTATTATAACAGTGCATTTACCAGGCGCGCTTCAGAGTCGGTTCACAGCCGAGGAGATCGATGTTCTCGTCAGGGCCGTAAAAGAAAGAGTGACATTGGGGATGGGACAAACCCAACCAAATTAGCTTCGGTTAAACATGCATATAATAATTTGGGTAAATATGTAAGCTTTATGCCTATTTTTCCCATCGTCACAGGACACAACAATTATTTCCCTCGTGTTTTAATATTTTTCCTTATAATAATGTATCGTTTGCAAAAAGTAAAATGCATCTGTGTAGATGAGAGAATCATCTACCGTGTATGCGCGTTGTTCACACTCTGTATTATGGCCAAGCATGCGCGCTTAAAAAATAGCATCTGAATGTACGCGCAACGCGCCACTGACTTATAGTGGGACAGTGGGAATTTGCATTCAGGAATTTACACCTTTTGGGGGTAGGACCATGCCTAGAGACCACATTCCTTTGTGTGCCAGTTATCCCTAAAACCTTATTACCTTTTGTTTTATTTATTTGGAAATAGGACACTTGTACCAGTCGCACTGTGACATTTCAAATGATACTAAACACATGTATAAAACTGTATGATAGTTGTTTAAATTAAAACCATATAGATTCTTGTGTGAGTTTGGGTGATCTCTGCAAGAGTGGGGGATGCGGGGAAGAAGTGTGAGTGTGAAATAGTTCAAATGTTAATTTGCAGCAAGGTCCTTTGTCTCATAGACCAGTGGTCAGGTCTATCTCTTCAACCAGTTTTTCCAGTCTTACAGTATCAATCTAGAAATGCATTTTAACTAAATTTAGTTAAATGTTTTTCAAGATCATTTCTGTGACTTTATTTTGATTAGACTCTAAAATGAAAACTGGTGTTTATTGTCATCTTCTAAGCATCCATTCAGTCTAGTCTCTATTGTTTTGTGGTGCAAAACGAGCCCCATTCAGTGTCAGTCTCCCCTGCACACATTCACACCTCTCCGGCCTGGTTATGGCTCTAAATATGCTTTTCTTTTGTTTTCATCATAATTACTAACGACTGACTATTCACGCTGTTTCAATCCATAATTTCTTTTATCAAAGTTCTCACTTCACAATTGAAACTGTATCAAAAAACCTTCTTGAACAAATAAACATTTCATTAAGCATTCCTATTTAAAAATGTTCATTAAAAAAACAGCTAGGTGGCAGGTGCATCTGAGGGCTAGGTAGCATGTTCGCTTAGCACACCATCAATACACGACAATTTGTGAGATTAAAACCATGGTTTTGCTCCAAACTTACTTTATAACGCAAGTCGAATGTTTTAAATAACCTTTTGTGATCTGATTTGGTTTCGGTTAAAAAAAAATCTGACTGAAAATATAATATTGTATAGTATTCTGCACAATGATAAAGTCTATATCGATTAGCATTATATTATAAATATAATCTATTATTATGAAAATACCTGGCATGGCTCGAAGAACACAGATAAATCATTTATCGTTGCAATTATGTTTATTGTCTCCAAAATATCATTATCTGCATGTTACAGCGATCTCTGTAGCTCTGTTTGTGTCAGGGACTTCCTCGAATGTCACATGATATGGCTCTTCTTCATGTGTTCCATATATGGACTAAATGGGCATAGAGCGCCCCAGGGGCGTAATTTGTGGGGGGGATGGGGGGGATATAACCCCCCCAATATTTAAATCTATGCATTACAACCCCCCCATTATTTATACCATGATCACAATATCAGGAGGCATACCCAAACTTCAACCCCCCCAATGTTCAAACCAAATCTACGCCCTTGGAGCGCCCTCAGGCTGCCAGTGTGTATTGGAAACACAGTACATCAGAGTATCCAGCGCTCCTAATGATTACATCGGCACATTTGGGTATACATTTAATAAATATTATTCCTCTCTATAGAAATCTGATGTAATCCTATGAGAATCTATCAATATTTTTGCAAATCTGCACATTTTTGAGCTAAAAGCCCTGAGGGACGTTGTTTGGTCAAGCGCTGTCATGACGACAGCACAGGAGTTGTTTTTAATGGGAGCGGGTGACACTCATAATTCATAATAAAGGTATCGACTCATGTTTTTAGTACATAACTCCTGACACAAATTAAGACATAACTGTCACTATAAGTTTCTCAGAATAAAATTGTGGACAAATACTTAAACTTGAGTCATATCTTTTTAATGATGTAGCCTATAGTTTGTCAAGGTATAATAACATTAAATCTAATAGCTTTGAACTATTTAAACTCGTGAAGGTTAACATTAATACAGCATCTGTTTTTACAAGAATAAAGTTCAACATAAGCCTAAATGCCAATGAATGGGGTCTATGGATTTTATCAGTTTTACTGTTATAAAAATACAGATTTGTGAGCATTAGTGGAACTGAATAAACACGAAACACACATGATCGTTGTCATGCGGTAAATCTGGCCAATCGTGAAACAGCTGTGAAACAGCTCTTGAGAAGCTGCGCCGGCTGAGTCAACAGTCTGCTCTCGAATCGCACTCATTGATGCCATACGTCAGTGATGTGGCGTCAGCGCTGTCTCAAGTTGGACAACATTTCTAACCGATCTGTTTGTGCAGCGCCTCATGTAGTCGAACAAGCCTAATGACTAATGCCTAATGACTTTTTTTACCGGTTGTGAAGTAATTACTTATTAAAAATAAGTATACTCAAGAGTATGTGATTTCGGACGCAGCCCATTAACTTATGAGCGAGTAATTTTTGAATGTAAAACGAGTCACCCATTAACAGTTGTATTAGTTAATTATCAATGTAACCTGCAGAATGAATGAACATTTATTTTATAAAGTGTACTTTATTTTATCTGTTGCATTACCGCTGAAAAATCTGTATATTCTGCAATATTTTTTTGTGCCAGAATGTTGCACTATCCTATTCTCAGCGCTTATCAAGCACTCCCAAACTTTGTCTCTGTTGCTGTCCTTCAACTTTCTATGCCCTCTCCCTTTTAACACTCTGAGGAACCTACTCACCAATTCCATGTGTTCTAATACCCAAATCTTTCCTATATTGCAGTCACTCACTGCCAGCTTCAGACTGACTCAAAAGTTAAGATCTGTTCTCTGTGTCAAAAATCTGTTCTCTGTGTCCTCCTGAATGAAACGCATGGCATCACTTCCATCATAATACATGCTTTTTATAGAGCAAATAAAACTGCTTCATTTTTTCACTTCTACCCATAGGCGTCATTTACGGGGGGGGCGGGTGGGACATGTCCCCACCACTTTTTGCCAGGGTCGATATTGTCCCCACTCCCACCACTTTTGAAACATCTTGCGGCACGGATGTACCAATACAAATAAAACATATCCAGTTAACTAGCAGCATTCGTTTCATTCATTTGTTAAATAAGAGGCGATCTAGCGCTGAAATGTGTTGTCTTCACTCGGACGCGCGCTTCAATCCGTTGCGGAGATTCTATTCGTTCCGGTGAAATCACAAATCAAAATGCACACAAACGTGTCCCTGCTTCTCTGGGTTCTAATCCGCACTCGTATCGTTTTTTTTCCCCTCATCAAAACCGATAATGTTTATCAGTGATAAAGTATATCAAGATTCTTGATATACAACCACTGATAAACATTATCAGTTTTGATGAGGGGAAAAATCTATACGAGTGCGGATTAGAACCCAGAACCTCCTACACGCTTGGCAAAAATTCTGCCACTGGACTATTACAATACACACAGGCGGATCTATGTAATAGGGCTGTCAGTTAAACGCGTTATTAACGGCGTTAACGCAAACCCGTTTTAACGGCGTTAATTTTTTTATCGCGCGATTAACGGTCTTTTTGGCCTAGCAAACTTTGTAGTTTTTTTTTTCACATGCTTTTGCAACAGGACGGCATGCGGGCCGCTGCGCTATGAAACCCATTCATTTCAATGGCTTGCGGCGCGCGAGGACGTTTTGAAAGCGCAAGCGGATCTAGCTAGACCGGAAACAAAACAACAGGCACGCCGCACACACTTGTTTGGGCTTGCGAGCCGGATGCGCGAGCGCGAATCTCTCTGCTCGCGCGCGGAATATAATGTGCCGAGCACGAATCTCTCTGCTCGAGTCGCGCGCGCTCTCAGTTACACGCTGCTCTTGTAAGAATTTTCTCTGGGCTCACTCAGAGAATATGCCTGCACTTAAAACGTGTTCAGTGCAATCGCGAATCTCTCCTCTTCCCCAGCTAACAATTTTAGGTTATAAGAATGTTTTTTATAACGTTCCCATTAAGTTATAAAAACGTTATTTCTGAATGTTATAGGAACGTTCAAAACGTCCAGTTTTGAGTGGATGACGAGCGTGAGACGCCGAAATGGATGCCAATAAGATTCTGAATGGAAAGTTTACTTTTAAAAAGTTGCCAAATGGTTCCATTGACAAGACCAAAGTGATTGTGTGTTTTGTCATTGTGAACTGAGCTATCATCATCGCAGCACGTCCAGTCTGAATACCACTTGATGATGGCCAGCACACACACACACACACACACACACAGCTGATGCGAATTCTCCGCCCCCTCGTCAATATCAGGACCTCGTCAGTATTTATTTCACCCTTTTATTGATGGACAGTGTTATATTGTGTGAGAGATTATTTGCTCCAAGTGATAATGTTTGAGTGTGAAATTGAACAGTATATGCCAATATTGTTTTCAATAAAAAACTTTTGCACAAAGCAAGCCGATCCACTTTTCCATGTTGATAAGAGCATTTAAATGAGAAAAGAAATAATGGGACAAAAAGAAATCAAGAGACATTTAGAATAGATAAAAATGTGCGATTAAATGCGATTAATCGCGAGTTAACTGACATTAATGCGATTAATCGCGATTAAATATTTTAATCGTTTGACAGCACTAATTTATTCACGTAAAAATTCACGATACTAACAACATGTATTAGATCTCATTGTACGACCAATTAAACCCAAAGTACCATCACATTTTTGGTCGGACAACATCACATCTTTGTATACATTTTTATTTATTTACATCAGTAAGCTACAGGACATCATCTTTCAAAACATGACCTGGGCGAAAGAGAAAAAAGAATTAATGCGTCATTTTACCCAGCACTTTTTAGCCTGGGAAAACCCAGACAACTTCCAGCAAATTTAGATTTGCTCTGAAAGTTAGTCTGGCAAAGAGCTCATGCAAGCTCATTTCCAATCCACCGAAATCAAGGCACCAATCAGAAACGTTGGGGCGGGCTTTACACGATGACGACAGCGCTGGGATTTTGAAGCAGATTTTGTAGCCTACATTACAAAGATGGATATCCACCGTCGAACATCACTCGTTCGAATCAGCTATCGCGTCTGTTTTAAGCGATTTGAACGTTTCCTTTTTGTTAAAAACCGAGCAAAGAACAACACTCGGAGATGTTTCTCCGCCGCTCTGGATACGTCATCTCCTTCATCGCTCTGGGGTGCATTTCCCGAAAGCATCGTTAGCCAACTATGGTCGCAAGTTGGTCGCAATTCCCATTGAACTCTATTGGTAACGACAGAACTTGCGACCATAGTTGGCTAACGATGCATTCGGGAAACGCACCCCTGATTGGGTTTAGGTCTATCCGCGACGTCCGTTGGTGACGCCCCTCTGGAAATGATTTGTCTATGACGCTTTGCCAGACCATAACTCAGTTACGACTGAGAATGGTCTGGTTTTAACCAGGCTAAGCACTTTTGAAAATGCCCTTCCGAATGCGTCTCTGTCCCCAGCACATTTCAAACCAAACTGACGCCCATGCTTCTACCTACAGCTTACTCTATTGGTTTATTTCAAATATAACAATGACATCAAAGAGACATGCTTTTGTCTAGGAAGTGCATATAAAGAACAAGCCTGCCATCCACTATCACTGAAAAGTAGCTCAATTGACCGGATCTGTCAGATGCTTAAAACGATTTACCTTTAATGAGAGAGGGGAATTTCATTTCTGATATATGCCTGAGGAACATGTACCTGTTGTAACGATGTTGATAATAAAAAAAAAACTAGGGCATAAGCAGCAGTGTGGAGATAATGTTTCAGGTTATTTTCATGTTAAATGGATTGCGGTGGCTGACAGGAAACTGTTCCTGCCTATAGTTAGCAAATAGAGTAGTGGCGTTATTACTGAGGCTTTACAAATCCTTTAACCTACACTTAAAGTTCACGATCTGCAGTTGCTACTGAATTTATGAATATTTCAATAGATAAATGGTTCAGTTATTTTCTGAACGGAACATAGCAACTCAACTCTTCTGCGTTGTTGTATGATTTCTTCTATAAGATGTTTCTACAAATGGTTAATAGATGTCGATGAACAGAAAATAGTTCACCTGAGAAGGTAACCATAGCAACATTGTGCTGCGTGAGTACTTTTTGTTCATTTGGGATCGGTATTAAACAAAACAAATGCAAAATAAATAAATGCTGTCATTATTTATGACTTAATTATAGATTTGACTAGTTTATCACAAAAACCTTTAATAAAACCTGCATTATTTAAAATCTCAAAGCTAGTTTACCTTGGGCTTACTGAGTGCAGTGACTGACTGGATTCCATTGTTTAGTTTTATTGATCCCAAGTAAACACATGGAACAAATGTCTTGTCCCATTTTATTTTTTATTTTATTTTTTTTCAATTTGTAGCTTGTGCAAAAAGTGTTTTGTTTTGAGTATGGGCATACAGGAGTACTGCAAGATTTGGACAGACTTTCTCTTTAATGCAGTTCATGGAAGATCCATTTTAAACTCTTTTTCTTTTGTTCCTCTTATGGCACTTTCAAATGCAATAACAAATGTTAGTTTTCCCCCCTTTTTCCCTGCAACCTAAAGCATTTTCCATTGTTCTCTCTCTCTTGTTCTGTCATAATCTACGTCATCTAATGAGTGAAGCACAGCTCACCGAGCATCACACACCATCTTTGGCTTTGAAATGACAAGATTGCTAACAATGATTTATTTTTTACCTTCTAGCGCTAATGAAGTGATTTCTACTATAGTTTAACTCTGAATGTTTTCCTCTACTTTAATCTCGCTTTTTTTTTTTTTTTCTTGTAGGCCATGGACATTGCTTCTTCTCCTGCCTCTAGGCTGACCATGCCAAACGGTTCTGTTTTAGTGTGGTAAGTTACCCTATTATGTCTTTTTTTATTATTTTGATTGCTGCTGCTATCCTTTCTGTGGGGGAAAAAGGATGACAGACATTGGAATTGGGATAAGTTGGAGGGTGGAGATTGAGCACTTTTTCAAGAAAATGTGTCTCATGCTTAGAGACAAAAATTAACAAGAGGATAGAAACGGTTTGGTTTTCTTAAAGTCAGCATTCAAAACAATTAAAGGTAACACTTTTTTCAATAGTCCACTTTAGACATTGTACTACTGTAGCTATAAGTAACTTTCAGTCTTTTCAGTCATTCGAGTTATTAATAGACCATCTGCTAAAACCTTAATTTTGATGGTCCCCCAATAGATATTCTACTGACTATAGGAAACTTTGCAAGTACATCAAGTCAAGTCAAGCCACATTTATTTATATAGCACTTTATACAATACAGATTGTTTCCAGCAGCTTTACAGTGGCAACGGGAAAATGATTCAATGATGCAAACAGAATTCATTTCGGCTGTATACAGCATATCTAAAAGAATACACTGTCATTGTTCCGCTGGAATCAGTTCAGTGTTTATTCAGTTCTGTTGTAAATATCATCAATTATTACATTAGTTCGTTTAATCTATAAAGCAGTTCTGCAGAAAACAGTGATGCCATTGTTCAGCTCAGTTCAGTTCTCATCCAATAGTGTTAGTGCAGTCAAATCAATAATATTGTTGAGTATTAAGTGAATATTAAGCAAGAATGGCAAGGATCCCAAACTCCATCAGGTGACAGAATGGAGAAAAAAAATCCTAGGGAGAAATCAGGCTCAGTCTGGGGGCCAGTTCTCCTCTGGCCAATAAACGAACACAGTGTCATTATGATTAAGGCTGCATCACAAGTCAGAAATCAGATTCTGGATTGGTAGCATTCAAATTTGCTTGAAGATCGGATACTAGGCCTAACCATTAACCTACCTAACAGTCTACTATAATGAGTCTGATGTGAGTTAGTTGCCATGTAGTTGCAAATTAATGAGAGCTAGATGACATGGAGTTGCTTATAAGTAACTTATAGTTTGGAATGTCTAGAGTGTCATGATTCTGCCATATCATTTACTACGTTTACATGCAGCCAATAACCCGGTCGCGCACGGCCATGTAAACACCTGCAAAAACCCGAATATGCTTATATCCCGGATTTTAAAAACCGGGATATGATACCTGGGGTACCCCTTTTCTAACCCGAATTTTTGGTCATGTAAACGCGCATCGGCATATCCCCATAGTGATTTGTGTTCTGCGCATGTTCTATTCGCAAGGAATCTTGGTCTTTTGAGTAGAGGAACTTCTCGGCGCATACAAAAACCTGCGTGCAGTATACCGGAAGTAAACATGGCGAGACGCAGCACAGCATACTTTTGGAGCGAGGTCAGTACCAGCACCAAAGCGCAAAGTAAACTAGGGATACAGGAAGAAGAATCGGAAATGACGCATATTGCGTCTTAGGTACGTCTTGACGCTAACCGTGCGTCGCCGTTTACATCGGGATATTGCAATTCCATGTATACAGGAGAAACTCTCTCTGCTCACGCATGTAAACGGGTTATTCCTAATGTTTCAGAAACCCGAATAGTGACCTTAACCCGACCATAACCCCAAAATTGGCTGCATGTAAACGTAGTCATTGATTTTTTCTAGTCTTGTGGCAGGATCATGGCAGACCTTTGTTTTGTGTACAAGCGCATGGCCTGTTGTTTGGGCCATGTGCTTGTGTTGTCTCGTTACCTTACCCCGCCCCCTTGTTATCCTCGTCTTGTCATTATTGTCTAGTCAGCTTCACCTGTCCTCGTCATTAGTGATCCCTATTTAATCCCCTTGTGTTTGCTGTCCTGTGTCGGTTCATTGTGTATCATTTTCTGTGTTAATCATACCTGTGAGTACCTTGTGGAAAGTCTTGTCGTTGTGAAAATTTTATTAGTATTATTGTTTGTTTTTTGAACAGTCATAGTCTAGTCTTGTCAGCCTAAGTTTCCCTGTCCCGTCCGTGTTTTGCCCCCTCGTGGGTTTTGTTTTCTTGTTTGTTACCAATAAAGCTTGTGTTCATCGCACTCTGACTGCATTTGGGTTCATCTCCTTGCATCATCATGACATAGAGTGGATTATCGAAATGAAGTGTAACCCAATTAAAATACACTCTAGTTATGTTAATCCACATTCCTGGTCTTATTATTGAATGATTCATCGGTTTGTATTATTCCAAAGAAAAAGTAGTTTTTATTGGTAATCATTTGTCAAAATGTGTTCCTCTGAAACAATTTTCCTTTCCCACTGATGCCACTATAGGCTGTGCAGACTATTGGACAGTGTTAACCAAAAGCCAAATAGTTATTTAGGCATTGATTTTGCCAACTCCTATTGCATCTGACTGCATTCTGGTATGTCATCAATCTTTTTTTCTTGAATATCCTGTATCACTCTGAAATATGACTTTAAAGCCTCTTGAATTCACTTTGCTTGTTTGTCATCATCTCCTTATACTAAAACTATTTGTTAAACAAAGTAATTTGTTGTGGCAATCTGAAGATTTATTTCCACATGTGCTGTAAAACAGAGGACAGTAGGTTATATAATTGGGTTGTGTATTTCTTTGTGGTTAGCAATGTGACTTTTATATTACAGAGATCTGAAACGCTAGCTGCTGTCTTATGAAGTCTATGACAAGCTGACAAAAACAGTGTACAGGTCTGTTTATATGTCATTTATTCTTTGTGTTAGCTCAAGACTCAAACAAATCGGACTTCATGACAGAGCAAGAATTTCTTCAAACATCCATTTTTGCCTAATGTCAATTTTTAAACAGTGTATTGTTTGCTAGTGTGACATGTTGTATCTGAGTCTTTGTGAAAAAGACAAGCAGATGTGACTTCATGGACACACACACACACAAACAATTAGACTTCAATAAGATATCAGATGAAAAATGCACAGACATTTGCTCAAAGGCAAAACACAAATGAATTTCACTCTCACCACCATCTCGCTCCTTATTTATGTCATAAAATGAAGATGAATTATGCCACTGGGCCAATGGTTATTTATTTAAGCACAATAAAGCAAATGCGCATTCACAGCAACTCCAAATCACATTCTCTGTTCTCATCGGCCTTGGGCTCTCTCATGCTCCCAAACACAAGGGGTCATAAAATGATACAATGAGACAAGAACGCACATGTTTGTAATGCATTACACTGAGGCAATGATTATCCACAGAATCTATGTTATCATTTCATACTGACACTTAATATTTCCATGGCCCACCTCACAAGACACATCTCCTGCCTGCCACCTGAGCTGTGTTTGGCTTCACTGAGCATGTTACATCATGTTCTGACATGCGGGGCTCGTAGGATTGATAGGAAAAACCTGAAGCTGATGGCTGATAGACATTGGAGAAAGTCAACCCTGAGACTAATCCAAGCCATTGTGCATCGGCAGATAAAGAAAGATTGAGGAAATGCTGCCAGTGCTCTGTTACGGAGGATGCTGGGATATCAGCTACGGTACTTGTGAACAAGGCCCCAACTAGCTAAGAATTATTTATTTATTGCTTTTTTTTCTACTTTTTTCTCTCTTTTTCTCTCTGTAAGTCCGTCGATTCCGACGAGGACGATGCAATTGTAATAATATTTCACAATATTACTGTTTTCACTGTATTTTTGACTAAATAAATGCATTCTGGGTAAGCATAAGAGACGACTTTCAAAAAAAATCGTACCAATTCCAAACTTTTTAATGGCAGTGTGTAAAAAAAAAAAAAAAAAAAAAAAAGTGTATATATACATAGGGCTGTGCAATTAATCATAATTGATTTTTCAATTTCAATTATGGCTTTCAACGATTATGAAAACAAGATAATCGAGGTAAAACAATTATTTGTGTTTAACAGCCGTATTCCGTCCTAAGCACCTTCCTTTCCTTTACAGCTGTGCGCTTTCATTCCTCCCTAAAAGCCTAAAACCTGAACTTTTCAAACAACCATATCAGTAAAATAAGTGAGTGTTGTAAAATGCAGTCTACTGTTGCTAAACCTGAGGATATGCTTGATATTAAACCGTGTTATTAAAAGTGCATTAAGCTGCAAAAGAGACACCAGGTGGCTTTTTTGTGTGCGTACCGAGACGGAGCCGAACGCAGATATGCAAATTATTCGCGGGCTTCCGAGACACACCTGAACGGTAAAATAGCCTACACACAAAAAGTCAAAGTGCCGTTTTGGCAAGTATTCTCGTAAACACAGTCGGTTTTGTCTTAAGTGAACATACACAGTTAAAAAAAGAAAACACGTGTGTAACAGTACTATATTGCATCCGTCCAGTCGGTCTTAAATTGACAGCAGCCTAATAAACCTGCTGATAATCAAACAACAAAAGACAAAGGAAAATCATTCACTAATATTGACTAAATAAATTGATATGGCTTAATCAATATTTAATTATACAGTAAAAAAATGCATTGCATTTGATTATTACATTTTTGTTGTATAGGCTATTACTTATCTGAATACCACTGTTAGTACATCTTCGTGAAAAAAAAAGTCTTTATTTAATGTATTTTTGTTCTGCTAAATGTATTAGTTTATTTGTTCTTGTTGTATTACTATTTACTTGTGTTCTTTTTTGAGGACCTTTTACTTTCAGTTAACCAAGTACTAATTTTTGATGAAATATCGATAACTGTGAAATAAGACTGTGATTATATCGCCCACCAATAATCGTGTAAAATAATTGTGAATTTCAATATTGACCAAAATAAGTGTGATTATGATTTTTGCCATAATTAAGCAGCCCTACCATTAAATATAATTTATACTTTATATAATTAATATGGTTTATGTTATTGCATTAAAACATAAAATAATAAATATAATATGCAAGTGTATATTATACATATTAAATATATAATTGATACTTTTATATAAATTATTATTTTTATGTTATTGCATCAATAAAAATAAATTCTATTTTTCTGTAAAAGTGTTCTTTTGATATAAATTGTTTATTGCATGTGAATGTGTTTGTGCTGCTTATGTGAGCAAAACTGCAATAACAACGGTATATGCACTACTTTGTAATAAACATGCAGGCCTTTTGTCTGTTGTTTTTAGGCAGAATTATTGCAGGCAAAGCCTTAGTAGAGCGAGTCACCCATGGTCATCTTTTATAAAAACCACATGCTCTCGGACCAGCCGATCAAATAATTATTTTGGAAGTTTGTCTCTTAAGACATCACACCCATTGAATATGTGCAATTATTTCCTATAATGAGCAGCACTAAATACTTCAAATTGTAAAAAAAAAAAATGAAAACTGAAAAAAGAAAACTGAATGTTTGTTCTGATGTTAAACCTTTAAATTCCAAAAATCCATGGGATTGCCTGAATTTACAACTGTCCGTTGCTAGGATAATGCATTTGATTATGCAGACTCTGCAATATTGCCTTAAATGGATTCCAACCCTTCACCTTAATTATTCACATGCTTTAATATCAGTGGCAGAATCTGTATTTTGGTCTGTTCTGTTTAACCCTTTGATGCACAACATGGGTCTAAATAGACCCGACTGAGTTTTCATTTTCTATATCTTTGCAAGAAATTAATTTCATCATTCAGTATTCCAGGTATTCCTCAATTAACTTGTTTTAGATCATTACAAATCCTTATTTAAATTTTTCCTTTCTTACTTTTCGAATAAAAATCGTTTTTGTTTCACTACCCTTCTAATGCGCAACATGGGTCTAAAAAGACCCGTATTCATGTTTCTTTGCTGAATATTTGAAATAAATATATTTTATCATTTATTAATCCAGGTATTCATTAAATATCTTGTTTTTGATTTCCACAAATCATTATTTTTATTTTCCCTTTCTTACTTTATAAACAAACACGGTTTTTGTATTTCTACATCAATTTTACACACATGGGTCAAAAATGACCCATATAGGAACCTTTGATATTTATAAATAGTATAAATATATTTACTGCAGAAAACTATTCACCTGCCACACATTTCAAAATTCAACACGGCTGCTTTTGTATATTTCATGCATGTAAGTTTTATTTAATACATTTTTTGTCACAGAAAATATTTGATATTTTGTGAAAGACATCTAGATATAGCCTAAAATTTGAACGTTTAGGCTAAGGTTACCTTGACCTTGAAATCCATTACTAGTGCAAAAGAGAAACATGTCCAATACTATTAGCTAGCTTGCGGTCGACATATTTTATTTTATCTAATGTTAGCTAGGTCAACAAAATAAAAGTTGCGATAGAAAGTTATATATACAAGTATTATATTGGTGCTGTTGGGCAGAAACCTTACCTGGGCAGTACCTCCATATTAATTTTTATTTGTGGTCATAAATCAATGCTATCGGTCACATAAGCTGTCATGTGGTGGCGTTCTGGTGCACTATGGCTGATGTCGCATCATCCGGGTGGATGCTGCACATTGGTGGCGGGGAGATCCCCCCTACAGTTGCACTACACTACAGTTCAATTTCAGTGTTATCGGTTATATGTGTGTTATGCGTGACAAAGTGGCCAATAAACATATTTTAAGTGTTACAGTAAATGTGTTGATCTAAACAACTGTGACAATGGTTATTTTAACAAAAAGTTTTCTTTATTCTTTTGTTTTATCACGTTTGCATAGATGGGTCATTTTAGACCCATGTGTGTAAACTTGATGTATTTACACAAAACCTAGGAAATATTAAAATATGAATTTGTGATAATTGAAAACAAGATATTTTGAATATTCATAAATCATGAAATTTATAGATCATGAAATAGAAAATGCTCAAATAAAGTGATTTCAAAAGGTGAAACAAAAAAATGCCGAGCCATGCATGAAATAACATAGGAAATGAATACGGGTCTTTTTAGACCCATGTTGTGCATTAGAGGGGGTATCCATAGCTTGCGCATCAAAGGGTTAAATGTATTCACGCATGGAACATTGTGTTAAACAAGAATGTTTTTTCTTATCCTCTTATTAACGAAGGGACGTAGACCATTACTAACACTCAAGTGTTACTGTGTTTGTGTTAAAAGCTCTTAATCCCATATGCTGGTTTGTTCTCAAATTGACTGTTATTATTGTAAATTTCATCAAAGATAATAAATTCATGCTGAGATAATCCCTCTTACAATGAGACACTAATCAGGTAGTTCAGCCTCCCTTATCAAATAGGGTTTTATTTTTCGCTCCTTGTACCAGCATCTATTTCACAGGGGAATACATGGATTTACATATTATATTACACTCACCTAAAGGATTATTAGGAACACCTGTTCAATTTCTCATTAATGCAAGTAACTAATCAACCAATCACATGGCAGTTGCTTCAATGCATTTAGGGGTGTAGTCCTGGTCAAGACAATCTCCTGAACTCCAAACTGAATGTCAGAATGGGAAAGAAAGGTGATTTAAGCAATTTTGAGCGTGGCATGGTTGTTGGTGCCAGACGGGCCGGTCTGAGTATTTCACAATCTGCTCAGTTACTGGGATTTTCACGCACAACCATTTCTAGGGTTTACAAAGAATGATGTGAAAAGGGAAAGACATCCAGTATGCGGCAGTCCTGTGGGCGAAAATGCCTTGTTGATGCTAGAGGTCAGAGGAGAATGGGCCGACTGATTCAAGCTGATAGAAGAGCAACTTTGACTGAAATAACCACTCGTTACAACCGAGGTATGCAGCAAAGCATTTGTGAAGCCACAACACGCACAACCTTGAGGCGGATGGGCTACAACAGCAGAAGACCCCACCGGGTACCACTCATCTCCACTACAAATAGGAAAAAGAGGCTACAATTTGCAAGAGCTCACCAAAATTGGACAGTTGAAGACTGGAAAAATGTTACCTGGTCTGATGAGTCTCGATTTCTGTTGAGACATTCAGATGGTAGAGTCAGAATTTGGCGTAAACAGAATGAGAACATGGATCCATCATGCCTTGTCACCACTGTGCAGGCTGGTGGTGGTGGTGTAATGGTGTGGGGGATGTTTTCTTGGCACACTTTAGGCCCCTTAGTGCCAATTGGGCATCGTTTAAATGCCACGGCCTACCTGAGCATTGTTTCTGACCATGTCCATCCCTTTATGGCCACCATGTACCCATCCTCTGATGGCTACTTCCAGCAGGATAATGCATCATGTCACAAAGCTCGAATCATTTCAAATTGGTTTCTTGAACATGACAATGAGTTCACTGTACTAAAATGGCCCCACAGTCAACAGATCTCAACCCAATAGAGCATCTTTGGGATATGGTGGAACGGGAGCTTCGTGCCCTGGATGTGCATCCCACAAATCTCCATCAACTGCAAGATGCTATCCTATCAATATGGGCCAACATTTCTTAAGAATGCTTTCAGCACCTTGTTGAATCAATGCCACGTAGAATTAAGGCCGTTCTGAAGGCGAAAGGGGGTCAAACACAGTATTAGTATGGTGTTCCTAATAATCCTTTAGGTGAGTGTATGTTCTCTACAAGCCCTATTGCACCACTGCCACAGCAAACTCTGCCCCTTCAGGTTACCCACAATGCTCTGAGACATCTTAAAGGGGAAGGATCAGACTCTGATCAGATGCCATGAGGTCAATGGCATGTCACAGTGAAAATATCCCCCCGGCGTTTTCTGTAATTCTCTCCAAGTGTCTTTCCTTTGTGCTGACAGGGCGGGAGAGCTGGAGGAAAGCCTCTTAGCTTTTCACAGATCCACACAAACCCAGACAGATAATGTGTCTTTTTTTGCGAGAAGCAACAAAAGGTCCTGGCACTTATTTATTATTTCATTCTACTGTCGGTCTACTCAGCCCTTCTTGCCATTTTTCATGGTGAGAAAACACCACTATTGTCCAAGATTCGTAGACGACGATAAAAAAGGACATCGTTGCAAACTTATGTGGCTGATGTCAGGACAAGTTGTCAAAAGTATTACAACTATGTCTGGAGATAAAGTATAGTTTTAAGTTGTAACCCTTCTATTTATTGTTGTTGTTGAGGATTGCGTTAAAACGAAGACAGTAGAAGTGTTAATGTTCTGTTTGATGATTCTTACATATTTCTCCACACTGTATTATATTTCTACAAGCAGATAGCATACATACATGGCATTTATTTTGCAGACACTCATTACCTGCCACTTAGATGGCTGTTGTTAACAAAGCTCTGTATGGAAATTGGATACTGTGTGCAATTTAATTCTTGTTTATCCTACTGTGCACATAGTTTGCCTTTTTTATAGTTCTAATTCATCCATATTGAAGAGATTCTCTCTGTTAGCAGGAACTAATTTTGTTTCAGTGGCTCTTCTTGTAGTTTTCATGCATTACCAATGTATAAGTAGATGATGCAAATCTTTTTAAACAAATCTGCTGGAAGTCTCCCCAGCAAAGCCATCTGTACCACCAAATGTTATTTTTTATCTTATCAGCCATTAGTACCACATGGAACCCATTTTTTAAATTGCTGTGAATTGATACCTGTCAGTGTTTTGGAGTTCTCACTAAAGAGAATTACACGAAAGTGTGAATTACACAGTGGAACATTGTTCAGACAGGCAACAAAAATGTGATTTTTTTTTAGTTTTTTTTTTTTTATATTATTATTTTGCCATATCTGACTCAATTTTTTTTTGTTGAAATCCAATGTTTACAAATCAGATGCATCTCAGTTTGAATGGAAACGTTTTTTTTTGTAATTTTGTATGCAGTGCATTTGTAATGTCATACAAAGTGTGAATGTTCATCATATGGAGAGCTATGTGACATTTATTGTACAGGTCAGTAATTTTATTTTTTGACCTTTTATGTTCTCTCATGCACCCCAGCACCGTGGCAAGGTGTCATGTTAGACATTAACTGAGAAAATGTCCTGTTTTCACTCTTTCCACACTGATAGCGACACTCAATTGTTGTATGAGAAAGTCTGAGTACAATGTCTGAACAAAGAGATCAGATTTCATCATTTGCAAAATGACAGATTGGACCGCCATTGTTATTGCTAACAATCTGCTATTGCTACAGAAAACAAAAACCTTTTGCGTGACCTTTGAGCCCTCAGTCGGCATTGCATGAGAAACCGTCATGCTACTCTGTTAAATACTGCCACATGGACTCGGGAGTTCGTTGGAAAACCATTGTCACTTAACACAGTCTGCTGCTGCATCAAAGAGTGCCTCTTGAATCTGTTACACAAGGAGAAATCTATACATCAGTTTGATGCAGAAATGCCGGCGATGATCCAAAGCGCAGTGGAAATCTGTGCTGTGGTCAGATGAGTCCAAGTTCCACATGCAAAACTTCAACAATTAGTATCCTCAATTCCCAAACATTTCAAAAGTGTAATTAAAAGAGAAAGTGATGTGACACAGTAAACAAACTCTGTCCCAACTTTTTTTGGAGTGTGTTGCAGCCATCAAAATCAAATTTTATATTCACAAAATACACTTAAGTTGGTCAGTTAAAAAAGGTAAAAAATCACAGATTCTAGATTTTAATGCATTTTACAAAAAGATCGGATTTGGTATTCTATTCTATTCTATTCTATTCTATTCTATTCTATTCTATTCTATTCTATTCTATTCTATTCTATTCTAAACCAAACACAATTTTTTTTCTTCTTCTTCCTTTTGTACCATGTGTTGTGTTATGGTGTGAGAATGAGGGAATGCCAAGCAACGTTTGTTCGCTGAATAATTTGGCTGCTTCTACCTAGATTGACTAAACGCAATCTCATTAATGTCAAGCAAACATAGTTTTATCCCCCCTTTTAAAAGTAGATTAGATTTATTTTGTTGTCCTAACTAAGCAATTGACCGTTCGCAAAAGCCACGCCCCCTAGTTATTGTAACTACGCCCGTCAAACAAATGGTCAAACACGACCAGCGCGACAGATTGCCATGACAGGAAGAGTATACCCGTGCGTGTCAGTGACCTTTTTTGGAGCAATACCTCCGCGATATCCTCCAGATCGAGGCAAAAGGGGTTACAGTATGCAGTGGAGGGATATACTCAAAATATAAAAATACGCGATGAAGGAAACACGACTACTATCGAGGCTAATGCTTATATTGCTCAAGCGAAATCTGAGAAACCCCATGACCTGTACCTCAAATGCAACCAGCACAGCCTTGAAGAAGATTTTATAAGCTGGTTCAGTGGCTAATTGTTTGGAGTTAGTAATATATAACTCGCGCTGCATATTTAGTAATTTTGCCTCAGATACAGGAGTATACAATCGCTTTAACAAGCTTTAACAAGTTGTTCATTACCACGGCAACCGCTTGCGTGTCATGCTGAATGCGATTTTAGTGTTTAAACAGTAACTATACATAAGAGACGGAAAGATGCAGATAACCATACATTATTTAAGGTTATTTCTATTCGTTACGATATTGATATATGAACTGATGTTGTCAAGTAAGCTTCATGCTTTCCCCGTTGCGAACGTGCCCTCCTCTAAACTGTAGTCTACGGTGCTGCACTGCTAGTTGACTGCTGCTCATTTTCCCCCGAGAATATCACGTTAACAACAACTCTTTAAAAAACGTAATTCCTTTGTGGATCCTCTTGATCTGCTTTCTCCATGTTTCTTTGACTAATCTCAGTGTCTCAGTCTCACGCACGCTGCACGCGAGTTAACCATGTTCGACACATGTAACTGCAACATGAGAGTGGGGCCGTCCACATTGTTTTATCCATTGTAGGCACCGCTCACGTTGTGTTTTCGGCTTTGGAAATGGAAAGAACACAACTCCTCCAGACAATCTCTCGGCCGTGGGCGCACCGCTTCACCATCTTACTTGGAGTGAATGTTTGACGGACCTGCTCACATAGTAACGGTTGCTATGATGTGTGATTGGACAATGGCCGGTTTGGGGGAGGGGCCGGCGAAAGGGCAATTATATGGTTAAAGGTTCTCTAAGCGATGTCGGGTGACGTCACTTCTTGTTGACGTTTAAAGTATTGTCAAACAAAACGGAGGCTAGCTAGACCCTCCCTCCTCCTCATCCGCGCACTAACCCCCCAAACCCCGCCCCCAAGTCCTTCTTGTCGGTGATTGGCTGGAACGGTTTGTCATGTTTCGTGGAGCGGGTTAGCCCAGTTTGTTTTTGTTGCTGTTTGTGGAGCCTGGGCTGTCTACAGAGATCGCGTTTCTTTACAGTGAGTTTAGGGGACAGGCAGCCAGCGGATAGTGAGGAGATGTTTGCTGTATGTGACAAAAAATGTTTTGGCCTAAAAAACGCGTGACATCGCTTAGAGCACCTTTAAGTTGAATTTTGATATTTGTATTTAGCATTTTTTTCATCTTCTCTCCATCACCCTGAACAGACCTTTGACTAATTATATAAATAAATAAAAAAACAGTAGGAGTGAGCCATTAGTAATTAAAAAAATTATAAATAGAAAATATTTCTGACACAGAAGAACACAATCACCGTTTCCAAGAAACCACTTTGTTGGAGACTTTTGTTTCTCCGTTTTCTAGTAGAAAACCAGACTGAGACAGGCTATCAGAAACTGTTCAGCAGTGACACTGAAGATAAGGATTTTGTCAGGATGATGATATGCCCTCACTGATGTGGGGGGCACTTTTCTGTAGAAATAATCAGCTAGATGCACAGATGTGTGTAAACATTTTCCATCCCTGGGCAAGCCAGCAGTCTGTGAAAGGATGTGTCATGATTTCGACACACGTGACTGGAGGGGTTGGAAATGTATAGTGCGTGAGAAACATACAGGTGGTATCTGGATGATTTCAATCATACTTTAGACTTTTCTTGTCAAAATTATTTTGCATTAGCTTTTCAATTAATGTTTGGAAGCATAATGAAAGTGCTTTTGGATTGTGTTAGTAGTAGTGGAAAATTTGAATCCACAGTAGAAATGCATTTGTTCATATGTGTATGTGAACAAACTAGCATCTGGGCATGGAGTGAATATAAAGTGCATGCAATGTGGTCAATCTTGAGCTGTTAAGACCAACACTTTTGCTTCCTTAACATTTAACCCTAAATAATTTAAATGAGTGGAAATCTCATTGTCTCACACATCTCAATTATATATATATATATATATATATATATATACACTACCGTTCAAAAGTTTGGGGTCAGTGAGAATTTTATTTTTATTTTTTGGAGGAAAGAAATCAATACTTTTATTTATCAAGGACAGTAAAGACATTTATAATGTTACAAAAGATTCTATTTCAAACAAATGCTGTTCTTTTGAACTTCCTATTCATCAAAGAATCCTAAAAAAAACTGACAGACCAACAACTGTTTCAACATTGATAATAATAATAAATGTTTCTTGAGCATCAAATCCTCATATTATACTGATTTGTGAAGGATCGTTTGACACTGAAGACACTGACACTGGTGATGCTGAAAATTCAGCTTTGATCACATGAATAAATTACACTTTACTATATATTCACACAGAAAACTGCTGATTTACACTGGAATAATATTTAATACTATAACTGATTTTTGTTGTATTTTTAATCAAATAAGCGCAGCCATGGTTAGCAGAAGAGAATTCTTTTTAAAGTATTTAAAATCGTACCGACCCCAAACTTTTGAACGGTAGTGTATATATATATATATATATATATATATATATATGCATAACACATCTCAATATTATGTATACTGTATGTATGTGTCTGTGTGTGTGTGTGTGTGTGTGTATGTGTATTCTATAAGTATTTTTCAGGATCTTTAATAAATAGAAAGTTCAAAAGAACACCATTTATTTATTTATTTTATCAAATAAATGCCTCTATTGTTACTTATTAATTTAGTGTGTCCTTGCTTAATAAAAATATTTAAATTTTCAAAGCAACCTTACTAACCCCAAACTTCTGTCTAGCTATCTAGCTAGCATCCTCTTTACTGCATTCCTTTCCATCCAAAATCTCTCTCTCTCACCGTCTCTCAGCACTCTGGCACCTATTAACTCTCTCACAGGTCCCTCACTCCTCCAATGCATTTGAGCCATTTCACTTCACACAATTAGAGTGCATTACCTGCAGTGCTTTCTCCATGCATGTTTGAGGAAGCAGGGACAGCCTCTGAGGAATTTG
Organism: Rhinichthys klamathensis goyatoka; assembly: GCF_029890125.1. Lineage (NCBI taxonomy): Eukaryota > Metazoa > Chordata > Actinopteri > Cypriniformes > Leuciscidae > Rhinichthys > Rhinichthys klamathensis. The sequence goes on from NW_026607065.1 coordinate 518,362, forward strand.
GTAATGGAGATGGTGTGCAGGCCTGCCTTCATCACATCACTAAACATGCAAACCTTGGACGAGAGAGTAACAAGGGACACATGAGCCTTTTCCCCAGTGGTAATTAATAGCCAATGTACCTCCATGCCATACATTTTAGAAACAGGCAGAATCAGCTGACACCTACACTGACATTACATTGTCCAAAGTGCATTATGTCACATACCACAGTGACTGAGCTATTTGGCTGTTTAAGCACCATGGAAAGCAGTTGAGAGCATATTTCAGAACCACGGACAGCAATTTTTCAGTCCATTTTGTGACTGTGAAAAAAAAAAAAAAAAAAAAAAGCACAGCACATTTTTAGGTTTCTAAGTAAACAGTGAAGAATGCAAAAATGCAAAGATTGCAAAGTTTTTAAAGTATTTGTCTTCATTTAAACTTTAGTAAACCGCTTTCCGTGTGTATTTTCTTCTGTAGTTGTGCCATATATCTTGTAAATGTGTATTACCATTACTTTACCTTTGATCTGATGCTCAGTGTTTGTACACAGCAAACAACACAATTAATCAAAACATTCACTTAAGTCATGGCAACTCCCTCACATTTCTATTTTGCAATCTAGTTGCAATCAATCAAAGACACACATACACAGCTTTAGCAATCTTTGTGCACTCTGGTATACGCTGAATAAATATATCCATATTTAGGCAGTTTACACTGAAAAAAATCTGGCTTGTGCACCTTTCAGAAGTGTATCAGTTTGGACCAATGTCTGTGCAACGCGAGCCGATCTTGGTCAAGCGACACTGTTACTACACAGCGCTAAGAGATCCAGTAAAGAAAGCATTTGAATTTGCCACAGAAGTAATAACATCGCTGCGAGATCTAGTGAGAAACATTCAATTTTCTCCGTTATTAATGGATCAAACAGCGCTGACGTGGAAACCAGGAGAAACATTGTGCCATGAATGAACTAGGCTTTAAGTCCACAGATCAGCAACATTCAGCATGGATTTAATGTAGTAACACTAACTGTAACCATGAAAGTTTGGCAGGAATAGTAAAATGCTTTCAAGTACGTCAAACATCTTTTTCCAGCACTTCAAAACTCAAATATTATCATATTTATTAGTTATTTTTAATGTTATGACCAAAAACATTATTTGTTCATCCTTCAAAGATTACCCCAATTTATAAAACTAAAAGTTTCAAGATGTAGGAAAACTCACACTTATTTAAAAATGTTTCTTTTAATAATTTTTTTTTTTTTTAAATCAAGGAAATTTCTCTGGCATTTTTTTCTTTTTGCTGTATCGAAAACGTACCGAGCCGTGACACCACTGTGTCGCATCGAACCGAACCGTGAATTGTGTGAACCATTACACCCCTACTTATTACAGATGTTGATCTACCTCAAAGTTTGCCTTGATTGTTCTACGTTTACACTTTTACATTGCACACATTTTGTAACATTTAATTTAAAGCTGCAGTCCATAGCTTTTTTTGGGTTCAAAATTATCCAAAATACATATTTGAGAAAATACATAACCAGCCAGTTCAAAACTATCTGCTTGTTTTAGCTCGATTCAAAGCGGCAAGCTTGTAATAATGTTTTTAATTCCAGTGGGACTGGTGGATTTCCACAGAAGATTCGAGCATGTCTTTGAGTCATTACGTCACATCTGTACACATAAAGAAGGAGTCTCGGCTAGTAGGCTATATTGAGTCATTACGTCACATCTGTACACATAAAGGAGGAGTCTCGGCTAGTAGAAGCTATATTGAGTCATTACATCACATCTGTACACATAAAGAAGGAGTCTCGACTAGTAGGCTATATTGAGTCATTACGTCACATCTGTACACATAAAGAAGGAGTCTCGGCTAGTAGGCTATATTGAGTCATTACGTCACATCTGTACACATAAAGAAGGAGTCTCGGCTAGTAGGCTATATTGAGTCATTACGTCACATCTGTACACATAAAGAAGGAGTCTCGGCTAGTAGGCTATATTGAGTCATTACGTCACATCTGTACACATAAAGAAGGAGTCTCGGCTAGTAGGCTATATTGAGTCATTACGTCACATCTGTACACATAAAGAAGGAGTCTCGGCTAGTAGGCTATATTGAGTCATTACGTCACATCTGTACACATAAAGAAGGAGTCTCGGCTAGTAGGCTATATTGCGTGTGAGGATGTTGGAGGTGGAGATTTATAGCCTTTTCTCACAGCACTTGATATAATTAAACTTATCAATTTGATGGCGGATCCAGAAAGGTTCAAACGACAATCACCAGTGACAACAGATTCACCCGCTGTAAAATGCAAAAGACTTCGTTCGACTACAGAAAAAAAGAGACTCCATCCGGACCCATGCGAAAACAAGGATACATATCGGAAGGACATTACATGTAGTCACGCAATGCTGATTGTGTGATTTGATAACTTATAAGCGATTGTTAGATTTAATCAGCGTGATTTACTGCAATGTCGGAACCAGAACAAAAGTGGATGTTTCTTACTAGTTCAGATGACATTTTCCAGTGAAAATTCTTATGTTGGTCATACTTCCAAAAATAATAATATGTGATTCTGAATGCCAGTCTCCACACCGGCGCTGTGACTGACAGCCTCACACTCTCCTCAAACAGTGTGTTCACCCGCGCTGTGTCATGTTGAAGTACAACTCACGTAAAGTTGATAATTCCGCGAATGACTGCAATTGCAGATTTCAAACAGAGATGGCGACAAAGAGGAAAAACTGCGGACTGCAGCTTTAAGTTCAAGTTTTAACACTTTAACACTTAGGCCCCGTTTACACGAGAACGATTCCGGGGTGAAAACGTACAAATATTTTATCGGATGTGCCTTTCGTTTACACGGCAGCGGCGTTTTGGGGGCTTAAAAACGCAAAAAAGTGAAACCACCCTCCAGAGTGGAAATCTTAAAAACGCTCCACCGTCGCGTTCCCGTCTAAACGGTAAAAACGCAAATCTGCTCACGGTGGCTCTCGTCGCGTACGCGTTTACGTCACAGGCATGCGCCAGTACAGGAAAATAACAACCAACATGTCAGATTATTTCCATACGTCGGACCTTCAAGTTGCCCTAGCAGCTCTGAAAAACATACAAGAGTCTTTTTAGCAGTTGTACAAAATATTCTAAGATATTGGTGTTGTTGTGTGGCAGTGCTTCACATTGCCACCTAGCCGCCTGGAGTGCATACTACATCGAATTTCACACACTTTTGCGTCACCGTATGCACGCGGATTTCCCAACCATAACGCTCGTCTAAACGCAGAATAAAAAGTGATAACGCAACGCCAACTTTTTTAATATAAGACATAAAGAAGATATTTTTGTTTACATTTTATTTTGTTTTTGACTGCTGAAACTAATATAATTTGTTGTTTGCCTTAATAATGTGGATAAAAACAAACAGTGGTTTAAATTCAAACTTTTCTACTTGTCTTAAAAAAAGTCAATTATCGATACGAAATGATATGAACGATATGAAACATTATATTGTGATATATACATATATATATATATATATATATATATATATATATATATATATTTATATATATATATACTTACATGTAGACTCTAACAAAGGAACAAAGTTCCTCCTCAGTAATCTCAAAGCACGCAGCTCTCGGTTCTGTTACTGTCCCAGAATGCATCATTCTAACAGCACTCTGACCACTCTATTACGTTGTTGTGACAGGACAGCTTCCTCTGCCCACATCCTCTTTGAGTTATTGAAATTCAGCTGTGCAAAGATAAAAAGCTGCTAGTGGCTCTCTCCGTATTCTCCAGAGATATGTCTCTCCAGCCCAGACCCCCCACCCCCCCTCCCCTTCTCCATTTGTGAAAGACTTGGATTTTTAATAACAGGCTGAAAGTTTTACTAATGTAATTGAACAGTAAATCTTGCTGGATTTTTCTCAGTGATATGATGAACAAAATGTCAGCAGCAGGTCTGGGATATTGCTCCAAACCTGACTCAGCATTTTTCTCGATTTTCTGTGGCCTCACAACATACCCATAGTAATGTTCAACTTTGTCTTTAATCAATATGACTGTGATATAATCTAACAAAACCATACTGTAAAAAATAAATCCTGTCATTTTAGAGGGAAAAAAAAAACACTGGCAGATGTGGTTGCCAGAACAATTATGGAAAAATACAACAACAACAACAATGTAAACATATTTATAATAACCTGTAAATCATGGTTTCATTTAAAATTGTAATTTACAAAAAACCAACAGCCATTTCCTGCTGAATTAGCAAGGTCACGCTTGCTACTAAAATGTGTTTTGTACCTTTAACGGATACTGACGACCACTATAATACCACATGATGAATTCTAGTTCATCACAATTAGCTTTTCCATAATCTGCAGGTAAATACTAATAAATAGAAGGTGCACACAAATACAAAATAACACCATGGTAATGACACTAAACTAATGCAATAAACATTAACAAATATGACATAACATAAAACTCTAATGCACATAACGGGTAACAAAAAATGAAGAAGAAATAATTAAAATGATGGGAACCATGATGGTTTTTCATTTTAATTATTTCTTCTTCGTTTTTTTGTTACCCGTTATGTGCATTAGAGTTTTATGTTATGTTATATATGATGATCAATTTGTGAAGCATCTACAGGGAATTCTGGGATTGTTAGTTTATGGCTTTTGACTGTAAATTATAAGATGCTTTGTTCTTTTTTTACATCCAAAAATTTCTGTATTTCTGTAAAATGATGTAAAATGTAAGGTTAGCTCTATTAGAGTTTTCCGTATATAGTAGGGGGTCTACTGTTAAACAAATAACAGTTTTTGTTTTTCTGTAGCATTTTTACAATCTTTCACAGTTAAAATTACAAGAATTTTTTTGCAGTGCAGATTGTTGCTTTAGCTTCAACACTAGGCCATAGTAAATTAAAAAATTGGTTAGTTCTCATTATGGCCTGTAGTGGACATGCAGGACCATCTGTTCTAAACCTACATGATGTCTGGATGACAGAATGGCAGTAGATAATTATTGGCTCCTGGCCCTCTCCAGATGTGAGATGGTGTTGATCCGTATTGCACGACTCCAGCTGCGTGGCTAGATAAGGGGTAGGATCCATATGGTCCGCTTCCTTCCCTGCCTGGATCAAGCTAGACGGACCGGGCAGATGGAATCACACACCGTCTGCCCACAGTCACATGTTATGTGTCTACCAGCGTTAATTTGGCATGGGTTGCTTCCTCCAGTTGAAATGCAAGGGCTTAGAGGTTGAGGCTTTTTGCCACTGTATCAGTATCTAGAACATTAGATATGTGGGATGGAGAGGTGGCTGATCAGGGAAGAAGAAAGAGAGCAAGAGAAAGAAAAGGGCAGCAAATGTTGTGTAAAGACTTTGTGACATCAGAGAAATGTCATTTGTTCTTGGAGTAGGCAGCTGTGCATCTCATAGGGGCAGACATCTCACACTCACAGTGGGCTAATCAATGTTGACAAGGCATTTCAAAACTGGAGCGGTGAGTGGGCCGCATGTTCTAAAGTGATCAAATTGGCATGCTCCAGCTGAGCTGTGCTGTTTGAAGATGGCCTTTGATGAAGACTGCAGCATTGAGCGCAGGACTCTTCTGGGGACCCATTCAGCCACTCTACCCTGGATAGATTTATTTTTCTCTCTTTCTTTCTTCCTCTCTTTCTCCCTCTCACACCCCTGTGATCTGTCAGGATAAATACTATGTGCTGTTGAGCCCTAACCTATTCCAAGATAAAGGTTTCAATTCTCTTTCTCAGTAAAGAGCGCTTCTTGTGCAGTTGGCTTTTTTGCAGGATAGAGAGCGAGGCTCTCCATTTTAAGTGTGAGACAGGTTTAATGCTGCCCCAGGTCCGGGTAAAGTGCTAGCAATAAGATTTAGACAGGCTGGGCTCCACTTGTAATCTGAGGCAAGAAAAACAGCTTTTCATCAAAGTGGATTTACAGTGCTTCCTGAGCTCAACGGAAAAATTTGAGAACCTGCTATGGAATAAGAAACTTGTCACTCCAATTACTAAAGTACAAACAGGTGAGTGAAATACTGTACATTACCATTCAAAAATGTGTGGTAAGGTGCGTTAAATTGATCAATTGTGACAGTTAAAACATTTATGTTACGTCAGATTTCTATTTCAATTAAATGCTGTTTCTATTCATCAAAGAATCCTAAAAAAAAATGTATCATGGCTTTCGCAGAAATATTTAGCAGCACAAGTCTTTTCAACATTGGTAATTATAAGAAATATTTATTGAGCACTGAATCAGCATATTAAAATGATTTCTGAAGCATCATGTGACACCGAAGACTGGAGGAATGATACTGAAAAATCAGCTGTTCCATCACAGGTTTAAAATATATTTTAAAATACTATATATTTTAAAATATATATATACTATATATAACTATAAAATAGTTATTTTCAATTATAATATTTCAAAATGTTCAATTATTCAAATACATCCAACTTTAGTGAATATAAGAGACTTCTTTTAAAAACATAAAATCTTACTGACCTCAAACTTTTGAACGGAAGTGTATGTTACTGTAAAATACTGTAATTGTAAAAAATGTAGAAGTAGATTTCCAAATTACAATTACCAGTTTCATACAGTAAGCAGGGTGTTTTAAGTAATTTAAAAAAAATGAGTGTGAGTCTTACAATAAATAAGAAATGAATGTGGATAAAGACACTGGACATTTAAATTGAAAAACTTCAATTAGTTTAATTACTGCTGTGCATTTAAGTGAACTCAAAATAGTTGCAAAATAACATTAGGCCATGTCCACCAAAGGATTTTTAGCCAGCTGAAAACACCAGCCCTCTTCTGAAAAGGCGGGGGAAATAACTGAAACTATAGTGTCAAGTTTAATGAATAGAAACATTTAAGAGTGCACATGGTAATGGTTGTTTTTATTCATTTTTTATTTCTTCTTCTACATTCATTTTCTTAGAAAGCCAGGTGCAGTAAAATTATTGACAGGCTTATTGTGAGCTCACAGTGTGGTAAATGAAGAGTTGCATATTTAGTAGTCTACCACCAGCCTACTGAAAGCACTGACCAATTGCATGTATTTTCTTCTATACATTTAATATTTTATGGTTTATACAGTTCATTGTTGGTTTGATTCTTTGTTTCATTTTACATGCAAGTCACATGTGCACAGAACTGATGCAGAATTGACTACTCTATGCTCTAGCTGATGCAGTTATTGTTCAGCAGTTCAGAAGTAAAAACAATGCAAGGATCACCTATAGTGATTCTGACTCTCAACTGCTCTGACAAAGAGAGGACTGAAGATAATGGCCGGGTTCTTCAGAGATGAATTCACTATCCAATTTGGCACACACTAATTCTGTGATTTGACAAATTATTGAAGCATGTCAATTACTGCAACCACTCAACCAAGCACAATAGATTCACATGTGCAGAATATCTTCATATTTTCCTTCTGGCTTCATTGAATTCAATTAAGTAACTTTCAGTATCTGTGAAATTTAACATCAGAAAGTAAATCCATGACCTCTTGTTACAAAACAAAGTAAAAGTTGATTGGTTTGTACTATATGTAGTGTATAGATACAGTATGAAAACCAGCATTCTCCATTAGCCCAGAGTAGTTATTGATACAGAAGTCTCATAGTGAGCGTCTGTGGTTGAGTGTGTTTGCCATCTTTATGTGTGTGAACATCTTCCTGTCAGCCCTCTCAGCATTTAGCCCAGGGGACAAGTGCATTCACATGTCAGCTGGAAAACTGACAGCGAGAGAATGGTGATTCTCACTCACATTTTCACTAGAGCAGAAAGACATGCATTAAGTGTCTCACAAAAATGGTGACCATGAATGCCGAACCTTGCCAGTTAGCTGTTAGAAAAGATGGAAGAGGAGACAATGATTAGACAGATGGATAGATAGGCCAGAGTGATTTCTGAGCTGGATAATAGAGGGTTACTACAGCAATGTAATCACACCATAGTGGAAAGTGTAAAAAATATCTGTTTGAATCAGTGAAGACTGATTCAAACTAGAGTATCTCTGAATGATTCATTAAAAGAATTGACTCACAAGGGGGATTTGTATGTGAATCAGACTACATTAGTCACACTGTTTGTTTTTGTGATGAAACTCGATAGAAAGCTGGTTTCCTATCATTAGTAATTAGTAATTGAGTGTGCTTTTGTAATTTTTATGAGGTATTTTTTTGGGCCAAAGGTTCCATTTGTACAAGGTACATTTTTTTTTCAACCTTTCAGGCATCTTTAGGGCACACACTGGCCACAGTAAATTTGACATTTGCCCCCTTTAAAAACATATTGCCTGCTGTACGTGGTTGTCCTAAAGCCACCAGGGTGGTGGTGGCGCTGGGGCTTGGGTCCGTCAGCGATGGATACAATTTTTGTCATATCATACAAGAAGAATAGAAAAGAAAAATTATACTAGTGAAGGCTGCATAACAAAGGATGCTTTGGTTTCATTCTGTTGTCTATAGTCCATATAATCTCTAAGGATATCATGTCAAACAGGGCGGAAGAGAGTTTGAGAGGCCTTGTGTAAGTATACAGAAAGGGCATAAGAAGCCGGGCTTTTGTTAGTGATCCTCTTGAGCTTCAGAGATAAGAGAGAATGGTAATTCTCAAAATCAATAAATAAATAACGCAGAGTATGCTCCTTGCACAAAACGACAAAGAGTGAGGGAGAGGTTCGTATTAACGACTCCTCAGCTCTCTCAGTCTTAGATGCTGCCTTGAACTTATTTATGAACAGGAGCACAACATCCAAATCAGGGCTTAAACCCATTTCTGCCGCCTTCCCCAGAGCCTGACACTGGACAACTAATTCAGAGAATGAAATATATCATTAAGGGTCATACTGTTCCCCTTCCAATATTATTTCTCTGTACATCACTCTCATAAAGACGGAGTTTGCCTGTTAGGTTAGGGTTGGAGATTGGGATCACAGGAGCTGTGCATACATTTCTCCCGGGAATTAAGAGATGAAGGTAGAGGCCAGCGATGGCACTTCCTGACGGTATAATCCATCAAAAGAGAGTGAGTTGTCAAACAGATCACCTTATGGGGTGGTGGAGATATAAAGCAATGGAAAAAGAAAGAAAAAAGTGTTTTAGTCATTGTGTTGTATTGATTTATTTTATGAAGCCTTACTCTTTGTATGTTCTTTTCACAGATCAGTGTGAGTAAGCAGAATGCTTGTTAAATTGGCCCTTTGCTAGAGGCTTTACAGAACATCCCAAAAGAATGAACTGAAGATTATATGTCAAACGAGTAATGTATTTATGTATGTATGTAGAAAAATGTTGCTCTCAAAATATATTGATCATTGAAATTTTATTTTACTATTCATATTTTTGGATCATTTACATGCAGCTGTTTAAAACTATCAGATCCTAAACGATCAGATCTGTACACAGCTTTTTCATAGACTTATGCCCTGTCCAAAAAAAACCACACTTGTGGTCTTGGCCACTTGAGAGCGCCTGTATGCGACAGGAACTAAGTGTGCAATACAGTCCCAGGTCTTAAAAATGCCAAAGTGCAGTGGTCTTAATGCACACTAAACCCAAGCTAGTACCGCTTCGGTGCGGTATTTGAGGCTAAGCGTATCCCATCATGCATTATGTTCGGGAACTCGCATCCCCCGAAAACGCGAGATGTCGAGGAAAACATTCCACTGTAAGTTCAATTAATTAGATATTACATATAATTTGGTAGTAAAACATAGTTTGCACATTTAATTGGTGCAATGATGAGTAGGCTATGTGTATGTTGTACAACATTTGCAACTGCTTTTTATCACTTAATTAGAAGTTAGTTACTTCTGTTAGTTACATAGTGACTACTGAACAGACATTTAGAAGTTTATTTTAAAATGCAAAGTATTGAAAATAAAAAAAAGCTCTGTAAACACTTTTTTGCAAACACGTTTTTTTTAAACATTTTTTGCCATACTATAAGTGTGTCCCGTCGGGTAATCAAACGTTCTATACAGACTTGCAGTCTTCCCGCCTACTTGAACACTTGGGCCAAATACAGGAAGTACGTCATGCAAGTAGACAAATGTGACCCTGGATCACAAAACCAGTCACATGTCGCACGGGTTTATTTTTGGTACAACAATACACTGTATGGGTCAAAATTATAAATCTTTCTTTTATGCCAAAAATCATTAGGATATAAGTAAGGATCATGTTCCATGAAGATATTTAGTAAATTTCCTACCGTAAATATATAAAACATTTATTTTTGTGAGTGAATGCAGCACAATATTGAACATAAATGGAGAATTTTAAAGGCGATTTTCTCAATGTTTTGTTTTTTTTGCACCCTCAGATTCCAGATTTTCAAATAGTTGTATCTCGGCCAAATATTGTCCTACCCTAATAAACCATACATTGAAAGCTCATTTATTCAGCTTTCGCATGATATATAAATTGTTGTTTCTAAAATTGACCCATGTGACTGGTTTTGTGGTCCAGGGTCATAAATGGTTAAGTGCAAAGACCGCAAGTGTGGGTATTTGGACAGAGCACCCGAAAAGAAAGCAAGCAAATGATGGATGGCAACATTACTAAGGTGGTCAGTAATGTTTGTAAGGCATTAGCTTTAACATACACATACATAAGCTATATGCAAAGTGTCTTTATTCTTCATTTTAAAAGTAATAATGCACATTAATTGACATGAGAACTTGGGGTCCATCATGTAAATGTCCACAATTTCATCAGAGGCTCATTTTTATCTGTAGTCCCTATTTTTTTTATTTACTTAAAAATAAGGACATATGATAGTAAACAAGTTTACACGTGTGTTGTAGCTGTTTGGTGGTCGTGCTTTGTGATTGTATTTGAAGTGTTTCCCCTCTAAAAACTGCTTTCTTGTTGTACTGATGACCAAATCAGATTGTGACATATGCTTCCATGGGTGAATTAAGTGATTCCGATTCTTCTGATGTTTTGTAGATAGATTGTGATCGGCTAGATTGTGACCTGCCGTGTATAAAAAGATGTGACTGATCGCTGCCTCTCGCTGTTTATTTATCCCACTCTCCCGTGTATCCCTCCCCATACACATTTAGACTAATCCACCTCTTCACCAGAGTATATTTATTTATTTCTGGGTAAAACATGAATCAAAATGGATTCATCCCTTAGTAGCATAACAATTCAGCTTGTCTATCGTTTTGACGTTCCCCACCCCCCACCGTCATTTCTTTCCGCACTCTCTCTCTATAGACCTCCTCTCCAATCTCAACTCCCTTGCGCTCCTGTATATCAGTTTGTTGGGAAGGCAATAAAGAGATGTGACGGTGGAGGTTGTGCACTCAGTGTTTGATTGACAGGGCAGTGTTCCAGGGGAAGTGCAGGGAAATGATCTGAATATTCAACATGATAAGCACTAATTCATCTCTTCATAGCTACACTGTGACAGTCTTTGATTACTGATAAAGAGTAGAGTTTTTTTTAGTTTTTTTTTTTAGTGATAGTTCATTGCAAGCAAAGTGGAATAATAATAATAATTCATTACATTTATATAGCGCTTTTCTCGGCACTCAAAGCGCTTTACAGAAGGGGGAATTCAGATTCTTCTGATGTTTTGTAGATAGATTGTGATCGGCTAGATTGTGACCTGCCGCGGATAAAAAGATGAGATACTTGTATCTGTAATCAGTAATCCAAGACTGTCACAGTGTAGCTATGAAGAGATGAATTAGTGCTTATCATGTTGAAAATAATCCATTAAGGGGAATTCTCTGTCTTTGACTAAATCAGAAAAGGTTAATATATATTTACTCAGAATTTTCAAATGAGTGATGTCAGCCCAATAAAGCATCCTCTTTAGCCATGACATTAATTAATACGTACTTCACTCATCTTGTATAAACATAAGCAAGAATGAATTTTTACTTCAAATATCTACTGAATGGTTTTGGATGGATAAAGACATTTTGAGGAGGAGGAGCCAGTCTCTTTGTAATATAGGAACGGAAGTCCTGCATTTATTTATGTATTAGTAAAAACATTTTGGTTACTAATTGCCTACATATAAAATGCCTGATTGGAAGCGATACCTCTAAGAGAAAAAATAAATAAAATCGAAATTACATACAAATATCCTATAAATCTTATCTTAAATCTTTTTTTTTTTTCAAATGTGATAATACAGCAGTCATTGTAAGTATAAAAAGTAATAATAAAATGATGGGTAATAATTTAGAGTTTGGCAATTGGTGAGGATGGCAATCGTAGGAGAATAAAGTGACCCTAAAATATATTTGGACACACTTAAAAAAAAGTGTCAATGTAATTGAATTGGATAACAAAACCATCAAAGCAAGCATATTAACTACAGGTGTAATTTATAATATTAATAATGGACATGCTGTGTCTAAATAAATCCAAATGTTCCTCTTTTTTTTTTTATATTATATTATATTGTTTAAAAAAAAAAAACTTTATCCGTGCTGTCTTTTTGTAAATTAAATTAAAAGCCAATTGGTTTTTATATATATATATATATATATATATATATATACAGTATATATATATTCAGAATGAAACGGTTATAATGTTAAATTGGGGGGAAAAAACAGTAACAACATCAAAAAGTCAATCACATGCATTAATGTGTTACATTTGACAGGCATAGTATTAACAGACATATTAACCAACACATGGTTCCAGTGGCTGTCACGGTTCATGTGTGTCACTCACGTAAATGGCTATAGAACTTGTAAATGTTTCAGACTGATTTATCTGTAACTATCAACTGGGCCACACGCACACATACTTGTTGACAGGAGAGGAAGTGAGGGGCAGCACCTTCGATTAACTCAGAAGGCACTGAGCACAGTGTTTTAAACAAGACGTATGGTCATCTCAGTCAGCTGTGTGGCTGCTCGAACAGACTGCCATTCCTCCATGTCTCGTTGGCTTTGGTATTGATGCGTCTAGCAGAGAAAACCTGGAAGGGAGGGGGAGGGTGGTGTGATTAGGGAGAGATTCCTCCACGGGATATCCAGACACCACCGGTGACCTATTCAAACACAGACAGACATTTGTTGTATAGCAGAATAGAACACATTGATTTCAGTAAGTAAAACTATTTGATAGTAGTAGCTTCTCTATTGATTTTTTTTTAAAGATGGATGTTCCGGGCTATTCAGTTGTTAACTTCTCGTGTTAAGGGTGTCATCAACATATATGGATGTGTCTCCATTCATGTATGTTGCATATCCGTAGAGCCAAGTCTTTAGGACATGTAAAAAGATAACACATTTATTTATTTAAAAAAATCGTGTTTTGGTCAATTATTTGTTTTCTTCCTGGTTGAGTTGTTCAGAACATCATAATGTTCCAGGCATGTGAATTTTTGAAACATTTAAAGTGTGAAACATGCAAGTGTGGAACATGTATAATTTGTCAAGGCAGCCTAGCCATAGTTGACAGTGAAAATCACAGTGTTCATCTGTTTGATCCATTTATTCCACCACTGTTATGGATGAGAGAGCTGCAGTAATGAAATTGTCTCAGCGGCACTGCATATTACCCATAGTTCCCCAGGCCTTCAGGCGTCGTCTTGCCGAAGCTAGACTGAAAAACATCACATTTAACACACACAATGTTTTGATAAGGTAATTAGGTAACTGCATAAAATAGCACTCAGTTTGTTTGTTCCCTTTAAACCCGACCTTCACTATATTATAGACGGACAGGAGACAGAAGAGTCAGTCCAACTACAGTGCTACATCTGAAACAACTTTAATGATTAAATTGCATAATGCGTGGCATATAGCAGGAGTAAATGTACATTGTCAGCTATGCAGCCATTATATCTCTATTTTTCAAATGTTCACTTCCCCACATTCAAATTATGCATAAATCAATGAATTTCTTCTTTAACCTCTCCTTCTCATTATGTGTCATCGAATGTAAACAGACATTCTGTCATATATCATTAATGCGGAAGATTTAAATTGTGGAAGAAGATTTTATGTAAGTAATGACTCACGATACATTTGGATTTCAGAAGACTTGAAAAATAGTGCACGAGTATAAATTACTTCTATTGTTTTTTTATTTGATTTGAATGTAACTATCACCATCCTGTTATTTATCTCCTGTTGTATGATTACAGAAATATCAAAATTTTCTTTTTTTTGGGTGAACTATTCAATTGCATTTTTTATATTAAGTATTGACATTTTTAAATATTTTAAAACCAATTTTTCTGAAAAACATTTTTTTTTTTACTGAAAAAATGTACCGGTAAATATGAATTACTTTATTTATTTATTCGTTTACTACGTACTGTAGTGTATCACTTGTTACTAGAATGTACTTTTTGCACAATGCATAAGATATGCCTAGTAACTGGCTCATTGTCTCATAATTAAAGAGTGAAATGTGTATACGTACATTCAGTGTGCGCATGTTAATTATCTGCAAGCGCAAACATGCTGAAGTAATTAGTTTGACTCAGTCACAGTTTGACTTTTGAACTCGTCAGGCGCAGTTGAAATGCCAAAGGTCGCCTCCCTTCTTTACGCATCCCTGATTACCACCAGCAATTACCTGCCAGGCTCTCCATCTCTCTAACTTCTTTTCAATAAAAGTAAACATATCAGGGTCACGGCAGGGTCAGCCTAGGTGTAAATTTTCCTTTTTTCTCACCAGAGTGCAATTTAATTCATCCATGCTGACTCCGTCCATAATTTAGAAATAAGTAGCTCTTCTCGTGCACTGTGTGTGCAGTTCTCCTCCTGTTCAAATGCACTCTCCCCAGATTAATCACACTAATTGCTTTTAGAGGGACTAATGCTATAAACTGGGCTGCACTTGTTTTAAACTCTATATGGAGCCCCAGAAGACCCTGTCAGCCTGAGCTGTTTTGGATTCCATGCGAGTCATCGGCAGCCATCATCGCTGCAAAAGGGCAGGTCAAAAGGTTGTGGCAGCAGAGAATACCTACAACCTAAAACAGGTCGCATCAGAGCCCAATTTGTGCCCAACAAGACAAGGTGCTTGCTGCACTTACAAGGGCAAGGATGCGTTCTTTCATCCGAGATGAAGCTCTTATGGCCAAGAAAGGTCTAGGGGGCGTAGGTCAGCTAGTTCGGCACAGATATTTATCTGATACTAGATTACAATGGTAGTTGATATAAATGTGGTATTTGCTTTTTAGTACTTCACTGAGATGTTTAATATTCATATATCTAAAAATGAAACCGCTGTCTACAACCATTGTCAATCAGTGCAGTTGTGTGCATAAAAAAGGGAGTTGTGCTCCTTTTTGTTGTATAAATGTTGCTTCAGATCCAGATTCCTTTGCAGTGTAAAGATGGCTCTAGATATAGGTGAATCAAAACAGAATTTAAGTGGCTCATAAACAAATTTCAAGAATGCAAAATGACCATATTTATAACAGAAGTAGTCCGTACAATGAAGAGTCTGAAATTTTAGTCATTGTTCACTGGTTCACTCTCCTCTAGTGGAATAATAACCGTCAATGACGATGAACAAAATTAACGAAACACTTGGGACGTCAACTAATCCTTTGATTCCCTTAATTTATATTTGGCTTCATTTTCCAAATTGGGAATATGATCAAAGATTGCATATGTGGACTTGTTTGGGAAATTTGGCTATTGAAAATTGGCTATAGTACAATTTTTTGTATATAGTACAATTTTAACTTCACTCAAATGAACACAATGACTTATTGTACATTTTGCTGAATGAGATTCAAAGATCAAGTGAGTAAAATGATCCAATCTTCCCATCACTAACAACCATTGAGACCAGTTTATTGAGTTTACATTTACATTTAGTAGGCACTTTTATCAGAATTTCACAAAAGACAAACATAAGCATTTTATCATAACAGCCACAATATTCGCAGTTCGCAATGCCAATACTAAGTATAAAATAGATTAGTACACAAGCTAGAGCATATATTAAATGCAGACAAGAAGAGAACGATTCTGTGACTTCCATCAGATTGATTAGTGAATTGATAATTCAGAGTATATAGTTTTGTGAACTGGAGCAGCTGACTCTTTGATAAGATTTGACTCTTTCTGACTCAAATGATTCATTCACAAGCCAGACAATTTATATTCTCTCACAAACTCTGGATTTTCAACGAATAACTGCTTTCTTTAACCAGACACAAGGCCACACTACTGTAATGGTTGGTTGTGGTGGTTAAAACAACAACTTTAAGTCTAAATCTTGCCAGGCTCAGTGGAAACCCTTATATTAAACATTAACGTAGAGATCTAAGAGGAGGTGGTTTTCTGAAAAGCCACAATTCCGAATGTCAAAGCACAGCAGGGAATGACTGTACTTCGCTGCAAGCACACAGACTGGCCTTATGGCACCAGACCCATGTGGTGCTCACCCTTATGTTTTAAAAATGCTTGAAACATTGAGGCAAGCACAAAGTTGCTAGCCTGGTGGTGAATGTTGGACAAAGTTACACTACTATGAAATAATAGTGGTTTCAGATTCACAATATTCTTTTGAAGGCTCAGACCAGTTAAATGCAATAATTCTGAGAAACTGCTTGTTGTACTATTAAATTGAAGGGAAGATCTGCATACATGCTGGTTTATCTCTTAGCATTCCCTTTCATTTTAATGGCAGTTGCTCAGCTGGAAGTATACAGCCTGGTTTCTGCCATGTTTGCTCATCATTTGCACTTATTTTTAAACTCACATGTGACTAGTGTTGGGGAAAGTTACTTTTAAAAGTCATGTATTACAATATTGCGTTACTCCCTAAAATTTAACTAATTACGTTACTTAGTTACTTTTTATGAAGCTTTTGTGTTACTTGTTCTCACCTGTGCTGGGCTTGCTTGTTTACTTTTTAATAACAACAAAAAAGGTCTATTTTTGGCAAATGTAAAGGCCCTTTCACACCAAAAGTGAAGTGAATTAGCCTCAGGCTGAAGGAAATGCAAATTCACACGTGTATAGAGAGCACAGTTAAAAAAACAAACAAAAAAAAACCTTTCAGCTGTTCTGCCATTCTGGATTGAAGAAGAATAGAATGCAGGAGAAGAAAGTTCAACACGCTTACTTCAGCGATAAAAAAATTAAACACAAATGTGATTATCTAAAGTCATTTTTGCTTATTAGTATGGTTGAAATGGATCATTGAAGGTCAGCAGCAAAGACATTGGTTAATAAAGTGAGATTAAATTCATAAAGTATGTTTGCATAATTTGATATATTTTATCAAAAAGCATTGTCTTAAACCAGATGCTAATTTGCGCTGCTCTTGGTAGATTGCATTGGTCATAATGGAAATTATCTGTCTGCGTCTGTGTTCTTTAATTTGCGTGTCGTCAGAAGATCACACGCAGAACTTTCCACTCCTATCTGCGCTTTTTTGGATTAGCTAATTTTCCCTGTTTAGTAAATCTGGCCCTTAATATATTAAAACAAGGGTGCGTGTTACTAATTCTACATTTGTTTATTGTTGATAAAAATGCACTATTATCCGTCAGTTCTCCTCAACTTCGGCTGTAAAGACATAAAGAAGTTACTTTTATTTATACTTAAAATACTATACTAAAAAAAATAGCAGCCAGTTTAATGAGAAAACCTCCCTCGTGCAAATATTTAAATGTCTGTTTGTGTCATCTTGTGGTTGACAGATGTTATCCATTTGTCAGAGGTGCAAATTAAATAAGCAACCAAATGTTTCCTCTGTGTGATTTGCACAGTGTCTTGCTAATGATCACTGGTATGCAGAGAGAAATTTTGCTTTTATTGACAGGGAAAGAAAAGGAGAAGAAATTCAAAAGGTCAAATATGTACATAAATTAGTCTTTTGATAATGATTCTCTCATTAATTGCAGATCTGTGAGGCTTGATGTTCCCAGCGTATTGCAGTGGTTTACCTTGCAAAAAGAGTGAAGTCTCTCTCTCTCTCTCTCTTAGCTTTTTAGGCCAGTGAGATGGCCATCATCCTTCTCAGCAGTGAAGCCACAGGCGGGGATACGTTTAATACCCATGCTATCTACAGGGCCTGAACAGGATGACCCTCACTCTCTTGGGACAGGCAGTGGATTTTGCTCTTAAAGTGTCTTCCTGGCCTGCTCTGACTTCCCCCTCATTGTGCTTTGCAGAGTTTAATTACCTTTCTCCGATTAGGAGTTTTTCACTCGAGTTTGGACCGTTTTTCGGCTGTCATGCCAGGTTGTCTGCTCAGACATTGTTTTTGGAAATCGGGTGCTATTATCTGTTGTCGCCCAGAGCCTGGCACAGGAGGAAGTTATTGTTATGGCTGCTGGCTTTGCCAAGCAAACAATTCTGTCTAAATCCTTGAAATTACATTGCAGACAGAAAAGGCTGAATTTTAAAAACGAGTCCTACAATAGGGGCAACGAAATGTTCTGCTGCGAGAAATGGGAAAACTACCTGGGGATGCTCACATAAATTATCCAGAAACCATTATTAAAGACAATGGGAAGAAGAAGCAGTAATGTGCGCTGGAAGTACGGCATGAGCCATTGCATTCGCAAATAAGAAAAATTACATTTAATGTGTGCTAACAGCTCCGGTGCAAATTTGTTTCCCTCTGTTTCTCTCTCTCTTCCTGGCTTGTCATATAGAAATATGAATCCTACTCTAATGCATTTTTAAGTGGATTCCAAACACTCCATAATGTGTCACTCAGTAGCAATAGTCACTGTTTTTTAGTGTATGTCGGTATGGCACTCAGGAACTTCTGATCGTGAACTGAATCTGAGGAAGAATCACAGTCACTTCTTGTTTTGTTCCCTGTCCGTTTATTTAGCTTAATTTCGTGGTGATTATGTCGACATCAAAATGTCTGCTGTTGTCACATAAGGTCTGTTTTTTTCCCCCTCAGGCTGAATAGTTTAATGAAAAACGACATGATGCATGCCTACAAATAAACCTGGGCTGCGGAAACCCCGGTTAAGGAATCAAATACATGCAGATATCTAACTGCACTCTTCACGCTTTGTGTGACAGCGAGTAGAAGGCAGAATTTTCATTAAACAGTGTAGGACTGCGATGCTAAAAGTCTCTCTCGAGTGGCACGATATCGGAATGTACACAACATGCTTTGCCCTTTCAAGTTTCAGTAAATGCTCTGTTAATTGAAATCAATAAGAGGAGGAAAAAACCACCTGTGAAGGGGCAAATCGATGCATTTCTTCACTTTTATTATAAGAAGTAAGGCAGAGGCCATTAGGTTTCATTCACTAACCCTATTGATTGCTGGGCCCGTAATTTGTTTCGGGCCCAAAGTAAGCTTTTCACCCCATTAACTTCCACCATGGGTTCTGTGGACTGAGTGAAGCACAGCCTTAATCATCATTACCACCTGCCTGGTCATCTCTGCACACAGTCAGATAAAATCACTCGTATTATAGATTCCTCAGTTCTCTGCGTCTACTTATGCCCAGCATTTGCGTAATTGTCAGATGGACAATGTAGAATGAGGCTGAAGGTGGAATTAGGGGAGACAAAACAGAGGGAGAGTGAGGCCAAAGTGTTGTCTGTTGTCCTGTCCACCTGTCTTGAGGGGTTTATGTCAGCATTTTAGAATGAATCGGTTGAGAAAATGATTCAGTATATATGCAGTAGTGGCTAAAAGTGATGTGCGGCCCAGGAAAATTGGCATCCTCAACCTTTATTCAAATATTATTAAAAACATGTTAAAGATTCGGTAAGCATGTTGCATAGCTTGGAGTCATTTGTTTTATTTGTGATCAGGCAATTAAACATGCCAAATTGTGCGGACCCATTTTTTTTTACTAGGCTGTCATAACGAAATTATGAACACATGCAAAAACAAGAGAGAGCTTTTTCCAGTGAGCTTTTTGTTTTTTAATGCATTCTCTTTTCTTTTTTTTACATAGTAAAAAACCCTGTAGCAGTTTGCCTTTTTTGCCAAATATATGGATGGATGGATGTTCCATTTTATAATATAAAGCATGCTTTTCTTTTCTTTCACTAATACTCAGTCAACACATACCTTCTCGCAATAACTTCTTTAGAAAGATTCACAGATTTATAGCGTTCTTAGACACTTCAAGATGGATCTCTTTGATGGGGCCTTTGAAAGAAATCAATGTTTCTGTCTGAACTTATCTGTCAACAGTCATTGATCTAACAATACGCATTGTATGTGATGAGAGGTGAAGATTCAATCAGCCGTTTAGCCACTGAGTGCCTGTCTGTCATAGTGTCAACGCGCAGTCAGATGCAAATGCTTCACCACTGGAGGAACATCCTCCTTACCCTGCTTAGGTTAAGAATGGACATCCTCATCAGCCTAAGCAGTCAGACTCTGGGCGAAAGATTTTGAAAATCATGAATGAATTTGTTTAAAAACTAAAACTAAAATACAGCATGATTTTAGTGGAAATAAAGCCATTCTCTTACAAAAATGATCTCAATATTCAGGGGTATGTAGGAAAGACATTAAAACGTACATAGTCAAAGTATTGACAGCATCCACATAAAATGCACATTTAACACATTTACCTAATTTGACATTATAACGGTTTTAATCTGTTCTCTGTGATCTTCTAATGAGAAGCTGACAGCACATACACACAAATCGGTAAACGTGTGAAATGTTAATTATACAGTGCAACATTGATCCTGTTTCACTTGTGATAATTACGTTTCGTTATTTGCTTTCTTGATTAAAGTTTCATTTACTGATAACCATTCTTTCTGTCACTTTTAGTTATTTCGTAAAGATTTGTATATCTCTGTCAGCTTTATCATTTTGAGTTGTGGCACATTATGGTGGAGAATGAAAGCATGAATGTTGAAGATTCCATCATCAACTTGAGAGAAATGGCTAAATGTTTGGGCTCTGGGGTTCTGATGTGACCATCTTCACAAACAACTGATACAAGCTGTTAGCATTCCTAAACGGCTTTTCAGAGCTCAGCTTTTAGCAGTGTGCCCTTCTCTGAATAGAAAAAAAGGTGGGGAACTACAAAGTAAGAGTCTTCAAAATGTCACCTTTTGTATTTAGTCAAAGAAAGAAAGTCATAAGGGTTTGGAATGACATGACGACGAGTAAATAATGACAGAATCTACATTTTTTTACCTATCCCTTTAAGATACTGGATTATAATGAGAAATGTTACACTTTGGATTTTTGTTCAGTTGCTGCTCACCGTAGACTGTGGGTCAATTCAGAGCTTAACTATGATTTAAAAAAATATGTTATAAATTCAGGAAGTTCCCGTCAAGTGTTTGTCCCCAATGTTGGACAACATTACGGCTTCTTCTAGGAGACAGACGGATCGGACAGAAAGGTCACATGTCAGAGCTTCAGAGAGAGAGAAATTAGGA
The DNA here is from genome assembly GCF_029890125.1 of Rhinichthys klamathensis goyatoka. NCBI lineage: Eukaryota > Metazoa > Chordata > Actinopteri > Cypriniformes > Leuciscidae > Rhinichthys > Rhinichthys klamathensis. The sequence goes on from NW_026607065.1 coordinate 539,778, forward strand.
GAGACAGAAAGAACAACATGACGTGACAAATAAAACGTTTTTTTTTGTTTTTGTTTTGTTTTTGTTTTGTTGCTTTGGCTATATAAATACGTCATTTATCATACAGAGTTTTAAAGCTATTTGAGATGTAGTTCTGTGGGCGTCTTTCCATAATATGACGAGGACAAGATGATGTAAAGAAAAGAAAGATAGAACACTGAATAAATAAAATGATTATGCCAGTCCTTAAATTATTCATGGCTCCAGCTCTTTCAGGGGACAATATTTACTAAGTTTTTTCAGAACATTAGATCTGCAAGAGTGCAGCGATGTTACATAGCAGGATTTTCTGTTGCATGAAATACTCATTGTTTACCCACTTATAAAAAGCCATCTTTAGTCTTGAATCTCACCTTATATTCATTGTTGGTGTTAGTAGTTGAAAAAAAAAAAAACACAAGTGGAATTCTGCTCAAACCTTGGATAAATTAGTGCAGGATGTTTCAAAGTGGACCTATTGTACTCTGTTATTTGTGATGATTACGTTTGAGTTTTATCGCTAACAGGGCACCCATGGTGTGTATTAATCCGGAAGCGTTCATTATATGTCACACATAATGATGTGCAAATCTGATACTCAAACTATTTGGGCCATCTGCTAAACAGCTAAACATCCCAAACAGACAGAAAGAGGATTAAAGATTCTAGAAGCCCATCTTTACTAGCTTTATTTACATCTCCTGTAAGTTGATTGTATTTGCAGATTCACAGCTAAGCTCTAATATTAGGATTCTGCTTGTCGTCCATTTATTAGAGAATAGTCATGAATTAAATATGGAAAAATATGAATACTTTTAACCCAACCTTCATCTGTGCTCACTGTGTATGTGTGAGTATGTGTCTATTCAGTGGACGGGCGTTTTGAAGGCCCTCAACTGACCCTGTGCGACGTAGACAGACACGATTCGGGGATCAAAAATCCCTACAGAGGCTTGTGACATTTGGAATTCTAATGTCTGAGTTTCTAGCAGAATGCTTGTCTGATCCAGCTCTGTCTGACAGTGACAGGACTGGATCTTCTGGGAATGTGTGAACTTTATCATTACCTGAGCTGCCTAATTACTACCAGAGCATTCTAATATCAGATATTTGGTTGATATAATATTGTAAATGTAACAATTTACAGGGTAACACTTTACAGTAAGGTCTATACAGTAACATTAATTAAATTTCTGACATCCAGAAGTTTACAGCATTTATTAAACATGGTTAATGTTTATTTCTACATTTACATTTAATCATTTAGCAGACGCTTTTATCCAAAGCGACTTACAAATGAGGAGAGCAATAGAAGCAATCAAACTAACAATAGGACAACAATATGCAAGTGCTCATGTGACCCTTCCCAGTTTAGTCTAATGCAGTATACACTTTTTTTTAAATAGACATAGAGTAGAAGAGAAAAGAAAATAATACATTTACATAAGTATTCATTTCATTCACATTTGCATAAGTTAACACATTTGATCATTTTTCCGTTTTATTAATTACAAATAATTTATTATTAACAATTAACAATAGAATATTTATAAATTAAAAGTACCCTAGATTGATAAGTGCTGTAAAAAGTTAGTTTGTGATACCTAACTCATTTACTAATTTTAACAAATTAATCTCTATTGTAAAGTTGTTAACATTTACATTTAATTGTTATTTCAACAAAAAATGTATATATACTATGTGAGGAAGGAAGACATCCTGTTTGTTTTATTAATATAATATGTATTGTAGAGCAGTGAGTGTAGCATGTTCATTTAGTATTTTAAAGTAGTAAAATGATTTTGAATACATATTTTCTCTGTCTCATGTAATATATATATATATATATATATATATATATATATATATATGTGTGTGTGTGTGTGTGTGTGTGTGTGTGTGTATAAGAAGAATATAGGATATTCAATCTTAAAAATGCAGTGCAAATGGTAAAAAACAAACAAAATAAAACGGACAGATGTGACACAACAGCAGACATCCATCTGCACATTGACAAACCCGATTGTAAAATATTTTATTTGGACTAGAGGTCAGTGATAGGCTTATGTTAATCAAATGCCAGCCCTAGATTATAGACATTTTTGGCAGTTGGATTCAAGGGATCCTGGGAAAAACAACTGTTGAACTGTTGCCAGTAAATGGAGTAATAGCTTGTGTCAACATGTATAACATTCAAACACTGATGGATGCTGAATAATTCAAATAAAGTGACTTGGCACAGTGATTATTCTGAGCGTTATAAGCCGCTAAGGCTCAGCCGGCAAGTCGTGAGATATTTCCTCTGTAGATTTTTAAATGCCTTTGCTTCTCATGAAGGCACTGACATTTTCTATGGGACAAGTAGCTTTTTGAGTCTATTCCTGTGCCTCATTGGTAAATAGCAGAGCACACAGTTTGCCAGGACACTGTCACAGCCTTTTACTCACCATCACAGAGGACTTTTTCTGACCAGGACCATCCAAGCGGGATGTTTCAGCACAACTTGATCTCTGGTGACATACATTGTTTAGTTTGCATATGCTGCTATTCCTTATTTTGTGGTGTGAGCGAGCAATAGTGGATTAAATGTATTTACTTTTGAATGTACTTAAAGCTCCAGTCCGTAACTTTTTTAAGTTAAAAATAATCCAAAATAATTATATTAAAAAAAACTTATTCTGCCAGTGGTCAAAACTATCTGCTTGCCATAGCTAGATTCAAAACGGTTAGCTTGTAATAATGATTTTAATTCCAGTGGTACTGGTGGGTTTCCGCGGGAAATTCGAGCATGTCTTTGCGTCATTACGTCACACCCGTACACATAAAGAAGGAGTTTCGGCTCCTTCGGCTATACTGCGCGTGACGAGATGTTTAGATGTATAGGCTTTTCTCGCAGCACTTTACATAATTAAACTTATGGCATCCAGAAAGATCCAAACAACAATCATCAGTGTCAACTGGAGATTCAGCAGTTATAAAACCCAAAAGACTTCGTACTTCGGATTTAAGGTGGCTAGAGAAAGAGAAAGAAACCGTCTCATGCGAACACAAGGATTAAACATCGGCGGGGCTTTTGAAAAGTGCGTGAACTCCGTGTTTTGAAGGGGTTCAAAACGGAAGAAGAGACGGCTTTTTTCTGCTGAACAAGTAAGACATTTCAATAGTTCAATCGTGTAACATATACGTTTTCTTAATTCACACAGTTATGGAGTTTCCTTTGTTGTGCCTTTCTCGTTTTGCTATTATGGAGAATATGAATTCTGAACTACGCAGGTAGCTGCTAACCATAAAACACATTAAATTTAACATTAGTCACGCAATGCTGATGTTGTTAACATGAACAATTTGAGAACAAAGTAGGCTATAATTTGCACGGTTGCTGTAAATCGCGTTGATTAAATCTAACGAAGCTTATCATGTCGAATGCTTTTTCCCCCTTAGTTGGTCAGAACAAAAATGGATTTTACTTACTTGTTCAGAAGACATTTTCTTATGAAAATTCTTATGTTGGTCAAACTTTCAAAAAGTGAATCTGTGATTCTGTATGACAGTATCCACACAGCGCGGTGACTGACAGCAGCACTCGCCTCAAAGCACTGTGTCCATCCGCGCTGTTTCATGCCGATTTACAACCCACGTAAAGATGATAATTCCGCGAATCACAGCAGTTACAGATTTCGAACAGAGAGATGGCGACAAAGAGGAAAAGATACGGACTGCAGCTTTAAAAGTACAAATGTACAATTTTTTTTTTAAAATTAACTTAAAGCATTAACAATAAGCTTCCGTGTGAAACAGCAGCAAACTTCATGCATCGAAATAGGTGTTAAGTCATAAACATTAGCATAAACATTAACCTTTAACATTATAACGCAAATGTATTACTCTATTGTGAACTTCTCACGGAAAAAAAATCCCAACACGTGCGTACGCACATGAATGTGTGCTTAACCTCGTTCTAATTTGAATGAATTTGGAGTATTCTTAATGATGACTCAGTATGGTTAGTGATTTGTAGGGCTGCAACTAATGATTATTTTAATAATCGATTAATCTGTCGATTATTTTTTCGATGAATCTTATTTTAAAAAAAGCATTAAAGGCACAATATGTAGGTTTTTTTTCACCACAAGAGGGCGCAGTTTCCAACAATAACAAAGGCGTAGGTTTATGACGCAGTGATGAGCTGAATGATTGGACTTGCTGTCAAGCTGATGGATCTAATAATGTTTATGGATGAGTGCAAACATTCATGTTTTTTAACATTACAGTGGTATGAAGCAGGTCGCGATTGCTAAAGAGACAGATATCACACGCCAGTCCGGCGGATATAAAGGAATAAGGACATATAATTCTACCGAACAACCCGCAAGTGCTGGATTACTCACACAGGTCAGTTTATTAGACTAATTAAACGTGTGAGGTAACGCAGCGCTGCTTCACTTGGTCTACACTCAAAAAAATGCTGGGTTGTTTTTGTAAACAAATTGTTGGGTTGATTGTGCTGGGTCAAAATGCTGGGTTGTTTGGGGCACTGTAAACACATTATTGGGTTGCTCATGCTGGGTCAAATGAGTTGTAAGGGGGTAATTCACAAATTAACAGCTGGTTGGGTTATTTTGACCCAGCAACCGGTTTATTCTTTGCGGAACTTTCTGGATTCTTCACTTCTGACTCGAGGAGGACTTCACTCGGAGGTCGGAGCAGGCAGTGTTTTATGGTAAGTTAATATGTTTACCAATATTTTTAACAATAATAATTTCACTGTTCAGCATACAGTCTTTGATATGGAAGTTTGAGGGGTACAACGTATTTATTCTGTAAAACATTAGTAACAGCTAGCCGGTTAGATTTTTTGACAAAATGCCACGTTGTAAACCAGCTAACTTATATCAGCAGCCTTAATGAAATATGCAGTTTAAATTGTAATTTCATCACGTAAATATCGTATTTATTGTGGACGTTTAGTAAAAACTCGTACGTAAAAACTGCGGGAAAAAAGTCTAGTCTGTGTGGAAAGTCTGCTGGCACATTTAAGAAATTCTCGTCAGAGGAAGCGACGGGGGTAAGTTCCAGCACAGTCTGCGTGTTTCTTCTGTAATGTCTATGTCGGAACCAGGATCGTTTTTACCCAAAAAATTAAATAATAATTGTATGACGTCTGACGTGCAATCTTTACAAACGACGACTGAGGCAATGAGAAATAAATCGATTTCATATTAAGCATGTTCTCGCCCTGAACCCATTACAATTTGTTAGGACCTAGGCCTACTAAGAATAGTTTAGTAACGTTACTACTAAGACAGTGGTCATGGATCAAGTGTGCGCGATGTTTGAGGCCAAATAGTTTTTGCTATTGTCACAACAGCGCCATTTTAAACACCAGGGCCGAAAAGTCAGAAATGCTACTTTAGAAATATGAATTGTTATATACAGCATACTATTTAAATGTTAATGCAACTTTATGTATTATGCTCATATTGTTTAGGTGCTGGCTTTAAAGGTCCTGCAAACTCTGCTTCCCCCACCCATCTAACGTTACAGGAGAGGGAGGAAAGGGCTTCAGACCCACCACAGAGGCTCAGAGGTCCTTGACATGCAACCTGTAAGTTGCTTAAGTGTTTCTTCAATAAGGGTAGACCTTTGATATGCTTGATAACTATGAAATTAATTTAGGTTTAGAATATTTAAAGGTGCAATATCTGTTTGCAACATAAAATAGCATTTTTTTTAATAGATTTTTGTTAATTTTTAAAGCTGCAGTCCATAACTTTTTTTGTGTTCAAAATTTACAAAATGTTTATAATGAGCGAGTACATCATGAATCCATTTTCCAAATCGTGTTTTTGTCTTATCCTGAATCCCATTAGACTGCTAAATGTCTATTTAGATGTGTAAATATACATTTTGTTTGTTTTTCACATTTGGCCATATTTGGTAATGTTTGCAATAAAAAAATATAAATACTTTCACAAAAAACTTGCATGTCAGTTATATTGCAACACTCTAAGTGATTGTGTGTAATCAACAGTTGGGGACCAACATGGATGAATATTTACAAAATGACTGGAGCATCAGGGATGCGACGAGGGGGACACGTCAGACCGTTGCCATTGTTCCAGGCCACGTCATCGAGACCGAGTCTTTGCTGGAGGCTGGTGATCTTGGTTTCAAAGTTTTATTTTGTTTTTCATGTTAAATACACAAAGCAGTGTATCAAATTAATGGAAAAGAATCGTCCTCTGTCAAATTTGAGGAAAACTCTGTGATATTTAGTCGCATTGTAAATGTTTGTAGCTATTCTTAATAAATCAACACATCTTAATAAATAAAATCGTATAAGAGTTCAAATTAGTTGCTTATTGACTTTTAAAGGTGCATTGTGTAATACTGTATTTAGGAGGATCTGTTAACAGAAATACAATATCATATACATAACTATGTTTTCAGTGGTGTATAAAGACCTTACTTCATGAACTGTTATGTTATTTTTTTATAGAATGAGTATACATTGTATAATTGTAATAATTGTTTACAAAAAAATATTAAAGAGATGTATTAAAAATGTAAAAAAAAAAAAAAAAAGATTGAAATCACATATACAGTGGCCTTTCTGGTTTATTGTATTACAGAGACAATCATTATTTTACATTAGTAATATAAAAAATATTTGTTACTAATTTTAATAAGGCAATGATACAGGAAATAACCCAGCACATGAGTAAGACTTAACCCAGCGAGATGGTCAATTTCACCCACTGGTTGGGTCAAATGAATGACCCAACCATATGGGTTAAATGGACAAACCCAGCACTTGGGTCAAACCAACCCAGCGTGTGTTCTGTCCTATAGTGACCCAGCGGCGTGGTTAAGGTTGGGTTATTTTTTAACCCTGCATTTTTTAGAGTGTAACGTTACACTATCACACTAAACGGCATTTAAATGTGTGTTGAAAGTTATAATGTTATACTACGTGTTAGTTCGTTTGCTATACATAACTAAAAGTAAGATGGATCAACATTAGAATAACATACTGACCATATTCTAACATTTCATCATGTTGAGCTAACGTTATATAACATTGATTTGTTTTATGTACATTTGCTCACCTGTCTAATAAAGCTGTCAAGTCGTGACTCGTGAAGCTCTGTAAAGTCCAAGTTAGTCGCGGACGTGGAGCTCTCGGCATCTCAAAAACGCCACGCTGATATTGATCCTCATTTTAGTTCTCCTTGTTTGTCCCAAAGTCTGCTTGCCATGGTCTATGTTTGAAAGAAACAAGAACTGCGTGCCGCTAAACGTTATGCACTACGCAGTTGTTCACGTCTGTCGCCATGGTTACGTCATGCTATGGCAGTAAGAACGGAAACCGAGGATAGCGGATATTACGTCATTGACAGGCGACATTTTTTTTCCGGGGCGGCCACTTATTTAAAATTGGAATTTCTCTGAAATAAAAAATCTTGTGAGACTTTTGGGATATTGTAAATACACAACTGCAGGAAATATATCACACTGTGCAAGTGATTTTTGGATATTTGATTACAAAATTCTTACATATTGTACCTTTAATTTCCAACCCTTTATTCAAAAACAGAACTGACAGTGCAAATTCACAGTGCAAAAAAAAAATCTTCAGAAAGTGCACAAACAGGTTTCCTTGAACATCCCTGAGCTGTTAAAGTAATAATAAACAATAAAAAAAATGGACTAACACTAAAACCATACACATGTATGCTTTACATCTGCCAAATATATAGGCTTTTTTTAAATAAAGTGCACAAAAAGATGTATATTTTTGTTTAAAGGGACCTGAGCTGTCAGAACAATAAATAATTTATAAAAAAATAAAGAAAAATACAAATCAGAAAACTTAACAGGATTTGTTTGAACGTCAGAACTTGTTCTCTACACTACACTCGCACACACTCACAAACTCTCACACTCACAGATCCACACACTCACAAACTTGTCAAAGATGTTATAATCTTTAACAAAATGTTTGACATTATTTGACAAGCACATACACACAAAAGACAAGTCTCGCACAGTCGGATAATAGGTATAATAATAATAATTATAACAGAAGATAATATCTCTAGTCTATCCTAATATTAATTATAAATACAATGTATATAAAATATAAATACAATATGAAATAATATAAAAAACAAAAAACAATGGATTGACGACCTCGTATGGTATGTAAGGTATTTTGCAGCTTATCCTTTCCAAGCTTATAGTGAAGTTTCTCTGAGTCATTTAGAGTAAAGAATTTAAAATGTAGTGCTGCAAATTGTGGAAAAAAATATTACCTTTGTAGTGGTAGGCCTACTTGGGACAGACAAGAAAGTGTTTTCATCTTCTGTCTATCTGATTCAAATCACAGTCCGCTAATTCAGTGGTAGGAATTTAATTGTTGTTTTTATTTATTGTCATTTATCGAAATTCCATGCCTCTTAAATAGTAATTACATATGACTATGTACCTACCAATTTACTATTACCAATACATCGGGGGATGTAAAACATACCATTGCTCGGGGAGATGTAAAAAAAAAAAATCTTGCATCACAATAAGTGTATTGTGATTGTCAAAACAGTTCAGTAACTAAACAGAATTTTATTAGGTTTAGTGACAACATGTTACAATGTTTACATGGTACAATTTCTGGTAAGCTACAGTTTTTTTATTATTGCTTGACACAAATTTCACGATTTCAATTCAATTAAATTCTTGTGATTTGATTCAATATTGACCCATTTGGATAAATATTAGGTACAAAAGATAGGTGTTAATTTTTCGCAAGAAAAAAAAAAAACTCACCTAATGCTATAGCCTAAACATACAGAGAGCCCTATCAGCTGAAAATAACACAAATTAAATTGAATGTATTTTATTATAAATTACAACTTTATTTAATGATATGAGTAAAAATATAATACATGTAATATAGTACATATTTAGCAAAATACTGTCTATAGCTCTCTTTTCTAGCCAACTAACGCGCTATATATTATGGTCATTAAATGGCTTTCCTGAGGTAAATGTTCATACCTGTCAAGTTTTGGATTTGAAAATAAGGGAAAGTTAAAAAAAAAAAAAAAAAAAGTCCCACCACCCCAACCAAGCTCCAGTAGGCCTATCCCTTACATTGTAAGACAGTTGTTATAGCCTAAATGAAAAAAAACACACACACACACACACACACACACACACATATATATATATATATGTATGGTATATATAGGGTATATATTAAGAGCATTTAAAGGCTTATTTGCATATTTTCTGTTCATTTAACATTGATTGTCTTTACATTTACATTTTATTTTCATTCCACACATTATTTTCATTTCATATTGCTTTTCTTTTACAGTTTTTCCTTTTCATTTGCAGTTTTTCTTTTCTTTACTCTTTTAGTGAGTTATTGAACAAATTTGTTGCAGACTTTGTATTAACTGTTTTGGAAGGAGTGTATTTGTGGGCTGTTGCAGACTTTGTATTATTAACTGTTTTGGAAGGAGTGTATTTGTGGGCTGGGCCAGAGTGGTTAATTTTACATGAGAGTAGAGCAAACCAGAGCCGTGTCTCTCTATGGCTCCGGAGCAAACAGTTCTGTTGTCTAACGTCATCCTATTCTCTGTAACAATCTTTCGTACCATGCTAAACACCCTTTCTCGTGCTGACTTACATCATTTCTTCCTTCACCGTGTGAGATGCTAAAGTCGCAGTTACAAAACTTACAAAACGCGTAACTGTCCCCCACCCTGCTCCTCTTCAGAAAAGGAAATTTGCTTTCCCATTGATCGCGGTATTTAGTACATGAGGGTTTTTTTTTTTTTTTGGCAGGAGTGCCTTGCTCTGTCATAGCGTCCATCATCCGACTCTGTTTTTGTTTGTTTTTTGTTTTCCCCGCGTTGTCACTCATCTGACCTCCCACACTAACCTCGCGACAACTGCCACCTACAGTACCTGTAGTTATCGCGAGGCTAGTGACACAGCTCAGATTGGGAATGTTTTTTTTTTTTTTTACTCGCCCGGGGTATTATTATTTTTCAATAACGCAGGTTAAAATACGGGAGATTTACGGGAAAATCCTAATACGGGAGGACGGCGGGAAAGAAGGGTAAAATACGGGACTTTCCCGGCCAAAACGGGATACTTGACAGGTATGAATGTTATGTGACATAATTGTTCTCCAGCTGTTTTATTGACCTCTTTCCGCGGTTGAAAAACACTGATTGATCGATATTATGTATGAGGAATATACATTTCGATAAGTTGTAGCCTACTGTATCTTTTAACATTGTTCATTCATGTTTATTTGCTATTAGCTAGTGGAGATGATCGGTTCACGTGCGCTAGGGATCTGTTACGTCACATTTACAAGCGCCAAAACGGTATTTATTGTTTGAATCTCGTAATAAAATTGACAGAATCTGAGTGCTGAGATTTTTTTTTTATATCATAAGTATCCTGCTCTGTCTCGTCTGTCGGTCTCCGTGTCCTCTTTGCTCCGCAATTTTTCTGTGCGTGATAAAATGGATGTGTGGCGATAATACATAGATAATAGATATTTCATCCTAACATATTTATAAGGCCACCCAGAGTATGCGATTTTTGCGTGGTTGTAGTTGCTCCTACATTTTTTTTTCTTCAAAAATTTGAATTAGAATTTTAGTACTACAGTTATTTAATTTTTTCGTGAAAACATTGGTATGCAGATGTCACACACAATAAGTGTGTTTGGCTATTTTTGTGTGTGTACGCACAGTTAGTGAATTAGACCCACTTCTTTTTCTACATAAATATATTTTCAGATGTTGTCTTTTTGGTTAATATAAAAATATTTTCTACATTTATACACTTTTGGCTATTTTTATATATTTTCTTAATATATTTGCATTGTCCATATATATATATATATACACTCACCGGCCACTTTATTAGGTACACCTGTCCAACTGCTCGTTAACACTTAATTTCTAAGCAGCCAATCACATGGCGGCAACTCAGTGCATTTAGGCATGTAGACATGGTCAAGACAATCTCCTGCAGTTCAAACCGAGCATCAGTATGGGGAAGAAAGGTGATTTGAGTGACTTTGAACGTGGCATGATTGTTGGTGCCAGAAGGGCTGGTCTGAGTATTTCAGAAACTGCTAATCTACTGGGATTTTCACGCACAACCATCTCTAGGGTTTACAGAGAATGGTCCGAAAAAGAAAAAACATCCAGTGAGCGGCAGTTCTGTGGGCGGAAATGCCTTCTTGATGCCAGAGGTCAGAGGAGAATGGCCAGACTGGTTCGAGCTGATAGAAGGGCAACAGTGACTGAAATAACCACTCGTTACAACCGAGGTATGCAGCAAAGCATTTGTGAAGCCACAACACGCACAACCTTGAGGCGGATGGGCTACAACAGCAGAAGACTCCACCGGGTACCACTCATCTCCACTACAAATAGGAAAAAGAGGCTACAATTTGCAAGAGCTCACCAAAATTGAACAGTTGAAGACTGGAAAAATGTTGCCTGGTCTGATGAGTCTCGATTTCTGTTGAGACATTCAGATGTTAGAGTCAGAATTTGGCGTAAACAGAATGAGAACATGGAACCATCATGCCTTGTTACCACTGTGCAGGCTGGTGGTGGTGGTGTAATGGTGTGGGGGATGTTTTCCTGGCACACTTTAGGCCCCTTAGTGCCAATTGGGCATCGTTTAAATGCCACGGCCTACCTGAGCATTGTTTCTGACCATGTCCATCCCTTTATGGCCACCATGTACCCATCCTCTGATGGCTACTTCCACCATGTCACAAAGCTCTAATCATTTCAAATTGGTTTCTTGAACATGACAATGAGTTCACTGTACTAAAATGGCCTCCACAGTCACCAGATCTCAACCCAATAGAGCATCTTTGGGATGTGGTGGAACGGGAGATTCGCATCATGGATGTGCAGCCGACAAATCTGCGGCAACTGTGTGATGCCATCATGTCAATATGGACCAAACTCCCTGAGGAATGCTTCCAGCACCTTGTTGAATCTATGCCACGAAGAATTGAGGCAGTTCTGAAGGCAAAAGGGGGTCCAACCCGTTACTAGCATGGGGTACCTAATAAAGTGGCCGGTGAGTGTATATAACGTTTGCACTTACCCAAAACTTAATCCATGCAGTTTACACAACATATATTTAACAAATATATTTTTGCAATATACTTTTTTTTGCTGTATACAGATAGTATCATACAAATATATTTTGAAAATACCTCTGTTTCTGTATTTCAGGGGTGGAAGGTCTAGCAGATATTCCTTCATTTTTCAATTAAATCTCACTTGTTTCACTGTCCATGAAGTGTGGTCTGCTGTTTTTTGCACGCTCTAATGGACATGTCTACGGGCAAACAATCCTTTTTGCTTATCTCTGTTGTTTACTTATAATTTGAACAAAAAACATTCATTTTGGAGAGGAAAAAGGAACATCATGCAGCCCGAGTTAATTAACATTTAATAAAGAATCTACGGCAAGCCTATTATCACATTCAAGGCTTAACCACCAGGAAATGGGTCATTAGCCTCCTCTTTTTTTTTCTTTTTCTTTTACACACAATCACTTATTTGTGTGTTTCAGATGTGGGTATATCACTTAATTTACCTATGCAGGCTTTTCTAACACAAATTCTTTAGTTTTCATTTAGGGACCTTTTACTGATTTTAGTCCAAATAGTTTGTCTCTAAATGTGCCACGTAGTGAAAAGCCATGTTTTCAGCAAATCTAAAACAAAATCATTACTATTTAAATCAAACAGGGGCTGCTACACTGTAAATAAATACACAATATGGGTGTAATATTCTGCTTGCTTCACCTAAATGTGTATCTTGCATTGCACTGTAAATGGAGTTAGGCTCTGTTTAAAGCCAACCACAGTGTTACTCTCAAGTTACTAATGCAGTTTAAATACAAAAAGGGTTCTGCAGACTCCCATTAACTCCCATCAAACTCTCTGCTGACTGCAGGTGTAGGCTTTCACCAACAGTATAACAGCATTCAGATATAGTATTGGAAAGCACTGGCAATAATAACTGCTAACAGTGCTTTTTAATGTGAAACTAATCAAACGGAGTGAATCGATTGCAATAATGCCAAAAACCAGACAAAATGTGTATAAGCGTTTATTTATTATAGGCAGACGAGTGGGTGGGTGTTTGCTTACTCATCTATTGCTTGGTAATGGAAACACAAAGGTGGCTAAGCTTTGATGGGATAAAGAGCGAGCATTTTATTAGTGTTTCGAACAAAAGGATAGCTGCAAGATGGAAAAATATGAAAGTGACTGAGAAGCTGAGAAAGGGAAACAGACCCACAAAAACTCACACTCATTCCTAATTGGTGAATGATAGTTAGACAAATATCAAATGACATCTGAAAGCAGTAGTCTAGTCTACAAGAGGAGTCTGACAGAAAACAGAATCTGAGCAAAATACCTTTAGCCAATATTCCTTTATTCATTCATTCTCTGTTGACTTTGTTATTCATTCTCTGTTGACTGTGTTAGTCTTCTTTATATTTGTGCATTAGTGGTGGGGATTCTTTAGTGACTCTTTCAAGTTACATTGTTACACCTGTAGGTGGTGACAAGTGAGTCTTCATGAGTCTTTATTTGTCATTCACCTAACTGATTTGTTCTAAAAAGATGACTCATTCTGTAATGCCACTGCAGTGTGGTGCTGGATGACGTGCAATGAATAATGGCGTATGAATAATGGAGTAGAAATAGCAGGGCAGTCCTTAGGGCATCGCACCGGCCCCGCGATTTAGGAGGCTCCAAGCCGAACCCACCCAAACCCCCAAATAGCAAGTTTGTCTTATTTTGTAATTCTTCTTATTTTTTTTCAAATTAATTTACTTTGATTGTATTTTGGTATTGTTATATGTTTGTGTTTTTTTGTCAACATCATAAGGAGCAGCACTTCAAATTTCATTGAAATTTAGAATAGTCTTTTTTTCTAAACTGAAGAGGCCCTTTTACTCATTTTCTTATTTCTTTCTTATTTTCCTTCTACATCTTCCTCTTCTTTTTCTTCTCCCTTTTCCAATTCCTTCCTTCCTTCTCTTCTTTTTGTAAAGTAGCTAAACACGTTTGCTCCTTCGATAATGTCCGCTCCTGTGGGGATTCCTCATTAGGCCTGTGCTCTAATTAATCCTCCTTGATTTCTGTGTGGCTTGCTCTCTCTTTTGCACTCTCTCTACCAGCCCCGCAAATCCTCACATGGTGGATTACTCTTGCTTGTGGGTGGTAAAAAAAGAAAGGAATGTTCACAAGTCATTTACAAGTAGTTCATCTCAGCATATACTATATATATATATATATATATATATATATATATATATATATATATATATATATATATATATATATATAAGAAGAGTTTGGTTCCAAAACGCGATAAACGCCATTTTTAAAAAAAATTAGTTACTGCAAAAATCAGTATTGTATCTGGTTGGTATTGAAAAGTCAATGTTTAATTTTAAGTAAAATGCGATATCCGCCGTGTTATTCTGTCATGTTTTCTCCCTTTCTTTCCAAACCGCGACAAACGCCAGTCTCCCTTCTCTGCAGAATGCGATATGTCCGCTCTCAACCAATCACAACGCACCATTCCACTCTCAACCAATCACAACGCACCATTCCACGCAATGTAAACAGTAACGGCAGCGTCTTAAATACACCCGGGGGCTGTTCCATAAATGAAGCTTAGAAAATCGGGGATTAAACTCCAAAACCGGACTTGAATGAGCCTAACAAATAAGTTGGGGCTAAAGTGGTTCCATAAAAGGTAATTGAAGTTCACGCAATCTCACTAATTTGATCCAGGTTTATCTAGTCTAGATAATTGCGTGTGCACGCGTTTCTGAAGCAGCCCTAGAGGTCGATCGTGGATCAAATCGATCCACCATCATACAGCGTATATTTTGTGCTGTTTTATGCGTTTGTGACATGTTTTTTTCCCCCCTCAGTGCAAAAATTACATTTTACAGTTATATTCTCCATCTGTAAATGTTAGAAAGTCGTGCAAATGTATCCATTTTGCTGCTAATCTTCATATTGAACGAGCGCTGCTGCGCGCATGCGCGCCAAATAGGAGCGCAATAATTCTGACTAAAATATACATTTTGCTTGGAAAATTAATATGCGATATTTTATAACACTAGAAATATCTTCTAATTATAATAATTTCTCTTTAGGATGTTGGATAAGTTGCAGTGAACTTCTAGCTAATTACACTCATATATTTTATACTTCTAATAAAAAAAAGAAATTGAACAGAAGTAGCCTAATTCAGGGAAGATTTTTTTAAAGAAACTAAATATATAAAGATACAAAATATAGTTTTGGGTATAGGACCTATGCTACTTTATAAAGATGATATATACTTATTTAGAATGCTGAGAATTACAGCTTTTAATGCAATAATTTTTTTGAGAAAGCAAGAATCCCCAGTTTTAAATGAGTGGTTAGATTTAGTTTCTAAAGTACATTATGGAGAGGATAACATTAAATTAAGAACAAATGTATACATGTTGAAAAGATATGTGCAACTCTAAAATCAAAGAATATTCCATAAAATAAAGGAATATATATTGGCCTACATTAACTACATTTTTATGTAACCTTCCCTTTTATTTCTTATTTTATTTATTTACTTATTTAATATTGAATATTTGATATTTAAATAATATTACTTGAATAACTATTAGGAATTATGTGTCATTCATTATAAGAGTTTGATATATGTGAATGTTATATTTTTATTAATATTTATTTATTGTTTTATTTATATGTATGTGTTGGTATTATCACAAAAGAAAAAAAAGTAGAAGGAAAAATAAGGAATATTTATTGGGGGAAAATATGATGTCTTTAAAGGAACTGTCCATTTGTATAATTGTGTTAAATGTGTTTGAATTGAAAGACATAAAAAAAGTACATAATATATATATATATATATATATATATATATATATATATATATATATATATATATATATATATATATATATATATATATATATAAAAGAGACAGTGCAGAGAAAGAATTCTCTGATAACCGAGGCATTCCTTAATTAAAATGTCTTTATTACAAAAATGACATGTCCTAAACGGACAACTTTAAAACGACTTATATATGTGTCTATATTGTAGCCTTATTTAAGTTGATTTTCTGTATACTGTGTATTTATAAAGTCCAATAATGGTATTAGAGACTGTCAATGGTAATATCATTGTGTTCTTGTCGGTCAGTGTTGAGGATCTGTGTAACAACTGAGGCTTAGCCTGACAGTTAGCCTGCCCTGGACCAGGCTAGTTTCCCAGCATAAGTTGCCAGGGTAACTGAGTTTGAACTTTTTTAAGTTTGATTTATGAAACCGAATCTACCAAAAATAAGCTTGACTAACCGAAATAAGCCTGGCTTATACTCTAATCTTGGTTTATGGAACAGCCCCCCGGCTTCCTAGTTTTTCTTATCTATTTTGTACTTTTCGATCAACAAACAAACAAAAAATGAATAATTTTGACGGCATTGATGAACCTGTGGTTGTTTCTGCGGTGGGTGAGAAACGTAAGGCATCGAAATCGAATCATTTACGTGAGGAGATTAAGAAGATGAGGCACTCGGGAGGAGGAAAAATGTTTTCAATCTTCTTTACAGTTCTTAATAAAAATATTATACTATTAAACTTACGTTGTTGTCTATTTTCAACAGTTTCAATATGAAAAAAAAAAACTTTTATATTGATTCAATGGATTAATTGCATTTTGATTTAAAAAAAAAACATGGATTTATTGCATTTTGGGGAAAAAAATAATCCGTTTTTATAATAAATCTTTGAAAATCAAAACCTGGATTTAATTTTTTTTTTGTTATTATGACCTACAAATGCAATGTGAAAGTTTGAAACAGAAAATAGTGGTTTTCATCTTTTTACTTTCTTGGTAAAGAAAACACATTTTTACTCAAATTAATCTAAATGGATTTATTGCGTTTTGGAACCAAACTCTTCATATATATATATATATATATATATATATATATATATATATATATTTTTTTTTTAAACATGAAACAACAGCTATGACCTCTGTGACCATCATATGGTTGATCCACAGAAGAAACAAGTATATTTAGGTTGGGTGGTTTTGAGTAAAGGGGGCTGAGTAGGCTATACTCTCCTGAGTGTAGAAGGCTTATGGGTCTCTTCTATGACTTATCCTCTAATGGTGGGCAGCCTTTTCTGTGCCGAATCAATCTCAGTCATTCCCTGTCTGCCTCCAAAGCCCTCTAAAGGCCTTAAAGCCACTGGGAGCCCTGCACTGATGACCTACTGGCTTCCAGATATGACCATCAGCTCCACAGCTACAATGAGAGACTCTCTCACACTTCACCCAATCTCTATCTCCTGTGTATCCTGACATGATTTCATAAGAGTTCATAGGTATATGTGGTGTTGTGGGTTTGCAATGCACGTACATATTTGTATTTTTACATAGACGCTGAAACATACATAACATATTGACAGCATCTAAAACATGATCGTTTTACATATGAACAACTTCAGAGATTTACAAATCATATAGTTAAGAAGCGGTTAGGTTTAGGGTAGGAGTGAGGTTAGGTGTTTAAATACACCTTTTAATTGTAAATTAAACATTTATAATATCAATCTAAAGGGTTTATGAAGCTGTTTACAAAAGTGTGTCTTCACATGATGCTTCCGAAATCATTCTAAAATGCTGATTACTTACTCAACATGTTGAAAACATGAATATTTTTGTTGAAATCATTTTTTTCAGTAATCTTTCACAAAATAAAAGTTCAAAAGAACAGTATTTATTTGAAATTGAACTATTTTGTAAAACTTTAAATGTCTTTACTGTCACTTTTGATCAATTTATTGTATTCTTATTAAAAAACATGATTCATTTCTTTAAAAAAAAAGAAAAAAAAGTAGTAGATTACCAACAAATTCCTAAGAGATCAGGCTGAATGCCCACAATCCTCTCTGCCCTCATTAAACAAACCTTCATCGCATCATCCCAAAGTGTATCCTGGTAAGTCAGGTGGATGGGAGTTGAACAGAAACTGACTTTGGCTTCATCTCCAGTCTTATGCGACTGGTTCCCGTTCATTGCAATGGAAGTCGATCACTCTTAACAGTAGAATATGTAAATCTCAGCACTGGAGGAAACCATCAATCCTCCATATTGAGTGAGAATGCCGGCATGCAATTGAATGTCTCTCTCATTGCAATATACTTTAATCTTCATAATCCTGGGGTTTGAGGAATACTCTAATCCATAAGCAAGCGTTGCCTTGCCACATATATTTATTTTCAGCCCTCTATTGGAAAATGGCACTCAATTGGAAGTAAGCGATACGCATGATGGTGGTTTTTGATCGATAACCTCCGCATCTAGCCACTGATTGAAAGAGATATTTGCCGTGGAGTTGTTTCTCTCCATAATGATCTCATTTCATACTCTTGCCTCAAACAGTTCTTCGCCCCCTGATGCATAAGGCAAACTGTGCCCACCCAGCATAATCGTGCAAGATTGACGGTAGCGAAGGAAATGCTAGGTAGTTAGCTCTTGACATGGGAGATAACCTCATGGAAAACATTACATCTTATCCATATTTCTCAGGGGAATTTCTACCTGCTGCCTTTATTATGCCAATTTGTGGTAAACAGGCAAGGTTTTGTGACTCTACCCGGGGTCCTTCCACATTGATATACTGGAAACAACTATATGACCCACCATAAAGCATGACTGAATATGCAGACAATCAGTCCCATCATCTTTCAGACTTTTAAAACAGCTCATTACAAGGCCAATTCAATTAAACACCTTATTCTGGAAAGCATTTGTGGACCCCAGAGTCAAAATATGCTTTTGGGCCAGGTGCCACTCTTTCTTTTATGTAGGTAAATGCTGAATAAAAGTCTCTTTTGTGGTTCTGGATCGCTTATTAACCCAACCCAGCCTAAGGCCGATGCAGAATCTCTTACAGATGGCATAACAGTATAGTTCAGATGCTGAGCTGGAAGAGCAGCAGTTTAATGAAACAGCAGGAGAAGGCTATAGTTTGTCCAGGAAAACCATTAGGCAGCATAGTCAGTGTGGGTTTGAGGCGGTACATATGGTCAAATGTCTCATTTTCTTGGAGCTTCTCAAGTCAGCGTACACCACAATATGTTCTTCCATGTCAGTCTAACCGGGCATCAGATGGGTTTTTTGATGAAGCACATTTATCTGCTTGTTATAACACAATAAGATTAATAGCTTTTGTTGTTTATCTCATTTGCAGAACTGCTGTGGTTTCTGCTGCTGAAGCGGTTTTCTGCAAGCAAAAAAAGAAAAAGAAAGAAAAGCATCCCATACATTGGCATCTGTATTCAGAAGACCTGACAGGTAAGATGCATTTTAATTGTACCAAGGTTCTGTAGGTTGGTAAAACACAGGACTCAATAATAAAGATGGGAAGTGGCAACTGGCTGACGTGACAGCATTTCAGGCCAGTTGACAGAACTTCTGCCCTTTTGAATCATTAATCGTGATTTATCGATTTTACAACACTAAAAAAGGCATTTAATGACAATAACAATATATTTTTTAATAATTTAAAAATAATAAATTAAAAAATAAATGATTTTAAATATATATATACATATACATAAAAAAAATCTAATAATAAAAATGTATCATTCTTTTTTTGATGAGGCCTGTAAAAATGATGGCAGGGCAAGTAAAAAGCAGAATTACTTGCCTGACCGGGCTGACAAAAAAAAAAAAATCCTTTATTGTTGGGTCCTGAAACTTTAAAAGTAACAGTTTGTGGACAAGTAGATGGCTTATTTTGTGGCACTCGAACGTGACAAGGGGGTTGGGTCCCAACCGTTGGGATGAAATGCCTTTGCCTAACCTTCTTTTTCATATGAAGACTTGTTTCTCCTCTGTTCTCCTTCCTCCTGATCCGCTGTGTCAGTATGACATTTTCTCCCCAAAGGGCACATGTGAGATGAAATTACTCGGAGGTGTCAAACACGTCATCTCCACATGTTTAAATGCCCAGTTTCAAATGCCAGCATCCTCTAGTGAAGCATGGCGCAGCGTTTGTTCTGGCAACTTGTGGTTCCTGTCACGTTTCTGGTTTGTGGTTCAGTGAGGAACATGCAGCGGAAATACTCCTCAAAATGAGTGCGAACATGTAACCCTTCCTGAGCCAGTATGCTTTCATCTGTTCCATCCTTCCATTTGTTTCCTAATGTACAGTAGTAGATGCTGAGAGCTCTCAAGCTCCTCTATCTTGGGCTCATCAGAGTGCAACAATTACACACGTCTGAAAGATGAAATGTAGTTAGAGAGACCGTGTGTGTGTCTATTTTTCTACAGTGTCAGTGTTGATGTCAGAATGTTAAAATGCTCTATTGAATTAAATGTGATGTGTGTGTAATTTTTTTTTTATGTAAAATGCTCTCTGGCCGGTAGCATAAACTGCTTAGACTAGTCTTACAGTCATCTATTTTTTTTCTTTAAGACTGGTCATATTTTTTTTTTTTATGCCAGTTACATAAAAAGTAGAGTGGTATAATCTGATAATAATCTGAAAAATAATTGTCTTATTATTTTAAAAAAATTTAGTCTTTTTGTCTTATTTTCCAGTACAAATATCTAAACATTCATAAATCAATATACATTTACTTGAGAAGCAAAATGACAAAAAAACTTGTTTTCTGAAAAATTAAATGAGTTTATGCTTAAAGCTGCAGTCCGTTTTATTGGGGTTAAAAATTATCCAAAATACATATTTGAGAAATACATATCAAGTCTTTGCGTCATTACGTCACATCTGTACACATAAAGAAGGAGTCTCGGCTAGTAGGCTATATTGAGTCATTACGTCACATCTGTACACATAAAGAAGGAGTCTCGGCTAGTAGGCTATATTGAGTCATTACGTCACATCTGTACACATAAAGGAGTCTCGGCTAGTAGGCTATATTGAGTCATTACGTCACATCTGTACACATAAAGACGGAGTCTCGGCTAGTAGGCTATATTGAGTCATTACGTCACATCTGTACACATAAAGAAGGAGTCTCGGCTAGTAGGCTATATTGCGTGTGAGGATGTTGGAGGTGGATATTTATAGCCTTTTCTCACAGCACTTGATATAATTAAACTTATCAATTTGATGGCGGATCCATAAAGGTTCAAACGACAATCACCAGTGACAACAGATTCACCCGCTGTAAAATGCAAAAGACTTCGTTCGGACTTCGGAGTGGTAGAAAAAAAGAGACTGCAACCGGACCCATGCCAAAACAAGGACACATATCGGAAGGACATTACATGTAGTCACGCAATGCTGACGTTGTTAACATTAACAATTTGAAAACAAAGTATAATTTGCACGGCTTTGCGTCACATGATAACTTATAAGCGATTGTTAGATTTAATCAGCGCGATTTACTGCAATGTCAGAACCAGAACAAAAGTGGATGTTTCTTACTAGTTCAGATGACATTTTCCAGTGAAAATTCTTATGTTGGTCATATTTCCAAAAATAATAATCTGTGATTATGAATGCCAGTCTCCACACCGGTGCGGTGATTGACAGCTGCACAGCACACTCTCCTCACTGTGTTCATCCGCGCTGTGCCGTGCCGAGGGTGTTGAAGTACAACTCACGTAAAGTTGATAATTCCGCGAATGACTGCAATTGCAGATTTCGAACAAAGATGGCGACAAAGAGGAAAAACGCCGGACTGCAGCTTTAAAACAAGAAGAAATATCTGCCAGAGGGGTCAGAAAAAGAATCTTGTTTTGCCTTTAAATTAAGTTTATTTTTCTGACTTTTCTGCATTGGCAATTTTGTTAAAAGCATAATTTTTTTTTTTTTTTTTTTTTTTTTTTTTTTTTTTTAGAAAACAAGACGGCTTCTCATGTAAATGTATCTTGATGCAAGAATGTTAAGATATTTGTACTGGAAAACAAGACAAAAATACTTAGAAGAAAATAATTTTCGCAATGTAGTTTAGATTTGTTCTTAAAGGGACAATGTGTAGGAATTTCTCCCATATAGCAGTGAAAATGTATTTTGCATTCAAACGAATTGTGCTCTCCAGCGCCAGCGCCTCGCCTAGTACTTTTTGTCCCTCTCTGCTATTATAGTTTTTCAAGATGGCGGAACTACATGGAAGCCTCCGTGGACCTACCCGTCCCATGTATATAAAGATAATAAATTCTTCGTTTACGAGGATAAGTCAGATAATTGGCAGAGGTATTTGTACACCATTGAGGACATATTTATGAATGCAAATATTGATTTTAAATAATAAAATACATAAAAAGTACACATTGTCCCTTTAAGACACAGTCTTAACATAGTGGCTATGTGTATGCAACTGGCGACCAGGATATAATTCAGATAGGCATATTATATATCATCAGTAATGCTGAGCTGAAGTTTAAAAACAATCCTGCTCACTTTCACATTTAGCAGGCTACATCATCACCCCTGCCAATTCCTCCTCTCAGTTGTTCACTTTTTACACTTTTACTGATGCTGAGGCCAAAAATAATGCATTGACATGACACATTGTCTGTTTATTTTTTGTATTTTTTCTCACAAATCATATTGCTTTTTCAACCACTTGCACAGCAGTGGCTTAGGAATATTTGAGAAATATTACACCCTGTATGTTTTAATAGATGCAATATAGAGGCATGATTAAACTATTAAAGACACATCTGCCATCCTAATTTCTTTTTAATTTGCAGAGGACTTGGCTGCATTCTGTGCTGGCTGATCTGATGTTTTAATTAAGTCATGTCCATAAGAGTGATTACAGAATGAGAGTGGAAAGGCCCGACTGGTCCAGAAAATACTGAGTCGCTATACTGAGTGCATGTGAACTCTTTTCAGATTGACCGCCTCCACCTCCCAATTCACCTGAAAGCTACTTTTACACTCGAGACAGCGTACCACACGCCTGCAACTCCATTCAACACCGGTCCCGCAATCAGAATGCTTGTGTCGGGATAGCAGAGCACTTTTCGGCCTTGATTATTCACCATGTGTGGCGTGATGGCTCATATTTGTGCTGATTTTTACGCTTCACAAGGTGCAGGATTTTTGAATGGTCTTTAGAAGAAATTGTCTAGGTTCCACATCACAACACCATAAAGATTATGTTATTAAAGAGCTGATTCGCAGGCATTTGTGTGGCTCTGAAAGTGGTAAAGGGGAAGATCAGAGATGAGTCTTGCTGAGAGACTCCAGCCTTATAGCTTTATACCTTTGAAATCAAGGCCCTGTCTGGTTGGCTGACAGGCAGCCGCAGCTTTGCAAAACTAGCAGCTGATGGCTAGATTGAAGAACTTTGTCCTTCAGATCTGAAGAGATGTTTCTGTAGGGCAAAATGATGCAAAGAAAGGAAGCTGAAATCTCATTCAGTGTCAGGAGCTCTATGAAAACCATGTCACCTTCACAGCACAATGAAAAAATCTCTGTCACAAAGGACAGCTCAGAGCGCTGCCACGTGTGGCCTCACTATTAGCTACCGTATGTGAAGGTTATATGAAGGAATGATTAGTGCTGACTGACTGCTGAATAGAAGTGCGACAGTTATCCCACCACTGGTTGTCTTTAAAATTCTTTAAATTAATTCTCTGGTTGTGTAGTTTCATGTTGGTTTCATGTTCTACTATGATCTTCTGACATGGTCAAATAGCAGGGGCGGTGATCTTTTGACACCTCACGATTCGATTTAAATCGATTTTTGAGGTCATGATTTGATTTAAAAATCGATTTTTATCGTAATATTATAAAACAAATGCCATTTAAGCTGACTGCAATCATTACACACATGACTGGCAGTATTCTGTTATAATGTAAGGCAGACAGTTTTATTTTATTTTTAATATTAAAAATAAAAAACAAAGAAGCAAATTACAAAAGTTTTTCCGGTACAGTTGCCTAGATTTAGTTTGTATGTAGTAAGAAATACCACAGAAATTAAATAATCAAATGTATAAATAAAACACTCTTTAGTCTTCACTGTATGAATTAAATATAAATTGATTCATATCAAAGATACAAAAGTGATTCAGTCAAAGGCAGTGAGTGATTTTTTTTTTTTTTTAAATGAACATTAATGAAACAGACGGCAACAGTTTAAGAGTTTGCTTTATACTTATTAGTATCTTATTTTCTTATTTCCTCCTAACTGTTTACGCTCGTGTAGGACATAACAGACTGTGTTTACATGTATACTCCACACATTGTTAATGTGCATTTTGACATAATTGTGTCATTTGACCATGCAAATGCAATAAGCTGTGAAAGACAACTGAATCCTCACTTTTATATTGAAACACATTTTACATTTACATTTTAGGTTAGTTGTCATTTCTCTTTAAACACAAACTTCTGTCATGATTGTAAATAATTAATTCAAGAAATGTGCCATATACACTGTTAATTTAATACGATTTGTTATTATTATTTTTACTAAAATAAAAATATCTTTGAGACCACCCTAAGTCTGTTACTTACTTGTTACAGGGGGTAACAAGTAATTAACAATGCCCCATATGTGGTCCCGGATCCCAACCCATTTTGTCAATGGAACGTCCCCATAAAACATGGAAACTCAACGTGTGTGTTTGTCTGTCTGTGCGGCAACATTAACATAATCAAATGTCGAAGTAAATAAACTAAAACAAAGGAAGCAAATGCATTTTTATGAGAGATGTAAATTAAAGCCTTGACAAACACTGCAAAACGTAAGTTGTTATACTGTGCAATGTGGACAGGCACATTGTGGTATATATACCACAGAGTATGTTACAAAATATGTATGCAAGTATGAACATTTGAAGAATACTTCTAAATCTTAACTATCAGGAAGCACAATGTTACGTACAAACAATCATAAGATTGACACCTGAAACCCCCTCTTTCTCGGTAAAGAAAGATGTTTTGAATGGTGCTGGACCTCCACAGTCAGTAAACGGCTAAGTATTTCCAGCTTTCAGCACCATGGACAGCTCCCGTTGTTTGGAGGAGAGGCTCTTAGACTTGTCTGTGCTTTGGTTTGCTGACCCATATGCACCTTACAGAGGGGGGCATAAAAAATAGCCTGACCTCTACACCTAATAAACACTATGAACACTTAACTTGTTTTTTTAGTGCCACTGGCAGTTGTTATCCAACTAAAATTTGACCTGGTTGCATGGTACCTGCTGCTTTCAACTTAAGTTATATTAAGTTTGCAGTTGAAATCTGTCACATTCCCTACATGATGTGTGTTTGCATGTTTGAATAAACCTGAATGAATCTCTCTCTCTCTCTCTTATTTCCTTTAGCTCTCTCACACACTAACATTTAAAAGTTTGTAAAAATGTATTCTTTTTGAAAGGAGGGTTGTTGTGCTCAAAAGGCTACATTTATTTGATTAAAAATACAGTTGAAAAAATATATTGTGAAATATTATTACAATTTAAAATTACTGTTATATATCTGCTACATATATTTACAATTTTGATATTTTCTGTCATATATTAAGCGTAGCGTCAGTTCTGGCAGGTCACGTTGGTCAAGCTCGCATCAGCTGGTCCACGTCTATAGGAATACGACGCCTATCACTGTGGACATATATAAGCTCCTTCAGTATTATCAGCAGCTGTCACGTTTCTCAGGAGCTAATTACCCTCCTCCATCCCCAGCTCCTCCCCTCGTCCAGTCAGAATGACATTCTGATTCCCCTTGAATCAGAATAAATCCTCGAATTATGTTGTACTTTAAAATCATAAATGAATGATATCTGCAATAGATTCATGTTGGTTCTGTTCTGTTTACCCTAAGGGGGGTTATCGCTGCTCTCCCTGCTCTTATACATGCTAGGCTGCATGGATGCGCAGGGAGTTCTTGCCCAGAACAGAACCATACCGCCAATCCTAACTGTATGCAATTGCAAATCGAATTTGACGATAGTGGTCCTGACAGAACAAAGCTCCATTTTCAGCAGCCATTACTGTGACAAGTCTCCAGTGCCACATTATCTTTCTATTGCATGATCCTTATATCATTATTATTATTATTACTGAAAATAGTTGTGATGCTTAATGAAGTGTGAAAAGTGTTGAAATGTTTTTTTTTTCCAGGGTTCTTTGACCTTTCTTGGGGGGGAAAAACCCCTCTGACCCCAAACATTTTAAACATAGTGGACCAGGTATGTTGAATGGGTCAATTTAAAGGTGAAGTTAGTAATTTATCTTATATTAAAATACATTCCCAAAGTAATATGCATAGACAAATATTAGTATGTGTTCAAGAATTGAATTTGATTGTATTATTTTATTTTTCCAAATAAAGAGGCACTTTTTAATAAAAGAAAAGATGTTTGCTTTCTGCAGCAGCAGTTATGTAACAGAACTGCAGGATGAATTAATCTAAGGATAAGTGTTCTTGTACTATAAATGCAGCAGCCCACTATGAAACAATCACCCAACAGGGCAATTATTTGGCAACCTAAACCGAGGTTAGCCATTTCCATGGTTGCATGAGTCACTTACTATTTATGATAATGCATTTATTAGAATGGGTCATTTGCAAGGCAGAGACGTTGTGCCCACTGAGCTGTTTAATGTCCACATGACTCCCCACTCAGTACTAGAGACCCCTCATCCTGAGTAAATTACTATTTCACTTTTCATTTATATAGTCTAGCACACTGTGCTACCAAGTGCCCCATTCTGCTGATGAGAACTGCATAATGGCTCCAGCTATGGGAAAAGAAAAAATAAACAAACAAACAAATAAAAGAAAGAAAAACTGACTGGTAGCTGATTGGGTTACGAAAGGGCCCAGGCGGTCAATGATCTCTTAAGGCAGTTCGTTTGCTTATGAAGAGATAAGAACATTGCAGTCTGTCATAGAGCACATGTGTCATAAAACATTGATTCACCGAGAGCTGAAGTTCATGATGCTGTCGGCCTTGCTGACTGATGGGGTCATGTCACATCGTTTACCAGGGGCTGACTTTACATCTCGACATTAAACCACAATTGGCTCAGTTAATCGGTGTCATGCATATTTAATACTTCCATTTGCTAAAGGGGAATTCTGTTCGCTAATAAAGAGACATAGATAGTCCGAAATGACATATTTTAACATTTTTTAGCCCAGTAATTAGGATGAAAAAATCCAAGAATTAAAACGATACAGTTGTTTTGTGTTGCTGGTTGTGACTGAGTGGTTGCACCGCTCAATGTTGAGATTTTCATTGTTTACATTTGCACAGTTCATTGGACCGGGTTAGCGAGGAGTGGGTATTTGTAAATGTTATAATTTGATATATTCACCAATGGTGCTTTCTTTTCAATTGGTCATCTGCTAAAAGGGTTTATGGGTTATTCTGCATTCTGCTTTTAGTTTAGCCCTAAAATACAACTTTATTCATTATTATTTTTACAGTTACCACACAATATAATCTGGCACACTTGTATTAAGCCATGTATTAAGTCATGTTTATTCACAAACATAATATCAAATATGATATGATTTATTTCTTTATTTTCACTGTGGATGCACTCTCCTTCTATTATATTCCCAGTGGAATTACATTGTCATGCCAGCATCCCATATTTTATTTTTGACAAGTGTGAATTGAACAGGTAATTGTATATTTCTTTTTTTTTTTTGCCTTCAGCTTTTAGTGCATCTCATTTTTCAGTGCCGCCAAGCTCTCTGTGTTTCCATTAGTAAGAACACAGTGCATTACAGACCCCATTATCACATACTAGGAAAGACTAGGCCCATGAGAACACTCCCTTTCTCTCTCGGTCTCATTCTCTCACTCTCTCTCACGCATGCACAAAGTCACATATCTATATATTTAACAGTTAAAAAATAATTGCATGCCATAAAAAACATTTTGCAGTTACACTTTATTTTACCGTAATAGTCCACTTTAGAAAATCTACTAACTATAAGTAACTTTGCAACTACATGTCAACTAACTCTTATTAGGGCTTTTTACACTTGAAATAGTTAACCCTGGGTCATTCTAAACCCTGGGTAAACTGAATCATGGGTTTCCCACTGCGGAGCAGTTTTCCGTAAAAAGCGGTGCTAACCCTCCTTCTAAATTACAAGTGTGAAACGTTCCGTTACCCGGCGTTTAAAGTTGTGTTTAGAACGATGAAAACCCGGGATTAAGCGCAGTGTGAAAAGCCCTATTGTAACACATTTTATTCTTTAGGATAAACCCTGTGAGATGCAACATCTCGTTTTCAAGCTGGTCCTAATACACAAAGGTTTGATAACACAACAACAACAATCACATCATTCAAAACAACAAACACACCACAAAATACAAACATAAAAATATAATCTAAAGCAAGTACAGCATGTTTCAAAACAAAGAAACAAACCATTTTTAAACAAATAAAATTACATCAAAGATTGTACATTTAAAGGTATTATTCCAATCTGCAGGAGTCTTATACTTACATGCTTTCTTCCCAAATACTTTCTTAACTAAAGGAGTAAGAAAAAATTATAATGTGAAGAATGTTTATTGATATGATGAGGAATATGATATCAAATACTGTCTCAAATAATAAGGGTAGTTAAAATGTACACATTTGAAGATAAACCGCAACCATTGAGTGCACAATTTATCGTAAGCTGTAGTTGTAGCTGTAGTAAGAGGCAAAACATAAATTTTAGATGCATTCTGATAAACTACTCGTTATAAAGAGAGTTTTTGTTTTAACATTAAATGTTAAACAATTTTTAGATCGATACAATACACTGGTTCCAAAATTTATCTTAGGAAGTAAATAGTCAATGTTATGGTTTAAAAGTAAGTTCGGGTTCCTGACATGAGCCCATTTATTAAATATATATATATATAAATATATATAATAAATGGGCTCATGTCAGGAACCCAAACTTACTTTTAAACTATAACATTGTCTATAAAAATATATATATATAAGAATACTGGATCAAATTAAATAAGATTCATTAATTCTTTGTAAAAAATAAATGAATTGATACATTTTTAAATTGGCCTAACCAGTACTCTCCTTAAGATTTATTATGCTTGAATCAGCAGTAATTGGTTAAAAGCTGAAGTACTTTCCTAAGTTGCTCGATTGAACTGGTGTTGCTGTGACCAGTGGGTTTAATGGCTCAGTGTCTGCTAGTGAAAAACTGTGAGAGCAAAGGGACTCAGTCATGAAACCCTATCCACCCTCTGTTTTTTTTTTTTTTTTTTTTAGGAATGACTTGTATCTAAAACCCTCCTTCTTGATAACTCAATCCTCTGCTCTTATCTATCAGTGTGAGCTAAGATTTAGCACAGGGTTTTTACACACACACACACACACACACACACACACACACACACACACACACACACACACACACACACACACACACACACACACACACACACACACACACACTCACACAAACTCCTGGTCAAGAAAATTTAGACAGGTAAAGGTAAGATCACAGCAGAGATTGACATTTAAAACAATTTCTGATGTCTGATGATAGAAGAGGTGACAAAAGTGCAGCAATACTGTGAAATGTTATCACTATTTCAAATAACTATATTGTATTCATTTCAAGATATTTTTAAAACAATGCATTGCTATCAATATAGAATTTTTTTAAATATATATATTTGTGTGGAAACCATTAAAAAAAAATTCCAGATTATTTTGATAAATAGAAAGTTCAAAAGAACAACATTTATCTGAAATCGAAATCTTTTGTAACATTATAAATGTCTTACTTTTGGTCAATTTAATGGTTTCACTTTTATATATACTTTTAAATAATGGTATTTTGATGGTCCCTTAAAGGGATAGTTCACCCAAAAATGAATATTCTGTCAGTAATTACTCACCCTCAAGTTGTTCCAACCCCGTAAGACTTTCGTTCATCTTCGGAACACAAATTAAGATATTTTTGATGAAATCTGAGAGCTGGCTCACTCCTTCATAGGCTGCAAGGTAATTGATATCTGCCGGCCCAGAAAAGTTAGTAAAGACATCGTTAAATAGTCCGAGTGACTACAGTGGCTCAATCTTAAGTTTATCAAGCGGCGAGAATACTTTTTGTGCGCAAAACCCCCCAAAAATAACAACTTTATTCAACTATTCATTTCCTTCTCTGTGGGCCTCGAGTGAGTTCACGTAGAATGTACGCTCACTATTGGCCAGCATCACACGCATCAAACACATGACCAGCGTCAGCCAATAGTGAGCCTACGTTCTGACGTGCAACCCAGAAGCGCTGTGATGTTACACCACGTGAACAGCTTAGGAGAATGACATGGAAGAGAAGAGATGGTTGAATAAAGTTGTTATTTTTGTGGGGTTTTTTGCGCACAAAAAGTATTCTCATCGCTTGATAAACTTGGGTTAGGGTTAGGCCCACTGTAGTCACTCGGACTATTTTAACGATGTCTTTACTAACTTTTCTGGGCCGGCAGATATCAATTACCTTGAAGCCTATGAAGGAGTGAGCCAGCTCTCAGATTTCATCAAAAATATCTAAATTTTTGTTCCGAAGATGCAAAAGTCTTACGGGGCTGGAACAACATGAGTAATTACTGACAGAATTTTCATTTTTGGGTGAACTATCCCGTTAAACACATTCTGTTTACTCTAAATAAGTGTTGGTAGAGGATTACTAGACTGGTAGGGTTGGGGTTAGAATAAGTTGACATGTACAGTAGTTGCAAAATTACTTCTAGTCAGTATAATGTCTGTTAAAGGACCATCTCAATAAAGTGTTAGCAGAGCAGAGAGTCTACTAATACTCTAATGAGAGTTAGTTGACATGTAGTTGCAAAGTTACTTAGTCAACAGAATGTTCAAAAGGGACCATCAAAATAAAGTGTTACCAAATGTATTTATTTTAAAAGAAAAATCTTACCGACCCAAAACTTGTAAATATAATGATATAAATCATCAATATGCATTTAGCAAAAAGCCTCTTGATGCAATGTTGTTCAAGAATGTCTTGATTCAAAAGTATCTACCCCATTAATCCAAAACGGTTTTTAAGAAATATGATTTAGCTGACAGTATTTCCATAGTTTGGCCTTCACCGAACTGAGGAATGAATGCGGAAACATCCATTTAATAGGCATCTCTGCTCTGATAAGAGCACAGGTGCCATAGCTTAGCAAGAGCTACAGTCTGTTAAGTAAGATTGAGGGCAGGTGCTTTGAGCCAAGATTGCTTTCGGGAACAGGGCGTTTTGTCTACTAAACAGCTGTCTGGATTTATTCCTTTCATATTCATGCATTTTTTATTAATGGTTAGCCAGGGAACACTTGGGTACTCCCGTAAAGTATTCTGGCTTGATGAATGCATATATGGATCTGGAAAAAACTCAGAGCGATACATCCAAATAAGCCAGCAGAGTTATGTCACTCAGCTGCAAAACCTCCTTCGAATTTACTATAGGAAGGAAGGAAGTCCCTTTGCAAAGGATTGGTCCTTTGATCGGTCAAAGGATAGGAAGGAAAGGTCTGGTGAAATACTTTTTTTGTTGATGAAGGTGATTTATTGAATACCCATACCAAAACATATTATTACTTCCCTCACATATTGTAATATCTGCAGTACCATAACAGACTTTAGTCACTTTTCCACCGTCGGGCTGAATGAGAACGGTTCTAAGAACGGTAAGAAACGTTGCGGTTATATTTTGACTTGAGCTTGGTTCAGCATGGCACAATTACAAACCATTCTTGGCCCGGAATTCTCAGCACGATTGGCTAACAGTGTTGAACCGTGCTGGTAGAATGCGTGTAGTGAACTCGCCACTCAGGATTGGTCGTTTGTCTGTTGTCTGGCTAACAGTTTTTCTCTAGCTGGCCAATTTAAGGGTAGTTAATGCAAGTTAATAATAAAATTAGAAGAAAAATCTGATCAACCTCCATAATGTTGCTATTTACATCTCATAGAATCTGTAAACCCTTGCATTACCAAGGTAATGACTGAGACATTTGTTTTACATTCCAAAGAGCTTTATTATAAGCCCCGCAGTGAAAAATGAAACAATATCTGTACCGGCTGGGCCGGATCAGCACAGAATGGAATGGTTAAGCAATGGGAATGGATTTGCCCAGCGGTGGAAAAGCGGCTTTTGTTTTACCACAGTATTCGAATGTCAAGTATAAATGACTTGTGGGTCTTACCAAATATACCATGTTTACAGACAGAAAAATCATTGCTCAAAAAGTTGTTAATCTTAGAACTGACCTCTCGCACTCTATCAAATAAAAAGAAAACAGAGAGAGAGAGAGAGAGAGAGAGAGAGAGAGAGAGAGAGAGAGAGAGAGAGAGAGAGAGAGAGAGAGAGAGAGAGAGAGAGAGAGAGAGAAATGGAGAGCAGTAGGGAACGAGAAAAGCCTGGTGAAGTAGTGTCCATTACAGAGAGTGAATGGTGATTCACTCCCCAGAGGTTGAAGGCTGAATGTCTGAGATTATACAGCGAGAGGAAAGTGTGTTGTGTTTGAAAGTTAGGTGCTAGGGAACAATATTCTGCTGCTGTAGCAATCTCAACCAAAATGACAAAACACCCCAAATAGTGAAGTAATTGGAGACCGTCTATTCATCATGGCAACAAGACATTGAGAGAAAATACCTGCTGTTGGGACCAACTCTCTGTGTCTGTACTTTGCAAAAGTGTGGCAAAACTAAGCTAGATCTTTTTACTGCCAATTTTTTTTTTTTTTTTTTTCTCGAAAAAACTTTTGGATAAAAACATAACATAACAATGATCATCAATGTCAAAGGGATACTTCAGGATTTAGCATTAAGCTTTGTATTAGTAGAAAACCTGTAGTATTTCCGAATTACCATGCTTTCCACCCTCATATCCCCCTGAGACGAGAGATTTATGTATTTTTTGTCTGGAAAAAATCCTCCGATGACGCAAAAATCGTCATTTTGCGTCATCGGAGGATTTTTTGGCCAGAGGCTAAAGACTACAGTCAGTAGTAGGGGCTGTCCCGCATGTTCTCAACCCGCCCATAGAGGGTGGGATCTCACTCACAGAATGTACACATAGTGTCAGCCATCATTTTTTGGAAGCTAAGCAAGCAGGTTCTTGGTCTGTGGAGAAAGCTGAGTAGTAGGGGTTACCATCCTCTTTTTCTCTGACATGTCCGGCCGTCGATGTCCGGGATTCAGCTTTTGCTTTCTGCCATTCATTGTTTACATGCACATCTTTTGTTTCAATCTAACTGAATTCATTCCGATTGGTGAATCTGAATGTAGTGTTTACATGAACGCTAAACAAGTGATCGGTTGATGTGCGTTTTAACATTGCCAAGAAAATTCCCGCTCCTCCGTGAGAGATACGAGACCGGTGCGTCTCACAGGTGTCGGCCGCTCATCGGTAATCCCGCCACCGGCCTCGCGCAGTTCTCCCGCGGCCCTCACTCGTCCTGCTCGCCACAGTAAACATAATGAATGGCGACTGTAGAACGCAAAAGCCGAATCCCGGACATTTTGGGCGATCTTGAAACACATTTTCGGGCAGACTGATCACGGAGACTCACTGGTAGCCTAGACTTGTTGTTTAACTACTGCGCTCTGTTACCGGTAGGCATGGCCTCCTAGGGCAGCGAAGCAAGTGCATTCTGGGAGTTGTTGTCTTTCATCCACATAAGCCAAAAATACATTTTCTGACTTTTCTCAGTCTAGAAAACTCCAAATTCAAAAATAATTCCACATTTCTTCTACACAAATGACCCATTTTTAATACACATTCATCTCTCCAGAGGTGAAGTGTCCCTTTAAGGAAGGTAAAGTTCAACCAAAATTTTGAATTGTCATATTTTACTTACCGTCATCAGTACCAAACATAGATGACTGTCTGTCTTCTGGAGAAAAATAAAAGATGATATTTGGGTTTACTGGGTTGTGTCAGGAAGGGCATCCGACGTAAAACCTGTGCCAAATCATGTGTGTGTGAAGCAGACCCTTCAAATGAGTGTGAATAAAGTTAAGAAATATATATATATATATATATATATATATATATAGTCTTATATGCAGTAAAAAGAAAATCCAGGACAGCCCAATGAAATAATATTCAGACAAGTTCCTTTCTACAGCTTGTTTGTGTTTGAAGTCCTTTGCTCTTTTTTTGTTGAAGCACCAGACTTTTCCTTGCAGATTTGTCTATTTATTTGTTGTCATACACAATTTACAACCGGCCCGCTTTTGTTTGTATGCGTGTTAGTCCACGGGCTTGCTTGGATGGCATGTATGTGCTCGGCTGCCTGTATTAATTTTTGGCTGGATTAGCTGGCTATTTCCTGCTTGCAGTGGAGTACTGAGTGGAGCTTCTCAGGACCAGTGGCACACTCGGAGACGTGGCTGTTAAATGACATCTGTTGTGATTTTCTTTTTCTTTTTCTTTTTTTTTTTCTGCTGTACAGACCTCCCATTCGATCTCTGATATTTGTCTTTTTGTGGTCCGTTAGACTTCTCACTGTTAGATAGCCTATGTTGTGCTGACAAAAATAGTTTTTCTCTCTCTCGCTCTCGCTCTCTTTATCAATCCCTCCACCACCTTTTTAGCACCCCACTGGTTTGTGAAAGGTCAGCTTTCTACCGCTTGACAAATCTGGATCTCAATGAAAACAACCCACAATAAAACATGGTTTTAAACAGATAATGTAATTCGTTTTTAAATGTTAAATACTTTCTGCATTAAGGGAGCTAAACCAACTGTCTCACTGTGAGCTAAAATAAAGAAACAGAGAGAGACTTCATCATGGACTTCATTGTCTGTTTTACATAGGTTTTCAGGCAGCTCCATCTAGATGCACAAGGTGTAAATGTCAAGGATTTCCATGTAAACACCACTGCAGGGCCCTCAGGGGCCTTCCTGTCTTTCTTCTCCTGTCACATTCTCTTTTCTCATTTCTTCTTCTCTCATAAATTGTTTGTGCAGAATCTGGGTTTTCTAAGCGCAGTCGCTATTACAGATCTTTTAATCCAGTGCTCCGTCCTGCCCTGTTGAGGGGTGATGCTAAGTGATGTCCATCCATCACATTGAGAAACGGTAGAGGTCACAGAAAGCCGTTCACCATTTCTCATATTTTACTGCTGCCACAGCTTGCACTTTTGCAAGAAGATTTTTATCTATAAAATGCCAATCAAATGGATGTATGTATTTGCTGTTTGACAGCTTGTTATCAGGGTGGCTCTGACAGGGACAGGAAAGAAAGGAGGATAAATATTTTTCATCTTTTTTTTTTTTTTGTCTGATGCACCTAGCCATGTATAAAATATATCACCTAGCCATGCAGTCTGCATTTACAAATCATTTGTGTAAAAAGGGTCATTCTGAAGAGCTCAGTGAATTAAAGCATGGTAATGTAAATTGTATGCCACCTTTGCAATAAGTTAGTTTGTCAAATTTCATCTCTGCATGATATTCCATGGTCAACTGTAAGTGGTATTATTGGAAAGAGGAAGTGTTTAGGAACAGCAGCAACTCAGCCACAAAGCAGTCGGAAGACCATGTAAAATCACAGAGCGCGGTCACCGAGTGCTGAAGTCACATGGTTTATAAAAGTGGCTTTTCTGTTTGGCAGTCTGATGGGCTAGTCTGGGTTTGGCAGATGCCAGGAAAACATTACCTGACTGCTTTGTGCCTACTGTAAAGTTTGGTGGAGGAGGGTAATGGTATGGGACTGTTTTCAGGGGTTGGGCAAGGCCCCTTAATTCCAGTGAAGGGGAATCTTTTAATGTTTCAGCATACCAAGACATGTTGGACAATGCTATGCTTCCAACTTTGTGGGAACAGTTTGGGGAATTTTTTTTTTTTTTTTTTTTTTTTGTTGCTTTGTTGATTGACATTTTGAACACAGCTGTTAGAATACCCTTATTATGTATCACAGATCATCAGCTCTTCCATCAACAACAGCAGATGGTGTGACAGGCGTCTGTGTATGTTTACATTAAGATTAAGGCTAGTTACTACACTAGTTACACTAGGCTACACTAGTTACTTTTCCAAGAGATCTCTTATTTATTATGTTTATAAATGTATCAGACAGATAAAAACAGGCATAGAAGAATAAGCTACAGGTGAGGAGGTCTTCATTCCAGACTTCTCTGTTCCCAATTTCTCTATTCCCTCACCCCAGCTAAATGGTTCCTCTGGGTTTCTCCTTCCTCACCCCCGTCATGCCTTTGTTTCTCGGAGTCAGTACAGTAAGGATTGAGCTTATATACACCACTGAGAGACTTTCAACTTCCTTGTAAGGTAGAAAAACATGTTGCTTATGTTTAAAAATGGAACGTATACCTCATGCTTACATATGGTACAGTCCACTTTCCCTCTGTGTATACATTAGTGGTACATTTGCATCAGTTGAAACCTTGTAAAGAACATACCAACTGTACACATTTGATGTATCATCATTAGTGGAACATCTCTGCTCAGTGAACGTTACATTGCACACTATTATACTATAATTATATGCCAAATATATAACTCTCAGCTCCCCTCCCTGTGTCTCTGTACAACATACTCTGTACATACTCTGTATGTTGTACATACTCATGTACAACATACTCTGACTTCACAAAATACATTATGAAATATTATGAAAATGAATAAAGAAAAATAATACTAAAAAATAACATTAAACAGTACATTTTAATCTTCAGGAGCCTTCTGTGAATACCTTAAGATTACTTTGTATTATTACAGTTAAATGCCTTGATGACACATATTTCAATGAAAATGTCAGAGTAATGCATCAGGTAAACAGAAATGTGATATAAACACCAGGGCAGGGCACCTACGTTGGGGTCTATTGTGTACAGGGGATCCTCGCATGATGTCGCAATAGTAACTGGTAATTTCCAAGCTACTTCATATGTAGAGTAAAGATGGGGAAATATATGTATAGTAAAGATGTGTAGTAATGTGTAGCAATAAGCCAAACATCTTACTGTAAAACACAAAATGTATTTATTTATTTATTC
Source organism: Rhinichthys klamathensis goyatoka (assembly GCF_029890125.1). NCBI lineage: Eukaryota > Metazoa > Chordata > Actinopteri > Cypriniformes > Leuciscidae > Rhinichthys > Rhinichthys klamathensis. The sequence goes on from NW_026607065.1 coordinate 576,916, forward strand.
ATTAATTCTAATTATCCTTTTTATTTATGCAGAAATTTTAGTGAAAATATATTGAGGTAGAGCTACACAAATGGCATAATTATGTTGTCCAAGCAGAGGAGTACACAATCCCGTGTTTCTGAATTAGCGATCTTTTTTATGTACTAATCTGTATTCAAAGATTATATATTTCTACTTTTATACGTATAGGAAAATGCTCTCATTTGCAGTCTTGTACGTTCATACTGTAATTGAAAAGGGCCTGTGAGATCTCCCTGCCTATGGACCTTCAAACAGATGGTATCTGCTGTAGTAGTATCTGACACAGTTAAAACAGCAGAGGAATCAGCTCAAGCAGACACTGTCACGCTGGAGCCTGGACAAATGGCAAGTTACTAAAAGACAAGTATTATAAGCTCTCCTTTCCAGGGATCTACCAGACTGGTAATATATTTATATATTGCAGTCATTTTATTATGATTATTTTGTCATTTAAATCATATAATAGAGCACAATAGATAAAGTGCAGGGGATCCCTAGACCATTTCTCTAAGATGTAATGCATCATCCATTCTACACGTTAAAATGTTGACATTCATGTATAGTATCTAGGTCAGAGCATCAATGTTTTTCTGCTTTTTAACAGATGATCATGTGGATTTAATAATTCTAGGCGTTCTCTAAACTGCCATGTTACACAACTGAAAATCACAATAGCTCAAAAAAAAAGAGAGCCATTTTTCATCTATATAATGCGTCATTTATCAGCAAGTGAAGGAATTTGTGTATCAGCTAGAATCTACAACACAACAGGGATACATGTTGTGATGTGTCTATTAATCACTTGATGCTTATGATAAATGGCCTGTTATAAATTCAGGTATGGATATTTAAAAGCACACGTGTCATCACATCAGTCAACTACTAAGATGAATCTTTACAAGCAAACAATTTGCAGTCCATTTTCCCATCAGAGAAACCGAGGGTGTCATGATTGCATTTAATCAGTGCAGGGAAATAGTCAGTGACTATTGCAAAACCACCGATTTTGTGTGCAGTTAATATGTTTTTTTTAATGAATCAATATATCTATCAATCTATCTATCTAACCCCCATCCCTCATCTAGTGGTATTTTCTTGAGTGTTCTGCAGTGTTCATGTAAACAGCACTTTGAACTTGAAAATGACATCACTTATGTAAGGATTTATGCAACAAATTAAGGCATATGACGGTGTTTAGGTCTGGTCTCCCCACGTAAATCCAAGTACAAGAGTTTTAACTCTGAAAAAGTCATGCAGATGTTAGCATTAATATAGGACAAAGTGTGATGAATAACCTTTTTGTTTTAGCTTGCAAAAGTACACATTGTCTAGACAATGATTTACTGATCAGCCAATCTGCTGCTAATTTATCATTTGTATTTACTGGAGATTTTGTACATCTTTTTCATCTGGTCACCCCCTTAAAAATTCCCTTTTTATGGATGTGCAAGAATGTTTTTGCCACCAATGGTCTCTACGATCAACATTCATCAACAATGCTTTTGAGAAACACAGCCCAGACTGATAAAATATCCCTCTCAAACTTTTTGAAATTACTTAAGAGACTTACTTTACTTTTGTCATTCATTGATCACTCCAGTCTCAAGAGGAGGAAGGGTCAATTGTCTTCACAGCCTTGACAACAACAACGGCTTTAATAACTGCAGGATTTTTATATAGTACATCTGTTACATAACCCTTATAAGTCATAAACAATTCATCAGCGCTGATGGGACTTCTCTGGAATTCCCCTCTAGGGCATGAAGCGATGGCTGCGATCCTGCCGTAATGAACCCCCCAAACCCCAGCACTCCCAGTTAAGCTGTGCTTTTGTCTGCACTGGTTACACAGGCATTCATTATCATGTTGGAGCCGATGCGACATCCAATGTGCACCGCTGCAAGCGGCCCTCACAATGCCATCTGATTGCAGTGATTCACTCTCCAAATTAGTGACATTTCTCTTAATGTGTGCCTTGCTTCCAGCAACAAAAGCCCATTTCACATTCCCGTCCTCATGACACTTTATGTAAAATGACTGCGCCTACGCAAGCATAGCAACTGAGGATTCTGATCATCATAGTCAACCCGCTTGACAAAAAAAAAAAAGCAATAATAAATGGAGAGCATGACAGAAGGCCAGTAAATGAGATGAGAGGTACAAAAAATAGGCAACAGATCCATGTGATGCAACAAACAAATTCTAATGAATTTGAAATGGAACCAAGTCAAATTTATGTGCTGGCTAAATCTGTTTGCTATGCTTTATAGACTGGGGATGTATGCAGGTTCTGATACAGATAGGCTGAACCGTGAGAAGCTGCATGGAGAAACTAAAGCGCTTCAGTAAGCTGCTTGACACCTCTCATTATCCACATGGCACACATGCCGGGATGGGGATCCGGGGCACCTTACATCTTAGTGTGAGAGGCAGTCTTTTCTGCTATAATTCCCTCTCCAGCTAGAAAGACAGTAAATGAAAGGAGCCATGCAAGAAAATCAATTCCTTTCAATATAGCATTTGTTTAAACTCGTTCAAATCAGCGCTGAAGCAATATTAGTACATGCCACTGATTTAGGGAATTCATCCCAAGCAGTTTTAAGTAGAGTGCATTTCATTTCCAGAAGGTTACGTATTGCGTATATTCAGAGAAGTGTGTAGCACTTCAAAGGATTTTTGCAAAACCACAAATTGTGTGTGCAATTTATTGTTACTTATATACAGCATGTGTACATTTATGTATTTATTTATTTTGTTATAGTTATATGTTCAAAAGTTTGCAGTCAGTAAGACTTTTAAAGATAAGACTTTTAAAGAAAATGGACTTTTAAAATGGTCAAAAGTAAGTCTTTTACAAGAAGACTTTCTCTGTTACAAAAAAAGATAAATACTGTTCTTTTGAACTTTTATATATCAAAGAATCCTGAAAAAAAATGTATCACGGTTTCCACAAAAATATTAAGCAGTACAAACTGTGATAATAATCATGTGATGCTGAAGGATCAGGGAATGCCCCATATATGGGGAATTCAACCCAAACTTTTTTTTTTTTTTTTTTTTTTTTAAGTAGACTGTTTCAATTTTAATTTTGCTGATCTTAGGAATGTGCAGACGACTGCAGAAAGGATTCATGTGAAACTCCATTCATCTCCCACGCATAAACCTGTCTCTCTGCAGCTCTCTACTTTCTAGTATTCCTGCTTCCCTTCACTGCTTGGTCCTGCTGTGCTAATGCTCTGCAGAAACAGCCAGTTTTACAGGCCCCAACACAATTTCATCCTCTGCAAGACTGGATACTGCCTTTGTTTTCCAAGCTGGAGCTGTCTGCTGGTTCGTAATGGCAAGTCCAACATGAAGTTGTTTTTTCCACAAAGTTCTGATTTCTGATTTAGGCCTTACCCAAATGATGTGTGACGGTCAAAGTTGCAGATTAATCAAATGCCGTTCTAATATGTAAATGTGCCCGTCTACTCCGCATGGTGCTGAAAATCACAGCCCACTGGTGGTCTGGTTACCCATTAACACACCGTGTTTTGGGTAACCTTCACTTACCCTTTGCTGAGGTGGGAAATATTACAAAGAAAATAGATTGAGAGCACAATCTGGCAGTGGCTACTGTCTGGCTTATTATAAAATTGGGCAGGCTCAAATAAGATGACTGTGACAAAGGCATTGGGACTGCCAAGAGACTGTCTGGCAGGCACGAGTAGATCTAAGTTTCTGGACCACGTGCCGAGTCTCTCTCCCTGGGAAAACGTAATCCGAAGGTCCCCTGAGTTTCTGCTGGAGGTGAAAATGTCTCAAAACACCCAATTACATTTGCTACAGCCATGGACAAATGCAGGTATCAGTTTAATTTCATTAACATTCATTCAGTATAATATAATATTCTTGTTAGTATTACATAGCTGATAATTGCTCTAAAATGTTCTTACTAATGTGTTTTCTGAATAATATGCGTATCATGCAATTAAACTGAATTTTGACACTGAATAATATAAATATCAGACCATTACAGACTTTAAGACTGTATAGAGTTTGAGTTTAAGATTAATGGTCCCAAAAGCAATTAAGCACTTCTAACGCTGTTTATGTAGCCTAATTATTTACAGCATCGGAGACAAAAGCTACCGTGCAGAAACAATCCATCAGTGCGCTAGAGTGATCAAGAGGATAGAGAGAGAGTGATGAGTTTTGACATTGAACAGTATCAATGCACCACATTTAACTTCTGAACACACTGTGCCAAATTTACTGAGCAATTTGCCTGGATTTTCAGTGCGCTAATGTGATACAATCTGCCCACCAAATGAGTGTAGTGTTTACTGCGCTGGCAGAAAAATTCAAGTGCAGATTTTTGTGCATAATGTACAGGGAAAATGCCAGAAAACATCTATGTCCATCAAGTTAATGCTAATGTAGTGTCACTGCTAAGTGCCATGTCCCAAATTCTATAAAAACGACCCGGTAAGGCAGGTGTTGATGTTGAAGCACTATGCAGTAAAGTACCATAAAGACAGTGATCCTGATATGAATTGTAATGAGAAGAATAAGAAGAAACTATAAACATGTTGTGAGTTACATAAATTTAGCTCTTTTTTGATACATTTTAAGATAACATACATTTTAGATAACATACTATACTATTTTTGTTTCGACAGAATACGGCAGATATTGTACGAATTGTATACTATTCGGATATAGTGTAAACAGTGTAGTCTAGCTTATATCCATTACCATTCTAAGTAAACGCATTTGATTGAAAGGCGGGACTTTTCTAACAGCTGCCATATTGAGCATTTTAGATTTTTCTAGAAGGGGTCTCCATCATCTTACTATCTCTGCTCTTTCACAGACGTCTTTCCGATGCTGCCCGAATCAATGTGCACTCCTTTATATGCTTTGTACCCGCTTGAGGATATCTAGCCTTAGCCTAGTGTTCGGTCTCCTCAGCTGCACCCTAGCTTGACCTTACACACCTCCTCAACCTTCTTGAGGACAACACAGAGTAAGTGCAAGCGTCAGTAAACATTTTGTTTTCAAGAGAGCATTATATAGAACACTGTGGAAGTGAATCCTATTAACAGAAAGGATGGATAGATGAGATGGCTATGATGAATTCGTTCTTGAATGTTCCAGTGTCCTTGCTTTAGTCTGGTGTACAATGGTTCAGAGGAGGTGGCAAACAAGCAGAAAGCAAGGCATTTTTGTGCTTTATTTAAACAACAGCATAATGGGGTCATCATCCAAGGTTCTCTAGGCCTTGTCTGATCTGTGTTCTTAATTAATGTCCTTTTATTCATTATTTATTTGTTGGACCGGACCTACTTAACCTCTGTGCACTCCCGCAGAACGTGATTTAGGCCACTAAAAAAAGATGAAGATTTACACTCTTTTTTTACGCAGCCTCACATAAGCACTTTTTTTTGAAAACGTAAAAAAAAAAAAGCTTTCAACAAAAAAGATTACCAGCTGGATCTTTGGTCTAGTATTAGCTCCAACTCCTTATTATTACCCTCAAATGTTTTTCTTCAAAACATTTTCATTTAAATCTGTCTGTCCTTGATGTTGTTGTCTATTCAGCCTCAGAGTGATGAAGTTTGTCATGTAACACACATCAGTCACACTTCATTGGGCAAATGCCGTTTTACTGGAAGACCTTGAGTGATGTCTTTGTTATGCCTCCTATAGACCTTATTCAGAGCAGTATCATGACAGGTATGAAAGCGAGGCTTGGAGGGATAGACTTACTAAAAAGCTCCTAGATCACTTATTTTCCACAGCTCATATTGTCTGGGTTTTTTTTTGTCTACTGAAATGTCTCAGAAAGATATTTTTTTAGCAGTGTTTCGACAGCAGAACAATCCAAAAACACATTGAATAACCATTCAACCCTCGGAAAAGATGTACAGTATGTCTATCCCTCATAGCCTCGCTTTCAATGCCGTTAAAAATCAAGTCAACCATCTATTGGAACACTTTCATGGTCAAACTTTCTAAGTGTTGCCATGGCAATGCAGACAGTGGCTTGACTGATGATGACAGCAAGCAGGAGGTTTTCTTTACTGTGACCGATTTAAAAAAAAAAAAATCTAATGAATGAAAGTGGAATAGTATTACTGATTTTCTAGAATTACAATTTTACTACTACAAAAAGTATATGTTATATGTAGAAATGAACTATATATACCTTTATATGTATTGTCTTAATCTTTTATGCAGAGCTCCCTCTACTTTGTAGATACACTAAGTTATACTCGTAATCTTGTTTGAACTCATTCAAAATTGGTGCTTAAGCTGAGAATAAGCCCGTTAAAATCATTGTGGACATTTTAGTCTTCTTTGTATCTGAATCAAAAAAAGAACAAGCCACAAGCTTATATTTGTGTATGCCTGGGAGAAAAAGGCCACTCATCAAACAGAATAATGAAGCAGCCCTGGAAAAATTGGGGTCATATGCAATGGGCTTTAATTTCGAAAATAAGACAAAGTATAAACAGCTGTGTGACTGTTATATTATGAAAACCTAAAATGGGATGAATGTGTTTGAATGTGTGTCTGGGAGGGGGATGTGTATGTCATTAATTTATATGTGATTACTTAGGTAATGTGAAAGTAATTGCAGCAGCTGCTCTTTGGGAGATCTAGAAATGTCATTCACTGCTTTGAGGAAAAATGTTTTTTTGTGACTCACTGTGTGCGTGACGGTGCCACAGCAAAAACAGCAAATGAGATAAAAATCCTCCATTTGTTCTCTCTTTGTTTGCAATTGAGGCACTTGATTTTGTCATTCTGGCCATTTTATTTATTTTTTCTTTGTTCTTTCAGCTAAGTTGCTTATGTAGAGCATTCCAAATCAGTCATTTATGAGGTTCCAGAATGGTTAGGATGTAAGGCAAATCACTAGGTTTTGGAACAGAACTAGAGTAATTTGTTTAAAAAAAAAAAAAACACCGTTTTAAAAAGAGACAGTAATACAAATTTAGACTTCAGGCTAAAATAAATAGATGAGATTTTTTTTTTCACAAGGCAAATTTCAAAATGGAGGAATGCAACTGCCAAATTGATGTCTAAGAGGTGGATTAATCCAATTCTAAGGCTGGGATGGATCAGATGAACAAGTGCCCATGGAGGTGGAGGGAAAATGTGATACGGGTATCGGTTCTGGGTTTCAAAATAAGGCAACAGTACATGAACCTGATATTCTGCCAGAAAGGGAAGAAAATGCCCCAAATTGTGATGAAAAACATATATTATGAGAACTGCAGCCTTACTTCTGTAAATTTTGGGGTCGGTAAGATTTTTATTTTATTTTTAAATAGAAAGATGACTCATATGCTCACCAAGGCTGTATTCATTTGATCAAAAATACTGTAAAAACATTAATATTGTGAAATATTCCTGTTGGCAAAGCTGCATTTTCAGCAGCCATTCCTCCAGTCTTCAGTGCCGCATGATCCTTCAGAAATCTTTCTAATATTGCTGATTTGGTCTTATTATCAATGTTGAAAACAGTTGTACTTTTTAATATTTTAGTGATTTATTTGTTTATTTTTGATTTTATTTATTTGAAATAGAAACATTATAAATGTCTTTAAATGTCACTTTTGATTAATTTAATTATTAAGTATGTATCCCTACAATCAGGCATGTACCATCTGTGTATGCTATTAAAAACAAAACTTCTTGTTTCTCTCTAATGCCTATGGGCTGCTCAGTACGTTTTGGAACAGAGTGTCTGTCTCTGTGCCTCTACGGTAGTGTTAGCAGCCTCGTGGTTAAATATATCTCTGGATTGTCAGACACTGACCAAGGCTGTTGCTAAGCTTATTGATTCATTAAGTAGCTTGAGGCAAGCCTGAGTAACAGCTCCTTAAAGAAAATGCAGAGGATCAGTGCTTAGCGGTGCTTTGTTAACCCCGTGTTAAACAAGCTTAACTCTAAGGCCCATCACTCTGTTTGGATCTTCGAAAGGAACAGCCTGCTCCTTTCACTGTTCCTCTCTGTTAAGAGAAAAGACGTAAAAGGCAGGCCGAAGCCCTTAACACACACACATGCACGCACACTTCCCCAACTCTCTTCAAAGCAGCTCCAATTAGAATTGAGGGTTATAGGTCACCATCTATGTGTGGTAATTGCATATTTGCATAGCTGATGAGAGGAAATTTCAAAAGGTGAAGCTCTCTTATAATGCTGCAAATGATGAAGTAGCAAACAGGCCTCTCAACCATTACAAATTATTGGGAGGAAATGGAGGTTATTTCCTTACAACAATCTCAATCACATGTGTAGTGATGAAACCAGCCGTAGTTTAGTGTAATGGGTGAGTGTCCAAAGGGCAGTGCGTCATCATTCCCATATGTAGTTATATTGTCATGATTCATGTCTTGTGTTCTCCTTGTCTTGTGTGGACTTTTTGTTATTTCCTGTTCTGTGCCATGTTTTGTAGTGCTTTGTAGTTTTTCTTGTTTATTAGACTCTCCAGGTGTTTCTAATTAGCCCCGCCCCCTTGTTATCTTGTTTAGCTTGTTTGCCTGTGTATTTAAACCTCTGTGCTTCAGTTGTTGTTTGTCGGTCGTTGTTTGCTTGTAGCTTGTAGCTGTTTCCATGTTCCTGTCCTGAGTTCCGTGCCTGGATTACCTGTTTGTTTTATTAAAGTTGTGCTTGCATGTGGATTCTCTCTCCGCTTCGTTCCTACCTCATCGTTACATATATAGAGCATATAACCAAATATAAAAACATCTTATGTGTACTGACACACTTACTTATACAGGTCCTTCTCAAAAAATTAGCATATTGTGATAAAGTTCATTATTTTCCATAATGTAATGATAAAAATTAAACTTTCATATATTTTAGATTCATTGCACACCAACTGAAATATTTCAGGTCTTTTATTGTTTTAATACTGATGATTTTGGCATACAGCTCATGAAAACCCCAAATTCCTGTCTCAAAAAATTAGCATATCATGAAAAGGGTCTCTAAACGAGCTATTAACCCAATCATCTGAATCAAGTAATTAACTCTAAACACCTGCAAAAGATTCCTGAGGCTTTTAAAAACTCCCAGCCGGTTTCATTACTCAAAACCGCAATCATGGGTAAGACTGGCGACCTGACTGCTGTCCAGAAGGCCATCATTGACACCCTCAAGCAAGAGGGTAAGACAGAAAGAAATTTCTGAACAAATAGGCTGTTCCCAGAGTGCTGTATCAAGGCACCTCAGTGGGAAGTCTGTGGGAAGGAAAAAGTGTGGCAAAAAACGCTGCACAACGAGAAGAGATGACCGGACCCTGAGGAAGATTGTGGAGAAGGACCGATTCCAGACCTTGGGGGACCTGCGGAAGCAGTGGACTGAGTCTGGAGTAAAAACATCCAGAGCCACCGTGCACAGGCGTGTGCAGGAAATGGGCTACAGGTGCCGCATTCCCCAGGTCAAGCCACTTTTGAACCAGAAACAGCGGCAGAAGCGCCTGACCTGGGCTACAGAGAAGCAGCACTGGACTGTTGCTCAGTTTTGCATGTCATTCGGAAATCAAGGTGCCAGAGTCTGGAGGAAGACTGGGGAGAAGGAAATGCCAAAATGCCTGAAGTCCAGTGTCAAGTACCCACAGTCAGTGATGGTCTGGGGTGCCATGTCAGCTGCTGGTGTTGGTGCACTGTGTTTTATCAAGGGCAGGGTCAATGCAGCTAGCTATCAGGAGATTTTGGAGCACTTCATGCTTCTATCTGCTGAAAAGCTTTATGGAGATTAAGGTTTAATTTTTCAGCACGACCTGGCACCTGCTCACAGTGCCAAAACCACTGGTAAATGGTTTACTGACCATGGTATTACTGTGCTCAACTGGCCTGCCAACTCTCCTGACCTGAACCCCATAGAGAATCTGTGGGATATTGTGAAGAGAAAGTTGAGAGACGCAAGACCCAACACTCTAGATGAGCTTAAGGCCGCTACCGAAGCATCCTGGGCCTCCATAACACCTCAGCAGTGCCACAGGCTGATTGCCTCCATGCCACGCCGCATTGAAGCAGTCATTTCTGCAAAAGGATTCCGACCAAGTTTTGACTATTGAGTGCATAACTGAACATAATTATTTGAAGGTTGACTTTTTTTTTTTGTATTAAAAACACTTATTTTATTGGTCGGATGAAATATGCAAATTTTTTGAGACAGGAATTTGGGGTTTTCATGAGCTGTATGCCAAAATCATCAGTATTAAAACAATAAAAGACCTGAAATATTTCAGTTGGTGTGCAATGAATCTAAAATATATGAAAGTTTAATTTTTATCATTACATTATGGAAAATAATGAACTTTATCACAATATGCTAATTTTTTTAGAAGGACCTGTATATGTCGTTGCATGTGTAAGCGCTTCTTTGCTAATCGGGTTCCATGTCTTCATGTGTGCTGATAGGATTCCTAGATGCCCTGGGTCTACTAAATGAAATTAAAACATTTTCCATGCTTATCATATTTAAATGGAAGTTATCCAGATGTTAAATCACAGATGTGCTAACATTTACTCAGCCACATGGGGTTTTGCCTGACAGACCTGTGTGTTAAATGTGAGTGAGTTTGTCATTCTTACAGCTGCACAAACTAATAAGCTAAGCTATGTAATTGACTGGCAATTTATATATGACCTCCATATGTGCATTTATTATTTTTTATTTATTTATCTAAAACAAGGGCAATTAATGGCTTCTATTTTTGTACGTTAGCTTTAGTACTGTTAGTAAAATGGTCAGGAGCATTTTGTGGAAAGGTCCATACAGTATCATGTAACTCCAAATATATTAAGTAGGATGAATAAGAGATTCAGGCAGGTGCAAGGCAGTGAACATTCATCACATAGCTTTTAAGCCTGAAATAGGTCTCAATGTCATTTGGACATGGTCCTTACGTTATGTGACTATCGCTGAGGTATTAACTGGGTTGAATGTGGCATTAATAAAAATATTGTCGAATTTTGACAAAGTGCCTGTGATGTTCCTTGCTTGTAAGTCGCTTTCGATAACAGCTTCTGTCAAATGAATAAATATAAATGTAACATACTAACATTCAAAAGTTTGGTATC